>NC_140202.1:25122148-25630247 GCF_965226575.1 Pagrus pagrus
GAAATATATTCATTCATCGTTTGTTTATACCAATTAGCACCCCTTGAACGTTGGCTGACAGATATGCAAGTTTTGTTTGATAGAATAAATTGGAATAAAGCTGATCTTTGCTTGGTGGCGAAGGTGGAGATTTAAAAAAGTTACGCAGAAATGAGGATATTATGAGTTGAATTTCAAACTCAAAAAGCTTAAGTAGTCTATTCATTCTGTGCCTGTAGGAGCAGTTCATATTTATGGTTTATGATTATGACTCATTCCAACATTTGAGTGATTACATAATAGGAAAGGTTCCAGCTATGTTAAATGTTGTATAACCAAGGCATTGCAACTAAAATGGAGTTACAGCTTGTAAATGTAAAAACATGGGATTCATCTGTCATACAGTGTCAATCCTCGTTCAAAATTAATTAAGTTAACACGTCTCAGCAAAGCAAGACTAGTGCCATCACCTGAGGCTAGTGGGAGGCTGGATAATTTGTCATTTAACACACAAAATCCTGTCTGATTTCCATTTTTTGCTTGACGCGGTCAGATAGTGTCCCCAGTTGCCATAGCAGCCTCTGATGCACTTGAATCATCTGGGCAGTTTCACGTTGCTCATGCTACACGAGATGTATTTGATGAAGTGAACTTTTATTGAGCTTGCCTTGGTACATGATAAAAATACATTTTTCAGCATCAAACAACCTTGTCAAGAGTTAGCAGAAACTGAACAGAAAAGAGAAAGCCGAGGCATCAAGACAGAGTTAGAACAGCCTGAGGAGACCACATGTGAGTTGCTACAGTGCCTCGTTTGGTTTTACTCGCGCCTGGAAATGTTACTGATGTTAGCCGGCTGGCAGCCAAAGGAAGAAGCCGGAGCCCAAAGTACCCCCTGCAAGTGTGCCACAACCAGCAAAGGAGCTTTATTCAGTGCTGGTATGAGCAGGTCTCCTGCCTGGAATATTCTGTCACTAAATGTTGCAGCATTCTGTGGACAAACTCATACAGTCATCGTCCATTTTGCTTGTTTGTCAAGGTGTATATACTGTATACTGCGTATACTGTGTGTGTGTGTGTGTGTGTGTGTTCTAAAACTGATTGTTATAGTTAGTGTATAATACTTTTAAATAAATCATCTTCATTTGTAGTAGTTGTATGATACTACTTTTTGATACAATATGAGAATTTGGACCAATCCGTTCCAATATCCATATCAGGTGCTGATGCTGATGTAATTAACTTATCAGATATTACGCTGATGTCACCAATCCATAGTCTGATTGATTGATTGTTAATTTTCCATTGCATTCTGTGATATTCTCTTACCAACACCACCAACATCACCACCAACATTACCGATTACAACACCACCAGTACCACCACCAGCAACGACAACAACAAAAACAGCACCATTACAACCAACAACGGCACAACGACCAACATCACCAATGCCAACAAAACTACCGTCACTATCAACACCACCACCACCACCAACACCACTACTACCACCAACAACGTCACCAATACCACCACCACCACCACCAACACTTCTATTACCACCACCATCAACATCACCACCAACAGCACCAATGACATCAACAACAACAACAACATCACCATCAACACCGACATCAACAACATCACCACCAACATTACCAATGACAACACCACCAGTACCACCACCACCAACGACAACAACAAAAACAGCACCATTACCACCACCAACATCACCAATGCCACAACTACCATCACTATCGATCATATCATAATAGTGTGTTTACTATAATTTCTGTAACCCCACAGGAATAGTGAAAACCCAAACTACCCCTAGCAATAAAAAACCTCTGGCACTGCCTCTGGATGTGGGTGTGAAAAATAAAGTTGAAGTCAGAAGTTAAATCTCATAGGTACTATGTAATTTCAAATCCAATGTGCTGGAGTACACAACCAAACAAATAAATAAATATCTCACTGTCCAAATATTTTCCGTCTGCACGGAATATAACCACACAATCTCCCAATGCAAGCACTAAATCTGTGCATATTTGACACAGAGACACACCGGTTTGGTCCTTAACCAAAGAGACAGCTCTGTTCAGCCCCTCAAAGAAAACAACATCAAGGGATTTTCACTCGATCGGAGGAACTAACATTGTTATTGGAGCGCTATGTATGTTTGTCTCTGTAGTCAGCACGCATGACTGGCCCTCGCTGGTTCACTGCTTCTAATATCCCCGGTACCTGGGCTCCGTGCAAGGAGTCGCTCCTCAGACCTTTTCCCCTGATAGACGATGGGAAATGAAATGAATGGGAAAACAGACAGGCGCACAGACACGGACAAAACACACACGTGATATAACCAGACGTACACACAAGCCGACGTATAAACACACACATGCATCATACCAGCATGCATGCACAAAAACAGACAAACACACACACACACACACACACACACACACACAGATGCAGGCTCAGACAGGCAGATGCAAATTAAATTCGCATGCATGCTCGGAGACGGTCAGAGAGGGACAGAGGGATATACACACACATATCAGCCCTCGCCCAGCATGCACTTGAGGGACAGTGAAGCACAGCAGGCAGCCAAGTTAAACACAAACAAACATTTTGTATTACACTTAATAAATAATATGATGCTGTTCAGAAAATTTAATTAAAAAGATAATGACATTACAGTTGTGCAAAAAGGTGCAGCACGTAACAGCCACATGTGTTGTTTCTTCTTATTTTGGCAATATGTTCGCTTTTAATATTGATGCATGTTGTTTTGTTATATTTCACTTAAAATCTCAACATATTTGACAAACAGCAAAACACAGGTCTTAATAAGACCTTTTTAGGATTCAGTAAAATGCTAATAACCATGTTGAGACAGAGAGTAGGGTGCGCTGCAAACCTAATTCATGAATATATGAAGAATTAATAGCAAAAATGAGATACAGTGAATTTATTAGCGAAATACTTGCTTCCCAAAAAAGACACACTTTCAAGAAAGAAAACTTCTATTAAACAGACACTAATGAAATTCAGATTGCTTTTTTATGGTATTTCAAATTCAAAGATGATGTTTTAAAAAAAGATTTCCCATATCTTTAAGCTACTTGCTTAAAATTCATCAACGTATAAGACCAGAATTTATTGCTGCCCTCAAAAATGTCATCATATGACGAGGAAGAACTCTTGAAAGGCTTTGTAACTTGAAATAAGTTTTGCCATAATGAGTTTCCATTTCACATAAGCAATCGCTGAAGTGTCATTATTTCCGAACAGGGTGTTATCTTGCTCTCCAGAAATTTTTATCTGCAGCCAGACAATAATAATGAAACTGACATCAAACTTAAAGAGTCACAACGTGCCCTGCAGACAATGAAGCATTAATAAATGAAGAAGGCAAAAAGATACATAATAAAGAAACACAAGCAAACACTGAAAACCTGAAAGGCAAAAATATATGAATGTTTGTGGGATAAATACGCTGTAGTAGGTGATTTCAACACATCTCCCAGTGCAGATAGAAGTGAGTTTGATTGATAAATTATATGTAAATATATGCAATGTTCATTATTCACCGGGTTAATGATGAAACAAAACAAATAATTGGAGCAACATGATTACTTAAAAAGTCTGTCTCGAACGATAGCGTGGAGGAGGTGGATTCCCGAGTCAGCAAACAGCCCCACTTTGCAGTTACAACACGCTGTGATTGATATCAAATGCAAATATATTCGAGGTTCATTATGTGTCCGGTTAATGACGACCAGCAATCGCATTAATGTCTCGCTCCTCTTACGGGGTAACGTCCGTGTTGAAGGTGAAAGGTAACGTCTCCGTGGGGAGGAAGGTGAGGGAGAAGGTTATTAGATTAGTGTGAGAGAAGTGTTTCACCAATGGTCCCCGCAGGGCAAAGTGATTGAGCTCTGAAGACAGATTGTGTGCAATTACAGTCCATTTGTTCCAGCCTGGCCTCTCCTCCCGTTACAGAGGGCCTTGGTAATAGAACTGGCTCGCTGGTTTTCGTCTGGCTCCTATTGTCTTTCTTCCCTTTCTCCATCTTCTCTCCACCTGTATCTCTATCTTCCTCCAGTCTTTTCTCCCGTGATCAGAATCACTTTATCCTCCAAGCTCAATAAATACACCAGATCTCTCCTCCTTTAATTTCTTCCTTTACCTCTTCTTCTTTCTCTCTTTATCTCCCCTCCTTCTCTACTTTCCTACTTGTCCTTTCTTCTGTCTCTTTCTCCTTCTTTCTGTCTGACCGAGGCAATTATATGCTTCCCAGCCTCTAACTAAAGGGCCTTTCCTTTTCGGAAACAAGTACCCTCTTCCCCCCCCGTTATCCCACTTGGCCTCCTCCAAGGGACCCAGTGGAGTCCGTCACTTGCAGGATATATCGAGTGGAACTTAATTAGATGAAGCTTGCGACACCAACAAATGCAGAGGGGCCTCACATGCAGTGCAAAGGGACACAGAAAAGCATATTAATGATATGTCACTCTTCAGGTACAAAGTCAAAAATTTCATGTGCCAAATGACTACGTAACCTCTGCCTTTTCTCACTTTCACACCCTTTACTCTTCTTCTCCATCTTTCTGTCTGGCAAAGGCAATTATATGCTTGCAGCTCTTTGCTAAAGCTCTTTCCTTGCAGCAATAACCCTTCCCTCCCTCCATGTCTTTCTTCACCCCCCTCCAAGGCAGTTTCACTTTCTGCCTCACTCAGAACCTCCTGGTTCTCTCTCAAGGACCCCGAGGAGAAGCTCTCCTGGGTGCACCCTTGCAGGAATCACAGTCGAGCGCAATTATATGAAGCAAATGCAATACCTTCTCACATACAGTGCAAAGGAGAGGGCAATACCATTGTTCAATATGTCAGCAAGATCAATATTGAGCGATTGTTCAATAGTGGTGTCATATTTGTGTCAACAGGCTGTCCAAATACTTTCTCTGCCCACTCTTTCAGTAGAAACATCGACTTCTTTATTAGTCTTTATTTGCATCCCAATGGGACTTCTGATGAGGCAAGAGTTAACATGGCAGCAAAGCACTGAGACAAACTCTCCTTTTCTGCATTCAGAAGGGCTCATAGATGGTCTGGAGAAAGATTCAACAAGGAAAAAAGACACTGGCAGACGGCTCAGAGCTAACAATGCACCCAAGGAGATGAATCCTTTATAATCAAGAAAACCATGAGAATGAAGATGGAATCTCTGCAAGAAGCCTTAAAAAGATTTGCAGGAATAAGCTTTCAACCCTATTAAGAGATATATGGCAGAGAAGTTACGGAAGAAGCTCAAAGTCTTCGAGGACAGATCCAGGAGAAACAATGCACGGCTGGTCAACTTACCAACAGGCACTGAGGGCGATGGTCCGAGGGGCTACCTCCAAAAGTCACTACCTAACTTGATCCCAGAACTTTAAAAATACCACAGCACATCTCTAGAAATTGATAGGGCACATTGGAGCTTTTGTGACAACACCTAAGGACCACAGATCCTGGTTTTTAGGCCTCTAGGTGGATCCTGGAGGATGCAACGTAAGCAAAACGTCAGTCAGCTGCAGATCTTTGCCAAATACAGCCCAGGGGCGCTGCAGGAGTACAAGGAGATCCATGTTTTCATGTTAGACTTCCAAGATATTGAGTTGAACCTAAATAAATGACCCTGGTGAGAAAAACAAATGCAGTTTGATCCCATAAAGGCCAGGGAAATGTGTAACAATTTTGATAGATATGTCACTAAAAAACACACTGTACTGTTGAAGCCAATTTCTAACCATCAATCCATCGCTCCATCTTCTCATGCCTTTGGGTTGTGGGTTTAGCAGGTTACGCAAGGTAGCTCATTTCCCTAGCCACTTTCTGCAGCTCTTCCTGGGGGATCCCGAGACAACCCCAGGCCAGACAGAACACGTAATCCCTCCCAAGTGTTTTGTGTGTGTCCTGGGGTCTCCTCCCAATCGAACACATGCCTGGAATTCCTTCAGGAAACATCCTGATCAGAGGCCTGATCACCCCCGCAAGCTTCTTTCCATGTGAAAGAGCAGCTGCTCTTTTCTGAGCTCCCTCTGGATTTCCGAGCTCCTAACAGTGTCCCCAAGGCCAGACATCCTGTGAAGGGAATTCATTTAAGTCCCTTTCTATCCAGGATCTCATTGTTTTGCTCATTACCCAAAGCCCATGAACATAGGTGAGGATTGGAAGTTAGACTGACTTGTAAAAAGCACTCATTTGTGAACCACACACCAGGTTACTTGATCCTTTTGGATGGCAATGGTTTCCCAAGTACTTACACTGCCATTAAAAAAGTGCCAGTCAGACTTTGTGCCTTAACAAGATCAGCTACAGTATCTCTAATGACTCTAAATCTTTGGTATCTTTGGTATTCATCAGCATTAATTGCAAAAACCATGGGTGGTATTGTTGTTATGCTGCTGTCTGGCAAAAGATACAGAAGTATTCGCTGCCATACCTCCAGACTACCGAGCAGCTTTATTCCCTAGGCTGTGAGACTCCTTCTCAATCGCAACACTTTACCATAAAATATATTTATTAACGGGACTACAATGTACATTTAGTTGTACAACCTAGTTGTAGCGCCCTTAGCCTGACTAGAAGAAACACACTATTGACACTTGCACTCTTTCTAGGTTCGGAGAGTTGGACCCCTAAATTATTCAAATGAGGGAACATGAAGTTGAAAGTTGACAATTTATTGCCTCACACAACACATTTTTGGCAGTGTATGAAAAATAAATAAATGCAAAACAAATAGAGCTCTTTCATGAAAAAAATCAAATCAAATCAAATAAAAGTGTCCCTTCTTCTTTATTAGAAGTTAAGAGTAAGTTAAGAGTGTAATGTTCTGTTCATATGACTACTACCCGGGTAGATTTTTGTGTTATTTTCTTATCTGTGTCAACGAGTGGAATGAGATGATGTCTGGGGTTCTCCGGAGTGGATCCCACAGCTGGCCACACCGTGCTCCACTCCGTCCGAGTCCGAGTCGCTCGTCTTTCCTGGCTCGCCACCGAACCTCCACGGGCTCAGAATCTGAATCAACTCCTAATCCGGCAAATAAAAAAACCTACAGAGTGTAGAAACATAACCATTACTCTCTATTCAATCACAAGACATCATTCTACTTTCACTTTTCACTCTAAATATCTTCCATATCTAGACCCCGATGTAGGATATACAGTATTCCAATCAATTTAAATGAGTTTGTATACATTTCCAGTACAGTAGGAGTATTTTTACCATGACAGTTACTCACCATGAACTTATATTTTAACATAAACGCACTTACTTATCTTCACAAAGCACAATTTATATTTTTAAACAGCTCTTTTAATCACGATTTATCTTGTTAACTGTAACAGATTTCTCTTTTTAACTGTAAATGAACAGTATTAAGTCACTCTTTTTTAACCAACGTGGATATTTAAACAACTTCAGCGCAATAAAACACATTATATACATCTCAGTTTTCAGAAAACAATCATTATCGCAACCTGGCATCTTATCAACACAGTAGCGGCACGTCAGCTTACCCAGTTACACCGTTAGCACTCACGTTAATACCCGAGCTAGTGTAGTGGCAGCACCACTCGCGACTAGCGTTAGCATCGCGCTAACTTAGCTAGCGATCTTTTTAAAGTCAGTTTACATGGTTCACAATGATACAGAGAGTATGACGGTGAGTTCAAACATTAGGAAACACTCCTGTAGCTCCGACTGGTTTAAGAAAAGTATCTCAATGCAAGGCGTTTTCACACAACAAGCTACGTCAACAAGCTAACAACGAGGCTTAGCCTCTTAGCATGTAGCAGCCACGCTTACCGGAGCTCTCTCAAGAGGGCTCACACGGTGAAACGGCGCCTCTTATCCGACATACTACACAAGACTCGTTCCTAACAAGCAAGCGACCAGTTAGTTGTATGATTCAAAGGGACTTATAATCATTTTGCAGCTTCTATACTGTATTTTCTCGCCAGGGCTCGTCAGCTTGTATATCGGTGGGTGCTCAGTCAGCGGCTCGGCTCAGAGTGAGCACACGCTGCGTGATCGTGGCAATGAGTCAAGGGCTGATGCGCCGCCCTGTGGTGGGCATGGTAAACACTTTTAAATGACATAAATGGGTTTAGTAACGATGTGGGTTACACCGTGTTGATGAAATGAACCTTGAACCTTCCAAGATCCAACTTATCAAGTACGAGTGTCTGGTGCAGCAGTTTCTGTGAGTATCATCCAGGTAAATATCAAAATCAATTCTCGTGACAACGGAAAATCCTCATTGGTCACAAGTGGATGGAAGATTAGGTTTTAAAAATGAGATGCTGTGTATGTTTCCTCTGCTTTGGCACTCTGTTATTGTTTCTTTCGTATAAAAACAGTCCTCCTTCCTCATCTATACTGGCCCTCCTGCTGTGCACCTTCACTTTCCTCTCCATACCTCATGGCCTGATCCAAAGGACCTTTCAGAGTCAATGTCTTCGGTTCACGCTCGAAAATATCGAGTGGAACCTAATTATATCAAATGAGTGACATAAACGACTGCAGAGCGGAGCCCACATGCTGTGCAGAAGGCCTGTACAAGACATGTGATGAACATATTCCCCTGCAGTATAATTATCAATATGAAGTCAATGCTCCTGTGCATCATGATATGATTAGTGTTCAGTGCTCTATTCAGAGCTTCACTTTGATTCTCATGTCTTGCTCACACTATTGCTTTTCCTTTATCTTTCTGACAGACTGTATCAATTACCTCCAATTGTAGCTCTTTGCTAAAGCCCTTTCTTCTCATTAGCAATGCCACAACTCCCTCTTTCCTCCTTCTTTGGTGCCGCCGGAGTAGCCCTACGTCTTCCCTCATCCCCCTGACCCCCTCTGAAGGACTCTCTTGAGTGGCTGGGTATAACACTGAGTGGAGCACAATTACATGAACTTTCTACAGGCTTCCAGATGTCACAGATCACTCTGCTGCTTCAGTTTTAGGAGGACAGGCGCTGTCAGAGTGGTACCATCATAGGCAATTAGGTTCAGATTTCACGACTTTCTCTTTGCGGATGTTTTCTAACAGCTCTGGAATCATGTGACGGCCTGAACGAGGTGATGAAGCAGAGGACTGAGGGGAAAAATGTAACCTGTCAGAGATGTTGAACTGTTGCAGATAAACGGCCACTCCCACACCACACACACGCTTCGCAGACACTTATATTTCCAGCCATAAATTTTGGAGCTGACAACCTCATCCATCACATCAGAGGCAATTCTGAGAGTCTTGGTATTAACAACCTTTCACTGTACTGCTTTATGCATAAAACTGACACACACACACACAACTAACCTTTTTTCCCCATCACACCTTTAGTCATCTCTAAATTGACAGGGTGGGGACATTGTTGGATTGTCTCATAATTCTGATTTGTGCTGGAGGGGATCTGTCTGCCTTCTGATCTCATCACTGCCCAGCTATCACACAGGGGCAACATCTATTAATTCATTAAGTTATGGGTTATTTTTTTTGTTTAAGAATTAATTACAAGGTCAGAAAATGCAAATGAAAAAGCATCAAAACACTCAATCCACAGAGAAATGCTCAAAGTCCTAAAAGCCATCCGGATCTCTGTAAGGTTGTGATATCACAACTATACAGCCAGGTTAGACATGGAGAGCCATCCAATTTCATTCAGAAACAAAGTAAGTACGTTTTTATTTATAAAACACTTTCCAAACAAACAACAACTGCAACTGTGCAGTGGTTGGCTGAGAGATGTCCCTGGGCCTTTCAAGTAATTAGAGTTGTGTATCGTCGGCATGGCACTGCATGTCTGTAATCCTGAGCGGTTTGGGCAAACATGGTAGCATCACCGCTATCTTGCAGTTTGCCCTTGTTGATAGCCTACATTTAGCAAAACAAAGCAAAGCAAAGCAAGTATCTGGAAAACCAAATACCTACCCATCGAACGAATGTCCAACTACTGCAATATTTATGTTCAGAACTGACCCCTGAGGCACCCCGCAAGTTAAAGTGGTGGACCGACGAACCAACAGACAGACCGACATTGGAGTCCCTTTTGACTAAGACTAAAAAATGTTAATCGAAAACCCAAACCTGTTAGAGTATTGTTTTATAATCCATCTGATGTAGTTCAGACCCAAGTTCAGCTGAAGTTTACCTCACTCTTATAAAGTTCAGCATTTTACTTTAAAAAGAAAGTCATGGCAGGTGAGAAGACTCTAATCATACCTACCTGTCTGTTCCTGTATGTACCTGCTGACTGTCCAGATGAAACAAATCAGTGGACACTGGTGGTTACATATCTCTGTGGGTTTCAATGGTCATATAATTAATGACCTTTTGTGAGATTATTTTTCCTGTCTTTCCGCTTACTTGCTGTGGGCTCAAAATACTCAGTCTATTTGCACTTCCCATCTCTTCTACCACACTCCAGTTTTTTATCTATAAACACCTGCTCTCTGTTGGGTTTTCAATTTCTCTGTCCTCCCTGTCCTTATTTATTATGGACTGTGTAATATAACTCACTGTCCTGATCTCTCTTCCATTTTCTTCTCTCTCTACCTCACCATGTCTAGAATTTGGGGCACTCAGGAGGAAGTGCGGGTTGTCCACTAATCCGAGGGTTAGTGGTTCGATCCTTGGGCCAGATACTGAACCTCAAATTGCCCCTGTGACTGTTCCATTGGTGTGTGAGTGGTTGTGCGAATGGCTGAGCATAGAAATATTGTGGGATGCTTTCATTAGGAAGCGGTGTATCGCCTCATCAGCAGGTTGGCAACTTGCAAGGGGAGCCTCTGCCATCAGTGTATGAATGTGTGTACAAATGGGTGAATGTGGCAAGTGTTGAAAAGCGCTTTGATTGGTCGGTAGACCAGAAAAGAACCATATAAATAGCTCGCTCAACAAATTTGTGAGGCTAAAAATCTGTGACATTTTCCCATCCATCCCCTCTATGAGAAACTGAATTAATATAGAAATGATTCAGCTGTTATTCATTAAAATGTTTCACATTTGCGTTTTCAGCTCTAAGGATACCAGTGTCTGTTGTTATAGGCTGGTCCCTTTGATTGGTCTACTGCTTTGGTAACTGTCAGATGAACTACAATCAAATTTACTTACTTTGGCAGTCCCCTGTGTTTTTTGTTTGCCACCCTCTTTAAGTCAAAATGTAAATGTAAGTTTTTGCATTTACTTAACTCTGAAAAAATATAAAAATGATGATGATGTCATTTTCGTCTGGAGAATATCCATTTTCAAATTTCAATTCACTTTACACATGGAAACACGGCTTGTGCTATCCACACTGCTAGCATAGCTAAAAAAAATGGCACAGCTGCTCGAAGTTGCATTCATTAATAAATGTTGTTCTTGTTCCAAGGACGACAAAAAATAAAACATAAAATCATTTCTTTTTTAGAAAATAACCCAAAAAATTATGTCTTAAACCATTAAAACCACATTCAAACCCGCAGGTCACAAACATGTCACAAATGCAGTTTTAACAATTTCCATTTCAAGACAGCATAAACCAATTCTGGCTTTACTGAGATATGAATTATTTGTTCAGAAGTGAGAAACTGTGTCTAGACTGTGAACAGCACCCTCCTACCATTTCTTTGCTCTTAAGCGATCATCCACGTTGTCTGTCAGATGTTCTGGTGCGCATGAGGTAAAGCCGAGGCTGGTATAGGATGCTAATTCTCCTCATGATGGACCTGTTTGTTTACTGTAATTAAAATGACACCTCAAATTATTCTTGTAATGATTTATTGATGCGAAATTGCTACATGTAGCACCTCCAATTATGCAGTCAATTTATTTTTTATGGCTTTCGTTTTCTGTTTGCTGCCACATACAAAAACACATCTATACTTTTTATTGCTCTGTTTTCCATTAATCTCTCCTGTTATTTTTCTCAACAAACAAGCAGTCTGTAAATCTGCAATTTACTCTCTAAACATGGAATTTGTCATTTTATTAATAATGTCATCTGTCCTGTTACCCCCCCTGCTGATTTCCTGTTGTGTTTTGATCAGACTGTGGAGTCTCCTCCACCACTGGAATAATCGGTCTGGAACTGGGTCCAGGTGCAGCTCGGCAGGAGACCCCCGGAAACCCGGTGATTACAGGACAATTAAAGTAAACATTAACAGCTGAGCTTCATCCCAAACACAGCCTTTATCAGTCAGCAGCCCGCTTTCCTCTGGGCAACACCGGGCATTTATCTCCATCTAGACAGACAGACAGATGACCCCTCTGGGCGGCATGGAAATAGCTTCACTACATGTTCATCTTAAAAAGCTGTTTAGCATGGAACTGTGCTGTACTGTCTAATTTGGTTTAAACGTTGCAGAATTAGCACAGCACAGGTTTGCAGGAGCATTTCGCTTGTTTCCATGGCAAGTACATTTTTCAAGAATGCCTTCAAAACAAGTCACGCTATTGTTAAAACAAAATACCCCAAAACTACAGTCTAGTTTCTGGTGGTGTAGTGAATGTAAGTGCAATGCCAAGAACATTTCAGTAGTCAAATAAAGCTGATTTGCCCTCCATATGAAGTATATTCGACAAGGTAAAAGCATTTCTATCTTAACGACATGAATGACTGCTGGATTTCTATCAATGAACTTTCACACGGGACAAAAAAAACCCCACTCACATCTGGCTTTTGTCTTAAATTTGAATGTGTACAATCAGCATTTACGTCCAGGTTCAAATTACTTTGCGGTATTCATGGGTGTTTATCGGCTGTGATGAAAACACAACACCTGGGTGGACACGCTAATTATCGGCCCTTGTTAAACGCGATGAATGCTGGTTTGTTGATACTTTTCCATCCGTCTCTGTTCAAGTAACCGCCGTTACACTGTCAGTGTCATTACCCAAGCCTTGCCAGGTGCCTGATCGGTAAGGCGCCTGCAAACCTCTCAACAGAGATAATAAAGAATCAAGAGATCTCAATCCTTAGCAACTTTCCTCATCAGCTCTGGAAAAAACGAGGTGTCTAAGTTTAACGTCTTCTGGATGTGGTCTGATGAGGTTTATGATCTGCTTCTTTTTACTTTTTTACCTGTTTTTCTGGCGAGTTTGTGACATGAAAACATGACACGGCACTTTATTTGTAGGGGAAACCGGAGCACCCATGGGAAACCCAAGTTAGCACAGGGTGAACATGCAAACTCCACACAGAAAGGCACAGAAGTTATCTAACCGCCATGCTTTCTGCGATATCTTGTTTTAATGTGGTGCCAACAAAAGCTAAAAGTAAAATTTAATTCCAAGACCAAACGTTAGCTTTCATAACTTTGTTTGGTAGGTCTTTATTGCAGTGTTGGCCTCATTTTCTGTTGCTAATGTAGCTGTAATGTAACTCTTGTGAATCATAATGTGGAAATCAAAGCTGCAAAAATATAACATAAATATTATATAAAACAGTAAGTATCAGACATGTAATGTATTTACCACACTGAGTCGGCCATAAGGCTGTAATTTTCTCACAAGGGAATGTTTTTTCACACCACAGTATTCTGGCGCTCTGCAAATACCAATCAAGTAAACTGCATAAAGTGCACCCCCACCCTCCCGTTTCAAAACCACCCACACACACGCACACAATTTCTGAGCGATCTGGAGACCTGCGAACATGAACAAAAGACAGATTGACCTGAATAGTGATTAATGTGTGTTTTGTTTGTTTTTTATTATTCGTATTGTACCACTGCTCGCTTCAACAGCGTTCAACAAAGCGCCCTTAATGTAACAGCTCACCTGAACACATGTTTAGCATTATTAATACATTGAGATTCTCAGCGGGTAAGTCTGATGTTGACCAGCTGTCCTGCTGCTGGACAATCACTTCCAAAAAAATTACCATTGTAATTTAGGTTAATGATGCCCATTCATGCTCTAAATATATGTGTGTGTGTGTGTATGTGTGTGTGTGTGTGTACTGTACATGTAGTGAATATGCTGCATAGCCGTGAGGAAAGACAAACCCTCAAACACAAGGACAACGCACATCCATCTGTTCTCTTTCTCCTCCTCTGCAGTCAGTCAAGTCTGTCTCCTCTGTGCTGCATGCCGCCGTGAATTCTGGGAAACAAGTGTCCTGCAGCTGTGTATATACTGGTCCTGTGGCAATGTTGCCTGCACACTGCTCACTGATTGTCACACTGCTGCTTTCTCACAATGTGCGATGTTGCACACTGTGTGGCCTGCCGGCACTTTTCATTGCTGCAAAATCAGAGCATGAAAGTATGTGATTTACTTTGATTTCTTTGTGCACAAAGAATAGTTCCAGTGTTTACACCTTGTTATCTCAGTGTGTGTTTATAAAAAGGGTGAGATCTTTGTTTTTGGCAGAAGACGGACATTGGATGGCCAAACATCCTCATATTTATAGGAGTTGAGAGATGCATCTGGACGTAAGTGCTACTACTGTTAGTAGTTTGCATTCAATAATAACAGATCTCCAGAGGATGCCATATCCACTGCCCTCCACTCAGTATTCACACGGCTTTAAAGTAACACCTAAATCAGAATGCTGTTTGTTGATTTCAACTCTGCCATGAAATTGATTGGCAATCTTCTGGGCTTGAGTAACACCCCATGCAACCAGATATAGGACTCTCTCACAAACAGACACCGGAGCCCCCCAGGGATGTGTTCTCAGCCCCCTCCTGTCCAAGTTGTACACCCATGACTGCACTCCCAGACATGGAGAGAACTCTGCTGTGAAGGAAATCAACAATCTTGCAGAGGGGCGTACACAGGACAATCTACTGCTCACTGTCAACAAAATGAAGGAGCTGATTGTTGATTTTGGAAAAAAAGGACTCAAAGACACACACCTCTGTCTACAACAGTGGAGCTGGTGTGGAGCAGGTGAAGAGTTTTTTTCATAAGGAAACTTATGAAGACAAAATTCACCTGCCAAGTTCTTATTTACTTTTATAGACGTATCCTCACTGGAAACATCACGAACTGGCATGGTTCATGCACTGCTCATGACAGGAAGGCTCTACAGCAGGTGGTTAAAACTGCCCAGAACATCAGTATTCATCTGCTGAGCATCAGTGATGTTGAAGTGCGGCGCCTATGCAGAGCACGGGGGATAGTAAAAGACGACACCCACCAGAGCCACAGTATGTTCACCCTGCTGCCATCTCGCAAGCGATACAGACGTATCCACTGCCATAACACCAAACTACAGAGCATCCACAACAGTCCACCATAAATAATATTTGATTTTTATGACTCATAATTTTTTCATCCATATATATAAGTTTTTTCTGAGTCGCATGACGGGACTACAACTCACATTTCTTGTACAACCCTACATTGTAGAATTACAAATAAGTAAATCTGGTACCTCCGGTAAAACAACTCAAGGTCAGCAGAACTCAGTCTCAGCTTCTGTTGCATCTGGCAAGGCGCTTCTGTGAATAGATGCAAGAGTAAACTCCTAGTGGACTTGTAACATGAACACTGTTGTACTTTACTACAGTGATGCACACTCCAGGACACTGTGTCATCACTGTTGTGTGTGGTTACAGGTGCAAAAAAAGCACCACACATGTATCAGTGATGCTGGGTGTGCTCAGAGGTAAAATAGGCCTTAAACATCCAACCAGAACTCTTTAGAAGAAGCTCTTCAAAGAATCACTGAGCTACTGAAATACCTGAGTGCTACACGGTTATACCTTTTATATTAGAGCTGATTATACAAACATTTTTGCATTCACCCTCTCGCAATTATAAACCACTCTGGTTTGAAATATCCAGACTGGATTACCTCCAGACGAATTTGTGAACAAAGGATCAACAGGGCATCAACCTTCTGGTGTCAGGGTGGCGACAAAATCCTGCCCACATGGGCATCCTGACTGTTTGACTGGAACCCATCTGGAACCACTCCCATCTGTTCGTGTGAGCGCACCCCAAAGGAAAATGTGAGTTTTTTTACAACATGGGTTTATTTTTCACAGCTCTGGCCATCAGCTCAATTTTGCTCTCCAGAGTAATTGTTGAGATCTTGAAGCATGGCTGCATAATTAATAATCGATCTAACCGGGGCATCAAGCATGAGCGGTCAGATAATTGTGCAAGTCGTAACGAAACCCTCAGGTTTGTCAGGAAGAAATGAAGGCAAACTGTAAAATTATCGTTTAAACATCCAAATCAGTTTATAAGGCCATCCTTCTTCTAAAGCTTTGACACATTTGCCATTTTTGTGCACATACACAGTTTTCCTGTGCAGTAAGGGATTATTAATGGCATGGCAATGTCCACTCATGATTGGTTTTAACATCAAATAAAGTGCGAAGAATTCAGGCTACACTGTCTGCTTGTTTATACCATGTCTGATTACCCAACTCTTGACCTATTTTTACATCCTTATACTGAATGACTGAATAGGTTGATTGACACTGACTCCCAAAAAGACATATAACCAGTGTACCAGTGACAGGCCTAATGGACCTCCGTCGTACGTTCGCATTTTTGTTGGGTTTTAGTTTTGGCGCTTAAACGACTTGGTTAGGTTTAGGAAAACATTGTGGTTTGGGCTGAAATATCTACGTTACTATGTAACTGCTGTTATGTTATGTAGGTGATGTATCTTTACTACATTAGTCAGCTGAAGTAACTCACCAATGATTCTGGTTTCACACTGGACAGTTCTGTGCTTGTTTTACCCAACTGCACATCCCCGACGTCCTCCCTATACGGCCTTTTTTGCTCTTTACACTACTTCTCCTGACTTACCAGCGCCACTAGAGGCTGCCACTGAACAAGAAACGTAAATATGGGTTGTTATAAGCCCCTTTCACAGTCAACCTATGTGTTTTTTACAGGTGAGGACGGGCTGTTAATTACTGTTACAAGCTAGCCAAACTGCGGGCTTTCTGACTCCCAGTCCACTTTGCACATCACATTCGTGATTTGTCCACCTCCCAGGACACAGTGCTTCAGTTTTAATGAGTGCAGCTGCCTATGTTGGTGGCTCATGCTTAATATGCATGAATGCAACTTGATATTGGCTTCTTAGACTTCAAGTCAGTTTGTTTTCCCTGCTAAACAATGTAAGTGGCACGTAAGTCTCCCATCGAAATGCTTCTGAATGCGCAGCAGCACTGCGACTGAACAGACCCAATAAAGACAGAGGGAACTGCTGCTGACATGCTGTTTACACTACACGTCCGGTACAGTCAAGGAATATGAATAAATGAAGGAGGAAAGAAATCCACAAGTGGTACAAAACCCCAAGACTGCTGGTGTCAGAATTCACATAACAGAAAATAACAAGTGTGAATAACTTGACATGTGTCATACGACGACAGCATATTGTGCCATTTTGTCCTCCCTTCCCTGTGGATTTATCCTCTTTATTCCACCATGTCCTGACACACCATCCCCTGTCTAGTGTTACAATGACCTTCTGACCTCAGTCTGCTCCCTGGTGTTAGTCCCAACATACCCTGTCCCCTCGCTGTCACTGGATATATCCCACTTTACTTGCTCCCGATCTCGCTGCATTGTTCTCTAAAATCTCTCTCGAGGGGAAGATCACTTAATGTAGACCTCTCTCTTCTTAGTCTTTTTCTTCACCACTTGTTTGTAATTTCAATGATTTTACAACTGAATCTTTTTGTTAAAGGCCTCCGGACAAAAACAGATAGTTAAATGTTTGGCGTGTCAATTTAAAATGTACCAAAGCTCCTCCACTGTTTCCTTTGAATACCTCATTTTCTTTTGGGGATCCGTTCCGTCTATCACATTTGCATTTTGCTGCAAACACAACAACGTAGTGTAGATTGCCATTTTCTTTTGATGACAGTCAACTGGCCGGGCAAGAAAACAAATGGGGTGTTTTGAAATTGACACAGACAAACATTACAGCGCAATCAAAGCTATGATCTAAAGCATTCTATTTAATGTCAGGCATTCATGGGCTGATTTTAAATTGCTAACAGCACCACGCAGTGCCAAGTGTCTATAATCACAGTGACAATATACAATACTCTGGCCCGTAGGCGAGAGCTCCCTCTCCAATTATGTTTCTCTTGGCCTGAGATTGAATCTATTACTGTGTAATTGCCTCTATATCTCCAACTATCACCCGGAGCAGTTCCACGGATTATTCACACATATGGCGAGTAAATGTTTGGTGGAAAGCATGGCTATTTTTATGACGTTGTTGATATCGGAGGAGCTGTGACCTGATGAAGAACTATCTCATCCCAAATTATTAAGTGATGGTGACCCAGCATTTTTTCTGTCGGAAAAGTCCACGCGAGCACGAAGCCGGAGTTGCGACAAATGATTTTTTACATTTCCTGTAATCTTTTGGTCCCGGGTGGGTGCGGTTCGCTGCATCAAGACAAATCAGATAGCATCAGTCAGGCTGTCAGGCACTGAAATGTAGACTTTTACTTAACTTTCCTGCGAGGGTCCGGCGGGGTAAAGCCTACGGATCTCAGCTGAATGAAATATTTATAGTCCAACTTAATGCTCATGCCTCCCTGCTCTGCCAAGTAGAGTCCGGTATATCACCACTGGGGTTGAATCAGTTCGCCCTTCTTTTTAGCTGACCACTTTATTAAGATTTATATAACTTCCGTCCTGCTGGTGCTGTGGTCTGAATATGGTGAAGCAACAATCTCGAACTACAGAGCAAATTTAGACTCTTGCCACAAATATTTGTTATCCTTATGAGGATGATTGTGAATTCAAACCCAATGACAAAGTTCAATATAAAGTTTTACATTTAATGCAATCACATCGAGTCAGTGTGTATGAATAAAATGATACTATATGTGTGACAGAATAATCAGTTTCAAATGCATTACTTGTATATATAATACTGTGATGATAAACACTTGAAAAACACATTATGTTTATGCACTCACTTGATTAATTCAGAATAATGTGACTCAACATGATATAAAAAGTTTGCATTAAATGTGACACTGTACACTGAACTTCTCACTCTCTCTTCTCACATTATTTTTCAGAAGAAAGTGTGAAATACCTATAATGTTTCCTGCAGTCATTCTTCTGTTTTCTGCTACCAGAATCTAAAATTTTGTGCCCTTGACGTTGGGTCCATCCTCCCCTGTTGTATTAAAAATGGTGTCGTATATCAGTTTTTTTTCAAGACTAGTAGGTTGGGGAAAGATTGTGGTTTTTAGGGTTGGGAACTGCTCATCTACAGGACCACTATCTCCTCCTGGCTTAAGGCCTTCACACACCAGGGACATTACGAATAAATCACATGAAAATGTGAATTGCAAATATGTCGCATCAAGACTATTCACAACAGCAGCAACGTAAATGTGCAATAATGTGCTCCAGTTTGGGAACCTACTATATAAAGAAGCATAATAGGTCTCCTTTAACGCTTAATGGTCGGATTTCAGGATTTGCTTTTGAGTGTAATGGTCCTCAACTCTAATGTCCTCAATATGACAATATGATCATGCTTATTATCTACAGAAAGCATTTTCCATGTTAAAGCAATAATCATAGTACATTAGTGACATCAGTCGTGTTCATTGTACATGAAAACCAGCATACAGTGATCTTTCATTCTAATTTAAAGATGTTACAGCTGTGATCTTACACCCACATCACATCTGGCAGCACCCTGCTAGTCACCAGTTTTCATTTTTAGATGTGACGTTCCCGCAGTAGCTGCCTGCTGGGAGTGAAGTTCCACGTCTCAGGCTTTGCATATCATCACATCAGATCAGAGGCATATTCAGTTTTCAGCTCATGTTTATAGATTGTTGCAAAGTGGCCGCTGAGTTGTGCTGTTGTAAACTTATTTTGCAAATTATTTCTGCCGGAGGAGAGAGGAGAAAATGTGCGATTTAGGACACTGGAGTCATTCTTACAGATCGCACGCTCCGGCACTCTGCATTCACACACTTAACGTTTCAACTATTCCATGGAAACACGGTAAGAAAATGACTTCTGCGTGATTTTCTGCTATGCTTTTCCCAGATGCCCCCAACAGAACAGTGCTAAAATATTAAAGATGCGTGATGTGGGCTATGTAAACAGGGCAGCTCTTTGTGAAGAGTAGAAAACATCATTATGTGGATTTACAGCCTGAAAATAACCCACATCAGCCGGCGAGTCTGGGTCACAGCGACTCCACTAAATGATGGCTGGTCCTTAAGGAGCCTCCACCGAGCCAGATCAGAGTCTTCTCTCACAGTTATGATGCTGCAGATGATCATATGTTTAGGAATATATCTAAGAAGAAGCGCAAACATATGCTGCCTGGTAATGATGGTTCAGAGTTTGTCCACAAGCAGCTGCATAAAGAGAGGACAACATCTTTTGAATGCATGGTGTGGGCACAGATCCTGAAAGAAGCTTTTCATGTCGAACAAAATGTGTGAGAAAATGATGGTGTGTTGCATCCAGCACGCACCTCGGCTCTGGCAAGTAAGGGCACAGAGGACGTGTCTCAAAGGAGGACACAACAACAGCGGATAACAAGAAGTCTTATAAGAACACCGGTGGCTTGTGCACATGAAATAACAGACAAAGACCAGATAAACCACAACCGTGTCTATTTTTATAGCCAAAATTACAAATCTACATGAAAGTTTGGTTTGAAATGTGAAGCATTTCACCACAAGGTCCATTTGGTAGCTGTTCTGGAGCTTTCGACCGGTCACACTATACAAGACTAACCATCAGATAGCTGTACCGTTCACACTTTGCAACTGTCTTAGCTCATGAAGCCTTAACGTCACTCTACAGTTCCACGGTTTATCAGTCAAAAGTATAAACTCTGCTGCAGAGTGGAGTCTCTGATTTTCATGCGTCTCGAAGAACTTCTCGTCCACACTGCATTAAAAATGAGATTAAAACTTCTTGACCTTTGGAAATAGAAGTCTCACCATGAGGTCCACTCAGTAGCTGTTCTTTCATTCGAAACTCACAGTATAACCCTCTCGGATGGAAATTCGATCACTGACAATCAATCGCAAAAGAAGGTTGTTGAATTTTTTAAGCATCATCTTATTGCCTCCATCCTGTTAACAAATCTCAGAAGTTACCGTTCTTGTGTGGAAATGTTACTGACGGCTGCTGGGTGCAAATGATGATGATGAAATGATGTTCGTGACACCTGATTGATTTACTCATTCTCATTGGCTCTGCCTTGCCTAGCAACTACGAAACCGTCTGCTCTCTTGATGTTGCAACCTAACAGGTTGGAGCCTCAACGTGACAAATGCAATGATGCTTTTTGACGAGAACCCTGCCGATGTTTTAAAGCAAAAAAAACTCAAGATTTTTCGTCCTGGGAATTTTCATGTTTACACAAAAAGTGAAGCTTTATTTATCTATTTATAGGATAAGACAGTGTCGTGACCTGTTCTATAACTTCATAAAAATGTCAGTGTAAAAGAGTCTTCTGCAATTTTTTTTTTAAAGAAGCAGGGATTTCATCAGAGAGCAGCGCACAGCTTGAAGGAGTGCCGCTGAGCTGCTTATCAGGCTTCTTGATGGGCTGGCAGACCGTGTAACACTAAATCTGGGCTATCACCTTTCTCAACACACAACAAAGGAGAGCGATTCAAAGCAGGCAGCAGGGGTTGCAATTTTCTATGGAACAACAGACCAGGGTAAAGGCAAGTTCAAATACTTTGTGGTTAATTTGGACGCGATTGGAGAGCCAAGATGGGGGATTTTATTACATAAGGACAATTATCGCTTCGTTCAAAGTAGAGAGTACATAGAGCTTTGCAAGAATTGCATCAGAAAAGTGTGGGAATACACAATTGGATTTCCAACAAGTCCTCCAAAATAAATAACAAAATACATTATTTGTCCATGCAATGTCAAGTGTTCTTAGTGATCATACGCCCCAGTCGGCAGGACAATATTTGTCAGCGTCGTCAAAAACTGTTGAATTCACTGTTGACAAGAAATATATATATTTGACATGTTGATAAGAGCTCATTTAAGATTTCGGTTCATGCACAAAAGCGACCTGGTCAGGTTTAGGGTCGTGGTTTGGGTCGACTGTCAGCGTCTCCCAAAATAACATGACTGCGTGCTGGCAACACATGTACTGGACCTTCGTCGTACTGTCGCAGTTCAGTGAGGTTAAGGCTAGAAAGCTCCTGAATTGAATCGAATTTGGACCTTGTGAATCAGAATCTAATCGATTTGAAAAATCAGTGGCAAACCCAGCTCTAATATGGATTCTGTCACTCTTCCACCTCAAAGTAAACATGTTGTTTTGTTGAAGGACTGATGCTGTCAGTCATCTTTGGAAGATGACAGGTGATTCTTACCTCGTCTTTCAGGAAAATCTATTTTCTTACTTTACTTCTCCAACAGCATTCTTCTATTCGTTTTCTGTGCACCTTCTTAATGCACATTCGTATTTAGCTAGATGAATGCTCTGTTATGGTGAATACCTGAAGAGTGAATGCCAGCAAATCCACTTTTTAGATGTATTGACTTGGCAGACGCTTTTGTCCAAAGCCACACACAAATGAGGGTACAATCCAAGCCACAGGAGATCAAGGACAAGCCAATGTTACAGGCACAACATGACAAAAGACAATTTTGTGAGTTTGAGAGAGTTCATGTCAGGTTAGTAAGTTCTCTCCAAAGAGGCCATTTTTCTTCCCAAAGAGATCTCAGAAAGTGGCGCTTAGAACAGACATCGAACAGAAGGGGTCACATAATCATACAGGTCGTAAACAAGCCTCCAATTTTGAATCAAAAGAGGCAAACAGTAAAATTATTACGTCACATTCCTGTTCTAAAGATCCATTTCAGTGTACAGACCAACTTCTCAGCTCAAGTTTTACCTAACAAACTTGCTGTAGTCGTGATTATCCATCACTGTTTTCTTGCAATTTGGGGGATTAACGCAACTAAATAGCTTTTCCTTTTTAAAGCCTCCCTGCACGGTCAGCATCTATCTCTTTTAAATTCCACACCAAAGTTTGTCACACTGGATTTTCTGTTTGTAGCTGAGAAAAACCAAAAAGGCTCACCTTGGGATAGTTTTACAGACCTTAGAAATCTCCTCAAGAGCTAATATGACATTTTTGGACTGTTTTTACAGGCTGAGCAGTTCTTCCCTTGACTAAAAAGCTGATTTTGATGTGTAAAAACTGAGAAATATCCCTTAAATCACTTTCCCACATCTTTTTTTACATCTATAGCATGCCTGTTTGAGGGTGTTAAGCTCTCATTCTGTACATGTGAGGCTCTACTGTAAGAAGTTGCCAAATCAGCCTGTTGAAGGTGCTGAGCATTGGCCTGGTTGCCGCTGTGATGAAGTAGCAACATGTCTGATTCAATGACAATATTTTTTCTAGAACAACAGCTTTACTGAAAGGTCCTTGTTTACTGTTATAAATGTGTGAATTTGCCTCAGCAGCATTGTGAAGCTGAAAGCAACCCACAGCTGTTTGTGCCTAATGAGGTGTCTAATGTATCTGAAAAAAGTCGAGCTTTGTAGTTTGCCACCACAATGTTCACATGAATCTTTGTCACCGATGCACAGGAAGTATTTGAAGATGCGGCAAAGTAACCAAGTAAAGCGTCTGGGGGTGTGAGATTACAAGACAAAACATTAATCACAAATTAAAATTCACTGAAAAGAGCCAAACATTTTCTGACACTATTCTTCTGCGATGTCAGTTTCGCTACAAAAGCCACTTGGCCTGAGTGATTAACTGATGTAAATGAACTACTTGCTAATGTTGGAGTGAATTTCTTTGCTATGCCCTGACCTGCAAATTAAATTGGTATGCCAGAAAACAAAGAAGAAAAGAAAAAGAAAAAGAAAAAGAAGGAGCTGGCAAGGGCTTTAAAAGTCATTTAATGTCGACTCAGAAAGCTTCTCCCAGCCAGGCTGAATAACCTAAAGATAACCAGGATGCTAACGTTACAGCTAACGTTACTAAACAAGCAGCACACCCTCATATCTAAAAGACTGAATAGGTTGATTGCCAGTGACTCCCAAAACGTCATATATCACTCTTTCGGTGCTTAGCGGCCATGCTAACACTGTGGATTGTGACCTCTAGTTTCCCCAGTAAACACACCGCCCTCTTCAGATGTTGCAGGCCCTCCTGACTGACCAGTTGCTGCTCTTCTTGGGTTGTACTTCTCTTCCAGAGCTTTTCGCTGCTGAAATGTCTCTGGGCTAGAGTGAACAGACAGGCTGGCTGTCCAAAGGGCAAACGCCACCTTGCTGAAACCAAGACGTTCTAGCTCGGTGTGTATGGAGCGGCTGCTTGACTCTGCATTGAGCCTACGTGCAACCATAAATCAGTCTCAACAAGAAAACATCAATATGGGTCATAATAAGATGCTTTCACACTCTACCAATATGGTCAATTTTCTGATGAGGACGGGCTGAGCCAAGAGGTAGCTAGCGTTAGTAAAGGATCCACCACCACCTGTGAGAAAGAGGATTATGGCGATACTAATGAAGACACTCTGCATGTGTTTATGCTGGTGAGAGAGAGCACACCCATGCATTGATATGATTAAAGAAGATCTGGGAAAGGCCCATTCACTGGACCCTCTTGGAGGCCCACTCATTTCTGTGGGCAGGCCTGCTCTAGAAAAGAAAGGCCTTTGGCTGTATATATCTATGTGACATAAAGCGAGAGAAAAGGTGTTTAATACGAACATCCTCTTCTACAATATACGACTGTTTTCTTTTATTCTCCAGGTACAGTAGGTGGTAACACCCCCAGGAGTATATTTTCAAAGACTCTAGCTATCACTTTGCTCTACGATTTATAAAAGGAAGCACAAAGGAAGGAAATATATGGATGAACACTGTCTTCAGCTCCCAGTAAAAGCTCTTATTTCATTAGAGGGCCTTGACTGCACTTGTCTGGGTTGCACTGCGGGGATCTGCAGGGCTGTTCAGAGCATGCTTGTTACCTGCACTACAGCACAACTTTATTGTCCATTTTTATGGATATTTGTTTTTGAGTTCACCCCTATCGTTCAGTAAAAAAAGGGAGCCTGACCTACAATCCATGAATCTGTCAGACTACAGTATCATCAAAGAAACAAACAGGATTGATGTCAGTTTGAACAGCGTGAGATGCAGTAGGGTGGGGTGATTGGTCTATACATACTGTATACTGTGTATAATAAGATGATAGAAGCCATAACATTTTTCAGCCAAGCTAGCAGCGTGACTCTTGGGATGGCAATGTTGTGTCGATCAAACCATTACTTTGGTTCAGACTGAATCAGCTCAACAACTTTTAAATGGATTGACATGAATTTTGATACAGATGTTTATGATTCCCAAGGATGAATCATGACGTTGGTGATAACTCGCCCTATAGTGATACTATGTAGTTCTTAAAAAATAACATTTCTATTGGATGGTAAGCAGTGAAATGTGTTACAGATATTCAAGATATTCTACCCAAGAGGATGCATCTGAATAATGTGAGCTTTTGATTTTTTACTTTTTCAAAAGTGGAAATTATTAGATCAAATTGTAATCTTGTCAGATACTAATGACATCCCAGGGTCTAGGCTGCTAGACTTCTACATCTTTGAGGAACATATCAATTACATTTCCTGCCACGATTCTCCAGCAGGAAATTGATAAGTGTGTCTACCCATTAAGAAAGCCGGCGTGCAGATTCGCACAAAGTGCAGCAGTGATATTTAAAATATCCGGACACGTTGAGAGGAACAGGTCAGGATTTCATGTTAAACGTTAAAAAGGTCACAAACACGGTTCAGATTCCTACATTAAAATTGTTTGGAGTGAAGAAGCTGTCCTCCTGAGCTTCATCAAAACTGTCTAAAAATATTCATTTTAGAGGCTAAACGTTTATTTCTGTTTCCTCTGAAGAGTTTCTTCTGTCCTGTCAAGCTCATACAGTTTTTACTTTGTGTAAAATAACTGAAAGCAGCCCTTCTCATCAGTGTAAGCCTATGTGAACCCACCTTGCCGCATCTTACTGTCCTTTAAATAGCAGGAAAAATACAGTGCCATTTACTTTAGGCCAGCTTTTTGTTGGTCTGTGGTGCCATCAGTGCACCTGACCACACCTCATTTTAAGACCAGTGCATTTGCTATTTACACAACTTAGGTCGGAAACTCTGCAATGACATTTGCGCCGGGCATAAGACTGAGCCCCATGACTTTTTCCTCTCTTTACCTGCTAAATATCAGCACATTAGCATCCTCAGTGTGGTTAGCTCACTGACATACTCACGGCTCAACACGCTGCTACAGCCGCTAGCACTGCTGTGTAATCTACGTCTTGTAATCTTGACTTCTTTGAGGGATTTTATCGTTATCATCCACCTTATACTATACACTCATAACTTTAATGCAGCATTTTTCAAATTGTCTTTAAACTCATCAGTTGTTTTGGCACATTTGGCACATTTTGGCACCATGGTTATTTACCCCTCTCTTTGACGTCTGTCTGCAGGCCACCTCTCCAGAATAGTTGTGTTTTCCTTCAGTTCCTCACTGTGACCGGTCTGAACCAGGTAGGACCCGACCAAGTTGGACAGTCCTGATGGATTATTGATTAACAATTTCTCTTCCATTTTCTGTCACCACAAAAGTCTGTCTTTAACAAACTCACTCTGTGACCAGTGGTTTGTGTTTGAACAAAAAACTCTTGTTTGCCCTCAGTCCTCCGTCTTTAAACATCGACCTGCAGAGTCTGCAACAAGGAAAGCACAAAAATTCTGCCCTCTCCCAAAACTACTAGCGGGCTAGCAGTTATATTTTTGTGCCACGTCGCAGCTCCCTGCTCTCTCTCTCTCTTCTCTCTGTGTGAATGTGTTTTTCCCTCAGGCAATAATGCAGCAAATTAGACTGTGTTCTTAGTCAAGTTGCCGTGCTAAATAACAGTTAAATGTACTGTAAGTCAGCGTTTTTCAGACTCAGCAGCAGGATTTTTTGCTGAGAGGTCGCTGCTTTGGTTAGCTGTCAGAGACGGGCTGTTTCCGAGATTAGCTTTGATGTAAACCACCATTAGGCTGACTTCAAGTGGGCCCTGAAGGTGGAAATGCTCTGGCTTCCTGAGCATTACAATACTTTTATGTTTATTTGCTTATAAGTCTCAATAAATACACAGCTGATTATTTCTCTTATTATGTCTTGATATAATCTGTGATCCTTGTTCAGCTAAGTAACTGCTCAACCAAGTGCCACGTTATTCAACAATATATCACGAATGTCCTGTCCCGTCAGCATGAATCACACCGGCCAAGGACAGATGTAACGCTTTCGCCGTCATTTCGCCAACTAAAATCGGGCTCATTACAGTGTAATAGCCATCAAATCCACTGAATAGTTAATATCCTTTTCATTGTGAAGTTGTACAAATCCCTTTCTGTTCCACAGGCATGTCGAATGTGGCTTTAACAGGAGTAATGAAAGCAAAGCCCCCCTGCAAAATGCAATTATAGTGTGTGAATTATGTACAGTTAAACCCCAGTAATGACTCTGCAGCCAATGGGATAGATATCACATTTCATTTGTAGATACCATCATCGCAGATACGTGTTGATTTGACATTTTCAAGTGAGAGGTTAATCAAGTTTTCTTTTAATAAACGTCAGACGAAGTCTCACAGGAAAAATGATAAATGGTGCAGTGATGAACCTTCGTGTAAAAGAGGTTCATGAAGGTTCACTCAGAGTTTAGGAAGCCTTTAAAAAAGCATCCTGCAAAAAGAAACATGTGTCTCCAAGGATTATAATAGCAAGAACAACTCAAAGTGATTTCAGCTACTTATGTCAACAGTGCCACTAAATATGCTCATAAAGGTTTAATACTACTCACATGTGGTCCTGACTTCAACACTGCTATCAGGCGTTGGATACAAGGTCAAGACCAAAACCAGAGTGTATCGAGACCGAGACTAGGTCAAGACCAAAACCAGAGTGTATCAAGACTGAGACTAGGTCAAGACCAAAACCGGAGTGTATCGAGACCGAGACTAGGTCAAGACCAAAACCAGAGTGTATCAAGACTGAGACTAGGTCAAGACCAAAACCGGAGTGTATCGAGACCGAGACTAGATCAAGACTAAGACCAGCGTGAGTCTCTGCATGACACACAATAAAATGTGGTCTTGCAAATCAAGGGCACTCTTGTCTTGTCTCATAGGAACCATCATTCAGTACAGAAGGCACCAGACAGTTATATAATACAGTGATATCCCTGCAGTTGTGGTCTTGACTGGTCTTGAAATAAAATCCAGATTCCTCTTTGTCTGAGACCGAGACAAGACCAAGAAAAAACGTGGTCGGGTCCGAGACGAGACCGTCAAGAAAATGGATCTCGAGCACTCCCTGATAGGTCAATCTTCACGACAAACAAACAAATTGTTGGTTTCTGTCTTTTTATTGTGATTTGTTTACCATTATAAAGATATTGAATCTCACCATCCTCATCCTACTCTGAGTTATCTTTTTGTCTTTCAGCTTGACAATATCTGGATCAGTTAATTACAGCTTTCAAATTGCAGGGGCTTAGGTTCAATCTGTCAACGAAAAATAAAACCACATGAATCTATTTTTATACATAATAACACAAAAGTGGAGATGTATTTGCTTTTATTAACTGACGGAAAAGGGAGCGACGTGCAGTAAAATTGAAAATCGAGGATGTGATACATCGAGAGTCGTGCATTCAAGTTGTAGACAGGTGAGTTACCCACCTCACACCTTCATCTTTGGTGTTTTTATATTTAAAATCAAGGCTCTCACAGGTCAGACTTGTTAATTACTTGTCTCGGTTCATGTCTCGATTCTAAGGGAGTCAAATCTGAAAACCTCTTATTTAAACTTTCAAAAACACCATTAAACCCTCGAGATTTCATGTTTCTCTTGTTGCATTCTGAGTTACATAATTTCTCTTGAACTAAATTTGATTCAGCTCAACACCATTGAAGAGTTCCTCAAAGGTTTTTTTTTCTCTGGGAGCTTCTGTATAAACGTTAGTTTGCACTTTCTTCCTGTGAGGGGCCCTCAAGTGCTCGTTGACTCTGTTTGGATTCAGGAGCCCCGACGGACGCGTTCGACGCGCAATTGCAATCTGAAGATCCCCACAGGCTCCGCACAGCTTTTTGACCTTGTGCAGCAGAGGACTGAGGCAGAAGTCTTTGTGTATGTGTTTATTATTTAGCTCCGAGCGCTCCGTTTATTTGTGTAAAGGGCTTCTTCTTTTGACTCACCTCGGCGTGTGCATCAGCTGTCTTTGCACTTTGTCAACCCGCTGACCAAACTTCAAACCGTAAATTAGCAAACAAACAAACAGCAGCAACTTATCAAAGGCAAACACTTGAAATAATAATGAGAGTGAAAGTTTAGCTCCGGTTTCTTTATCATTATTTGCTTTCGAGACGCGTGTGGAAGCTCCACTCTGGTATCTGGGGGGATGAAAGTGAGAAGAGGGCCGCGATGTTCCCTCGTCGCTCTCGACCTCACACTATCTCAATTAAGCTTTGGCCCTTTATTCGCCTGCAGATTTGCATAATTTATGATGTGCAGTCAGGAAGTGGCTCCTCATTACAGGCGTGTTATTATACTTTATTAGGTTCAGAATCCCGGCCTTTGTGTGCGCTGCCTGATAACATAGTTTACACAGAACAAACTGATGGGATACTGCTCCATAATGCCGCCGATTGAGCTGGAACATCTGTGACTCATACAGGTCCTTGAAACTTCAATCGCCAAGAAAACTCAGTCACCTCTGCTTCAGTCCACTCCGAAACAGCTTCCATCTGCGCTTTGAATGGTTTTTTTTTTTGTCTCTTTGTGTCTGAGTTTTAATGTTATTTTCCATTATTACATCACCATTTCTCCTGTTTACTGCTCTGCTGAGAGGAGCTGCAGGTGCTTTTATTATTAGTCTTTGCCGGCTGATTTTCATGCACACAAGTGAGCAGTCCCAGTTGTGTTTTGACTGATTGTCCCCGGTGAAAATGCCAAAACACATCTTAATTTGGCGTCTTGCGTCGAGGGGCGCAGTGTTGCGATTCCCCCACATCGTTGTTATTTACACAAGCTAACAAGGTTAGGACAGGATTTAGACTCCTGAATGTCATGGTGGTTTTAAAGAACCAGAATTTAATAAGCTCCCCTGTCAGGTTGGGTTGCAGCAGTGCATTAATATGCATGAATATGTATAAGCATCTCTTCCCCACATTTAAAGGATTAACAGCTGAGTCTGTTACCTGTTTTAGAATTGCCGTAGGAGGAGTATTTTCAGCTCTGCCGGGGGTAGAATTATTTATCATCATTATTATCATGTGCTGGGGGGCACGCCGTGCTAAGCTAATGTCGATACTTAAGGCAAAACTGGCTTAAAATGCTGCATCTCTATGGCCTGCTATAATTACTTGATTTTAATTTACATATTATGATAATTCACAAGTCGTACGGTGCTTTGCTCATTTATGGGCTTGAGTTAATAGGCTCCGACTGTCTGCGTGGTTCAGGGTGGAGGTGTGTGTACTTGACCCACTTCCAGGAGTCTGTGTCACTGACGGTCCATTCAGCTGAGTCAGGTCTGCCCTCCCCACACACACACTCCGACACCCTCCTCCTCCTCCTCCTCACAGTCCCGGTTACATGCCCCTCATCATCCCCAGACCAATATATTCCCATTTACTGCGGCCGAGCGGAGCTACAAATAGCATGGGATCATTAAACGAGGGCGGGAGTAACCTGAAGGTGAGAACAGTGGGCTTTGGTGTGAGATGGTTGCTGGTTCAAATCCTTGGGGTGTGAAAAATAGAGAAGGCACACTTCCAATCATCCATTTTCTGCACAGGGGTCGAAAAAGAGTTGGGTAATTTATTTTTTCTGTTTGTGAGCAGTATATCGCCGTTTGATTCCAGAGGCCACGGCGACATGTTCAACCCAAAAACAGAAAAGAGCATCAGCAAATCTACACATTTCAGACACTGGTACCAGTTTGCTGTCTGTTTTTTTTATTTGCAAAGAGTTTTGTTGATTAATTATCAATTATTTTTAGCACTTCTTTTCACACATCCTACACATTTTCTTAAAGCCTGTAACATGATTTTGTTCTTCACAGTTCTGATGAGAGTCGGGACACTGTGTACTGGAGATCTGTAATGATGTGATGAATCCAATGTTGGCTGGGTCTTATCGTCTGCTGAAGAAATGAGATCATACTGGACCGTAATTGGTGTCAGCCAGGAAAAGAAATCTTACTCATAGTATCCGAATAAAACACGTGGCGGTGACATACATAGTCTTTTATACTTGCTTTATGTGAATTATGAGGTGGTGGATGTTTTAGTTTTGCCCAATCAAAACACAAAAGTGAGGTTAAATACGTGAATATGGGTCGTAATAAGCTGCTTTCATAGTCGACCTGTATGGTTGTTTTTCTGATGAGGACAGCCTGGATTTTGCGCACAGTTCCCCTCAGAAATACACTCTTGATCAGTGTTAGCTGAAACCGCTAACAAGCACAGGAACAACCAACTTTTGCAGTGTGTGATTGCTCACATTTTAAACATGCCACTCTCTGTAGCCCGAGTTAGTTTGTTTGCATCTGCATTGTGCATGAAACTCCTTGCATTACAATTTACGTAACCTAGTTGTATAACACTCCTGGACAACAGCTGCACCTGGGAAATGCTGTTCAGGCCCAAACGCACTGAAAAGCAGTAACGGACGCACCTCATTTGATGGTGTCAGTTCATGCGTCTGTGGCGCACTGCAGGCAGCAGATTAGAAACGCCGACACCACAGAACCAACAGTCCTGCAGAAAATGTTCTTTTTCCCAATATACACACACAGACACACGCAGCCTCTGTGTCAAACCCAACAATAAAAAGCCCACAGCTGACTTTGTGTCACTCTGACAGTCTCCTTCTGCCGCTTTGCAGTCGCAACAACATGATTGAATTTACCTCAGCATAACAGAACTGGGATACGTTTTCGGCAATAGCTGAATTTGGTCATTACTGATGAGAGATTTCACAGCAGTTTGTCCTTACAGGGCGCAGTGGTGTGTAGTGCTAGGCTGGGCTCAGCTTGTGATCCCCCTTTCTCTCTCTCTCGCTCTACTTTGGTTTTTATTCCTACAGGTTCTGTACAGACAGGTACAGGGCTGCAGAAAAAGCAGCTATGGTCACAAGGTCCTCATTTGATGCTGCAAGATCAAAACAAAGTCGGAGTAGGGGCGTCAAGGTGGTATGATGCGCTTCATGACGCGTTTGGTGTGTGTTCTGCCATTTAAATCAATATATGGACTTAAGTATTCTTTTGCTTTAATCCCAGGCTGTGTAAATCATGAAAAAACTGTGATCAAGCCACATTGTCCTAAAGACCTTGAACAAGCAAGTCTCCCAGGTTAGAAACCGAGACTTCCTGGACAGTTTGCTTCTATGTTTATGTAGTTTCACCATCAGGCGTTTAATGGAAATCAGCGTGTTCATTATCACATAATCTATTTTTCACAGGATTAAATGTCAACGTCGACTATTTTAGCATCTAAGTGTGAGCTTTGTTTTACGCCTCGGGAGTTAATCTGAGGTTACATGAATGTGGGCGAGGGTTTAGTGTCATACATTAACCAGCAACGTCTCCACATGAACAAGAGCCTGCTGTCTTACCCTAAAATGGATGTATGGACACTTTTAATGTGGACTGCTGTACCTGTTGTGCAAGCACTTTTTATTTCACCCTGGAGAATTTGCATCCGCCTCGAAGCTGAGACCTGACTGGTCTGTCATGTAGTATTATAACTAAAGTTAATTAAGAGAATGCACGGCATACAAAGCGAAACTTCAGAGGGCTGTCACAGAGAGATTTGACATGTCTCAAAAGCCTAGTCAGACGTTTTGCACACAGCTCACCTACTGTAAGTGTCAGTACGAGTTTAAACGGATCACGGCGCCTTATGTCAGCCCGCTGGAGTTGGCCAAAGTTGCTGTTTTTTGCTGATGGTCAAGCCCCTTTGATCAGGAAGACACGGTGCAGGGTCCTGCGGTCCTCATGCGACTCAGCAGATATGACTCAATGAGGCAGAGAGTAACCTGAGTCAGCTGAAAAACAAATACCCCACTGTCATAATAATACGAGCGGGATGGGAAAAAAGTGTTTTAGCTGAGCGAACCAGGGGAGAGACAGTGGGGACGGCAGCGATCACACATCCAGGATGAAACGCTCACTGCTTCAGATTATCAGTTTTGTTACACGTTAGGAAAAACATGAAAAGTGGGAAGTTAAGATGTGAAATCTGAAAACTTAACGCCTACGTAGTTAATGCAGCTACTGCATTACACCCTCATCATTACCTAATAAGGATACAGCCTCAAACGTTCAATACGCAGCACCATAAACATACATCTATGAGAGGTACAAAAACCTGCCCAGAGGCAATCAAAAGTGAATCGAGGGATGAACTGAGTGAGCGTGAGACGGAGAGGACGAATGAGAGGAGAGTATAAAAGAAGAGAGGGGTGGCCAAAGCACCCGCAGGTCAACAACGAAAGCTTCACAAGCAAAAATAGAGGCAGCTGTGCCTCAGGATATCAGCTAATGAGCAGGGAAAGTCTTTCTTTTCAAGAATCCCAGAGCACATGATGTGACTGCGAGGCCGTAGGTTGATGGTCCGTGGCGAATGATCCGTCATTATCAGAAAGGAAAAAACAACACAAAAGGGAAAGTAATAATTCTGTTAGTGAGGAGTTTCAGGCCAAACGTCTGGGATGTATTTTTGGGAATGTTTAGTTTCCTAGAAATCATCAATCATTACCTCAAAAGGCAGCAATGAGTCTGTCGTTAAAAGCAGTTTGTCGGGTTTGATTAATGCCTGATGTGCTTCACTTGCACGCCAGAGATGATTTTCTGTAACAGCCCACTGCAGGTGAGGGTTTGATTTACTCACCTCGTTGGAATTTAAATTCGGTAATAGCACTTCTCTTTAATGCAATGACAAAAACAGAAATAACAAATTTAAGCTATTTTATTGAGATTCTCGTCACAAATCGACAGCTATTACGTGAGTGAAGGGATAAGGCTCGTGTTATTCTCAACCCTGTCTCCAGGATAACTGCAAAATCACTGATATGTTGAAACTTTACCTTTCTTTATGTTGCAACTTTACAATTCCTGAGGTTCGTTTTGCAATTTTATCTTGCTGAGTTAGGAAATCATCCCGTTTTGGATTAAAATACCTGTTTTAGTCACCACAAACACAGCCGGAGACGTCCAGAGGTCTCATTAAAAACACAACTTCAGGTCAAAAATCTTTCTTTTCTCTCCTTCTCACTTTATCTTTTTATTCCTCTACTTTAACTTTTAAAAAAGCCTCCTGAGGAAATATGATCTAAACTAAACTAAATCTTCAAAAACAGCTAATAAACCGGTAATTTCACTTTTAAAAAATGTTATTTCCTGAAGCAGCTGGCCACTGTAGAATTTCACAAGCATTACTCAAACAGGAGTAAGTAGTGAATCTGCTGGGGACTATTTTCAGCTGCAGATTAATACACACTAAGTGCTCCTGTTAGTATTTATGGCAGCAGCACGGTGTATGTGGGACTCACTCAAAATAAACTACAGTGCCCTTGTTTATTATAATGAAGGAACGTGTCGCCCAGTGCAACAGTGTGGCTCATTGATGTTTTCTTAATAGGTTTAGGACAACAGTGGAGCTCTATGGGACAGAGGAGTAATATACTTCAGGCTTTGGCTGCACAGAGATGTTAGTAGAATAAACTGACTGTTGGTTCATTAAATCATTAAAATGTAGGATATTACCAGATTTGTCCTTAAATCAATCAAAATAACTGCAACAAGAGCAGTTAGACAATCTGCCAGGTTTAGTTCATATTGCAATGTATATATAACCCAGAATAACCATTGGCAATGTGCGTTTCTGGAAACCACCGATACGTTCCAACTTTGCGTCTCATGTGATTGTGCTCTGGTTAAGTTTAGGCACAAAATCACTGTGTTGGGATTGGGAGAAGACCATGTTTTGACTTACCTGGTTCTGTTGCCACACACACAGCTGGAAAATGTCCTGACGTCCTGTTAGAAATATCCAGAGGTTTCACGCTTACAGAGGTTGAAACGCTGTCTAAAGCAGTGGTCTCCCGCTTGGCACCCGCTTACCTAGCTGCCACAAAAACCACTTGGTTCGGGTAAGGAAAAGATCATGTTTTGCTTCACCTGGTTCTGTTGCCACAAACACAGCTGTTAGAAATATCCAGTGGTTTCACGTCTACAAATGTAAAAATGGCGTCTCGAACAGTGGTCTCTTGCTTGGCAACTAGCCGTCCTGCCACTGCCTTCCCCTCCTGCCTCCTGACATGAAAAGTAAGCTCATATACCTGTAATCTAAACGTGATATGACACATATAGTAGACATTTTTATATGGTACGTATGACACGTGCAAATTTGAACGTGACAGCCCATCTAAAAGATGAATATCTGCTTTGATAGCATCATTCAGTCGTTAGCAGCTGCACTCGTTCTGTCTTCACCTCTCTGCCACCTTTATCAAGGAGAAAGTACGGCGTTACACGTGTGGAAGAATTCATTTTTTTCATGAATTTTAAATCATTTCAGGATCATAGAAAGAAGAACGCCTTTTTATTCATACATAAATCCTTTTCATACATACCTCAAGCCAACATTTTCTCATTTCAGTGAAGAGGCCTGAAAAGAAAAGATGAAAACGTGCTTCTCCATGAATGTGACTGCCTTTTGTTTACATTGTTGCATTCAGCTGGGTTTCACTCTTTATGTATTTGACTGTACTGCTCTAATAGCACGAGCAGAGGTTAATTCTGTCGCTCTAACAGCTGTAATTAGGTAATTACAAAAACACAGTTGTACAGATGGCAGTTATTCAGACTGCAGTTAACAGGTAACTGGCAGACGAGGTGAAGCTTGAAAGACAAGGTCGGACTGTTTGGAAATCTCTCAGTGGAAATGATTTGTATGTTTATTCGATGTGAAACCACTCATGGCTATTTTGTTTTTTAATGAAACGACGAGTGGTAAATCCATACTGGTTTGACCTGTGACTGTGTTATCTGAGAGCGGTAGCATTTAATAATGACATAAGTTATTTAGAGGTGCAGTGGAACCGTTGCGTTGATGTTCAAGGTAAACTGATTCAGATCCTGCAGCTCTTTGAAATATGTAAACTTTGTGAATTGCACCGTTGGGGAAACTGAGTGAACTGTTGCGCACCGCAGTGACGGCGGTTGTACCTTTGCTGCATTTGCACTGTTGCAAATGACTGTGTAAATCACCATTTGTCAAGTGTCTGAGAGACATCCTCAGGGTAGAAATTAATAGCGTGAACACAATGGATTGTCTTGTTGTGCAGCCCTTTGCACTCTGTTGTGTAACTAGGTAGGCTGCACACACAATGCCACCCGTTCTCATAAATTCCCGGCCGAGGGTGAAAGCGAACGTTGACGAGGACCAAGCCTTTATCTGAGAATGATAAATCCCCCTCCACTGCCACACAGAGGATCACTGAGGAACCTTGAGCTGATTTATCTAGCTCAGAAAAACAGGGAGAGTGAGGAAGCTGTCCTCTGGCTGGATATCGCTGCCATTCTTCATTTGGGTGACGTTTCACTCAGCCCTTGAAGAGAGTCCCAGGGAATACTGCTCTTTCTGTTTTTAAGAGAATTTTTATGGCGTTTCTGCTTCATAGGATGGTGTTTAGAGACAAAACAGGAAAAGAGGTATGAGAGATATGACAGTGGTGTTGCATTCAAAGTCGTGACACTGTGCTTTGTTTGTTTTCTGTTTTATTTCTGTGGCCAATGATGGACGCGGTCTGTCACATGAGGATATTTCCGGCACAGATCTTTAATAAATGGAATTGAGAGGGTTTGCATTTGCATGATTTTTGCATCAAGCAAAAAGTTTGTTTCAAATATGTGCAATACAAAAATAATCATGTTCACAGAGAGCTCAGAAATGGAGGAAACTAATATAAATGTAGCGTATTAGCTGTGCGTTATTTCAAAGTGTTTGGAAGTCTTTCCAAATGTATTATTGTTGGCACCAAAGAACCGTATCACTTTCCACTTTCCTCCAGCAACTACGAGCAACACGGGACAAAACACAAGCTTATTAACTTGTTTAGTCTATAATAGAGTCTATAATCAACCTCATAGCTGGATTTAAATCACAAATCAGGGTTAGGGCGAACAGTTCTACTATTGTGTATAGCTTTTTAGGAAGCTAGCTAGGCTACAAAGGCTCCTGTGCTAGCATCGTAAACAACAATCCGCTGGTTCCTGAGCTCCCAGTCCGGACCACTAGCTGCACAGCTAACTAGCAAATGGCAACTACAGTTAGCTTCCCCCTCTGTTCTGAGTATAAATTAGACAGGTGGCCATTTTTTACATGTTGCACCTTTGAACTTTTTCTGAAGATATTCAGCACTTATACAGGGAGACATGTGTTGTCAAAGCAGCAGACGAGTTTCAGCTCCCATTGTAGCGCCAGTAAACCAGAATGCAATGCAGCCAGAGTTAAACAGACTCACAGCCCTTCTCTGGAGGCTGTCAGACTAAAGCAGGCGAGGCAGGTTGAAGGACACTGGGTACACTGCAAAGCTTGACTACAACGCTTCATCACAAAATCTGTGCGTCCCGGAAGGCGCCGAGCATCACAGATCTAACAATGTATGAGTAGCCGAGGTCAGATATTTCTTTTTGAGGCAGTGAAGTTTTTGCAAAATTCTGCTTTGCACTCATTGAAACCTAGGAGCTGGCCAGCACAGGCGATCTGATACCAACCCAGAACCTCGACTAAATAATTAATTTTCTGCTGTACAAGAGTCTGGCTGAATCCTTTATCTTGGTTGGCGGGAAAATGTCCATTAAAACCACCTGTTACCAATGACCATGGAGAATACTTTCATACTGTCTTTTTGAAATATTTTTACAGGCAACGTCTCATCATTGGGAGTTGACACTTGAATCTGGAAGGCCTTGGCTTCTGGTAAATGTCAAAATCATGACTAAGACAGGTTGAAAAAGATGTTTCTAACACATACCTTTCATTCACAGTTACTGTATTTTGATATTCTGGCAGGTGGTCATGGTAAAGGCGGGATAATCCACCCCAAGCAGTATGTCTTGTTGGGGATTATCCTTTAATCACTGTTCTCAATTGGTAGTCTTGCATCGAAGCAACCTGGGCCTTAGCCTTAGTGTCTAACTTTTGCGTTACTTTTGAGTTCAGTGCTGTTATTTAATTTCAAATAAGCATGATTTCAGTCCCAGATGTGTCTTTTGTGTCTCTACTTCTGCATTCTGCAATCTGCACCACTTGTCTTGAATTATTGCGCCATATTTGATAAACACCAGCAATGAGAAGATATCCATGAATACGTCTCACAAGTATTGATGCCATTAGATAGGAGTAGATAATTTTGAATTACTCACAGTGGGTGTAAATTACCCGCCGAATGAACAGCAAGCTACAGTGGAGCACAAGTTGTTTAGGCAGAGTCGGTCTTCATTTATCAAGTAAACAAATTTATTAAGTTTAATCATCCTGAAGCTGTCATGATTTCTCCATTTGTGTTTTTAATTAACATTATAATGTGCCTTCTGGGTGTATTGATCAGTCAAAAAAGAGTTGGTTGTAGATGTGAAGGGTATTTAGTCAGTAACTTCTCATGGAGGAGCCCACGAATAAAATCCTCTATTACACATTGAATTTTATGTTGTGATGTTACTTTAGGCTGTGGCTCAGGAGGTAGAGTGGGTTGTTCAGTAATCTTAAGGTTGAAGTATCCTTGAGCAAGATATTAAACCCCAAATTGCTCCTGATGAGCAGGTCGGCACCTTGCATGGCAGCCTCTGCCTTCAGGTATGAATATGTGTGAATGTGACAAGTGTTGTAAAGTGCTTTGAGCGGTCAGCAGACTGGAAAAGTGCTATAGAAATGCAAGTCTGAGTCTAAAAAATGTTAATTTAATCCAGTGGGGGGAAAAAAAAACCTGACAAAGTTCTTCATCCCATGATGCAAAAAGCATGAAAAACCAATCCATTACTGCTGTGAACAGTTCTGCACAATGATTTTCAATGTAGTCAAAAATGCCTGGACACATGATGGACAGTTTGAATTGATGTTGTTATGCTAGTAGTGACTGAGCCCAATGTAGCCTGAGATGAGCAACAGAGGTCCAGTAAGCGCACGTCTTTCTAACTCCGCAGACCTCTGGTGCAGATTGGCCTGATTGAACTCCTGGTGGTCTGCCAATCTGACTGGCCTCGGTGTCAGGCTGGTGTTAAACATGCTTAATTACATGCGGAGGCCTCAATCAGAGAGAAAACAGCGCACGGCAGCTACAGTCCCTCAGAGCTTTTAGACCATCAGCCCTCCTCTCCGCCTGCTTTTAACCTGATGGTATGATCTCTGTCATCACACGCATCAACACAACATTCAATCAGTGCGTGGAGTGCGAGTGGCCGCAGTGTGGTGAAAAAATCAAGGGCACAAAGAGAAAAGGTAGTGCTGAGAAGGCGCGCATTAAGCCTGGGAGGAAAGTGCTGCTAAATGCTAAAAAATGACAGCTATCATCAGGAGCAGGGGGATGTGGTTGCAGGAGATGCATATACATGGAAATAATCTGGAAAAAGACCTGAATAATAAACTGAATACTTCTCTGTCAGGTGGATGTATCACACTCTGAGCCAGGTGCAGAGATATTTATAAACATATATGAATATTCATTGCCGTTATTATGGAAGTGCAATCGACCAACTCATGGCTGTTTTTAACTATTTTGGATGGGTAAACAGGATTTATTTTGACAGTGACAGTGCATGCATTTTAATGGTATTAAGGGTCACATGATCTCTGACGTCACCGGCCTTGACACATTCAATCATACAGTGTAATCAGACAAAAGTGGACCTCAGGACTGACAGCCGTACCTGCTTACCTTTAGACCCATATCTTGTTCCATCTGTCGAATACATATGTCACCCATCTGCCGCTGGGCTATATCAGCTGCCAGTCATGTAGCAATATTGCTAGTTGTCCTGCCAATCACTGCGGGACCAGTGGCACCAAAACCAGCAATCATCCGTCTCAAAGAGGCCTTCGGACAGTAGCAGAGTGATGTGGTTACAAGCAGCGTGAAGGCAGTGAACGGCTGGATAGGTGATAGATGGATTTCATCATCCAAACCTGAGCTGTTGTATTTCACCTTTCAGTAATCAAACTTTTTTTTTATAGGTTGTTTCATTATTCATGTATTCATTGAGGCTAAGACAAGTCTGCTATTTTTAATGCTAAGCCACCGGCGTGTGTTTGAATTCCCTTTTCACTCGCGTCCCTGAAACATCTAGGTTATACCCCAGAGTGATCTGAGCCGAGCCAGGGTAGTGATGTGAGCTCTGAAGTTAGGGGGAACAATACATTGATTTATTTGGTCTTACATGATTTTTCGCTGCTCTGTACAGTGCGTCTCTGTCTCATTTCTACAGAATAACGAGTTGGAGGGGAGGTTAGATGGTGAGTCACATACAATTTTCCTGCTGTCATAGAAGCAGCCACAAAGCAGTTATTACACAGTAAATAAAGTGTTGGGTGTTTTTTTTATTTTTAGCTCAGACGTGCTCTAAAATCTATCAGGTAATCTAAAATATAGTTTCTACTGCAGGCATCTTTGAAAAGCGTACTTTTTGTTAATGTGTTTTTCTTGCCCAACAACACCGATTTGCACAATTTCAGCTGTGTTTCAATTTCTGCCGCATTTAGTGAGCGAGATGAGGAATGGGGAGAGACGGACGACGAGAGGCAGGCTCGTGAGGACTTTCATTTTGTGGCGTTTCAATTGAATCTACCTGCATCATCGAGTCAGAGAGCCACAGAGCGTCCGGGCAATGCCTCAGGTTGACCTTCAGCGCTAAACATATCTGACACCTTTAATGGTTGAGGCAGACAGAGATGTTTGTTTAGTCTCCATAAGGAAGCGAATTGTTTTCAAATTATCTCTGCACCTGTCTGCTGCACTGCTCCAGTCAGCTGATTGCTCTATCTGCCTTCCTCTCAGACAGCTGCAGGTGTGACTGCTCTGCTCCAGCTGAGACCGTAATTGGCCAAATGCAGCTTCGGTAAACTGTGGTCTGACAAGAATTTGCTAAGCCCCGCCCACTGATAATTAATGCTACATCCATCAAGCTTTACATTCTCTCTCTGCAATGACACTCAGTAGAGCGCATACCTCCACCAAGGCCCAGCAGCCCCCTTTAATTCAATCAAGCCCAGTAAGATTACAAATGTTGAAAAACGACCCGATCTTGCAATCTTAAAGAAAGTGAGAAAAAACTTCCTGGATCTGTCCCTTTTAATAGGATCCTCTCTAAAGATTAATGGGGTCTATTCTGGGCTGAGATCCATCCTACATCCAAGTTTCATGGAAATCCATCCAGTAGTTTTTGGGCATTCCTGCTGACAAACCAACCAACCAACAAATAAACACACATGGGGTAAAAACATAACCTCCTTTGCAGAGGTGATAACAGTGACACCTTAACCACAAACAAGTCCTTGTAATTTTGGAAACAACGGGTCTTGCAGCTTCTCATTTCTAGCAGACGAGCATCGATTGTTATAGGAAGCAGAAATAGGAATTTACTGTATGTATAACCAATCACATTGCGATCTTTTGCACACCCTTGAAGCCCCTTGAATGTGGCCACAACCATATCTCCCTTGGAAGTAATGCTTGCTGTGTATTTCACGGTAGTAAAGCTTAAAAATCAGAAAACATACACTGCCCTCTAAAACCTTTTGAATATACTATAGAGAACTGCTCTCACTTGACCCGCACACCTGTTGAGCATGCTGGGAAATCCAAAGCTTGACAAGCTCGCCGTGATGAGTTACGGTTACTAAACTCCTCTTTGACGATTGCTTTTTTGGGGGAAGGGGTTTAGAAAGTGGTCAGTTAGTGAGGAAAAGTGCATTTGCATTTGCAAGGTTGGACAAGCTGCAGACCATAACTTCTGTCCCTGCTGTAGCCATGCAGGAGCCCTCCTACACTGCTGCTTCTCAGAAAGCGCTTATGTGAAAATCAATGCTTCCTGAAGACCTTTTCAGTCCCACCTCTTCTCTCAAAGTGGCTGGACGTTGTGTAGTAGAACTGTAAAAATGTATTTTCACAGGTCAGAATTCGACAGGATCTGCAAATTTGTTGGATTTCTGACGCCAAGTGGAAATGCATTCGTCTGAAATCTTCTGTTGCATATTTAAATGGTAAGGAATTCAATGTGAATATTTGAAGAAACTAATGAGTGTCAGCGTGCCAGTGAGGGTTCGACTCTCGCTCTGATCGCTCTCAAAGAGAGTCATAAAAAGCTGAAGGACAGATGTCTAAAGCCTGAGCTGTTTTCATGACCTCAATGCCAGCTGAATCAAATTTAATTTGTTCTTTTCAGTTTCACTCACTGCCTGTAGCACAAATGCTCATAGTGTATCAGTGGGGGTTTGATAGGGTTATTCATCGATACCATTTACTCAGTCATTACTCCATCAGGAGCCCAGACGTATAAATTGCACATATTAGTGATGATAAAAATCACATGCGGTGAGATGCATGCCGTACACCAGGCGCACACCGTTATGAATCTGCCAGTGCTGAGTGTGAATTAGCAATGAAGCAAAAACAGTAAAGAGCAAATGAAGCCTTCATTTCTTCCAAAGTAGTCTCGATAGGTGTTTCTATAATAACATTTATGGCTGTATGTCTTAATTCTGGCATATTGGTTTAGTTGTTATGACCGTGCCAATTTCACTGTACCATAATAATCAGTTCAGACATAATGTATGCAACAATTTCTGCATTAAACAACTCCACCTTTGTTATATATTTTGTTGAGTTGTGTACTACATTATCCCAGATGTTTCCAACAATGTTGAAACCCAGAGAAATCCACAAGTTTACTCAAGGTAAGAGAGCGATTCATTTAATTGCCAGTCTCTACTTCCGGGATAGAAAACTGGCGAACAAGACTAAACTTTAAGAAAACTTTACCTAAGCTAATGCTAGCAAGCAACGGCACACACTAAGGGGTGTGTGTTTAAATTCAGGTCAACTCTCAGTGAATTCAGCACTCACCAGACTCTGGTTCTGTAATGTTACCTTCCCCTCCAGCTCCAGTCAGCAGTCAACATTACAGAACATGTAACACCCGACAACGGAGGTCAACCCCCACAGATCGCTGCTGCAGTCAGGTTGATAAACAGGAGTGAAGATAAATCTACTTTTTTAATCTCAAAAGTTAAAAAGTAATCTCTGAGCTCTCCTCCTGGCTTTGGATCAGAGCAGAATCTGATGTGACTCCGGGTGTTTATTCCTCCAGAAGGTCTGGCTCTGCACCCAGCACCCCACAGAGCAGCTGCAGTGGCTCCCTACTCCACCTGGCCCTCCCACAACACTCAGCAAGTGCCAGAAGTTACATATTGTATGTTTAATAAAGCTTTAACCCTGTCCACATATTAATGGCTTCTTTCATTTGCCGATATTTTACCTGTGCCCATCATCTCAATCTAATGATCAGCTTGTATAGACTGAAATCAGTGTCACCAAGATCCCCCGTATCCTCATTAATCTGTCAGACTGTTATTTGCTGAACTCTCTCTCCGTCTATCCCATAGTTGGAGTTTTTGCAAGCAGCCCCATCTGGCAAAGGGCTCGTGGAGTGTCGCTAAATGAACAGACATCAAGTCGCAGTGAGTATACAGATATTTGCTCGCAGCACTGTGTCTGAAACCAGTTCAACGGCAGTTTAATTTTGTGCAAGCTCAATTTCATTTCCAGTATATTGCTGCCTTCAGGAGGAAGCCAGCACAGTTGATTGGCTTCTACTGTAAGTCCAACCCGGGTCGAACCAGGATGGTATGAGAATATTAAGACATGCCATATCTCCTAGTTTGATCTGATGCTGGTCTCTGTGAAGAATGGGTAACGAGGATCTGAAAAAAAAACATTTGGAAAAGGCCAAAAAAGGCAAATGAAGTAATATTTTCCCAGTATTTCATCTCCATAATGTCCTCACTACACATCATGAGTCACATTCAATCTCAAGACATGAACTCATAAGCCTGTTATGCACGGCCACCCGCTGAGCTCCTCAATTAATTTTGGCATCTTTTTGTGAAATCACATCACTAAAATTAAATGCGAGCAGATACGCAGTTAAAGTAGAGAACACAGCGCTGAGCCGGCCTCCGTTTCCTCCGTGATAACGCCGCAATTTCCCCCCGCAAAATGAATCCAGCACAGAGAATTACCTACAGTGTCATTTTCTCTGCATGATCACACAGATTTTCCTATCGCAGGGTCTTCTTGCAGAAAAATGTATCAGTTTATCTTCGCCATGTAGTGGAACTTCTTCACCAGCGACGCCGCTGTCAGCAGTGCAAACAAAAAAAAAGCTGATTACGGGGCAGAATTATCTAGATTGCCTGTCTCTCTTAGCATCCAGAGATATCATGGCACCAAAGAACAGAGAGAGGTACTTGCCTGGCACGCACTTGTTTATAAGATAATATCTCTCACGATAAATCCCCATTCTCAAGCTCCGCCCCAAACAATATAAATGTATATGAGGGGAAAACTAGGGCAAGCCTGAATCAGAATTTCAATAGACCCCATTTTTGTTTAGACTTGCAATTTTGACAGTAAGCACCACCACACCCAGAATATCAATCAAACGCTGTTATTCTTACGTCTCCGAGATGCGTTTTTGAGTGAGACACCACTCAGCTCAGTGGAAGTGGCAGCAGTGAAAGTATCTACAATAATCACTACCAGAGGCAGATGTCACAGATTGTTATTTTTTTCCCCCCTCCACATGAATTATTCCTCTGATTCCAAGCGCCGGCAACTCCGCCACCTTTCTCTCCCCCACACTACTATCAATGCCTCGACATTTCCGAGTCCTCTGTGACCCCTCCATACATTAAACAGCAACATTAACCGCTGCTCTGCTTGCTGATTCACTTGCATGGTTTTATTGGAATGATGCTCAGAGATGTTTGGCTGCAGAGGCCAAAAATAGAAAGAGGGCGATGATGGATCGTAAAGTATTTCGTTTATTGGACTTAATGGAGCTCAGTTTATAGGTAGAAGAGTGAACCATTGAATTAGGAGTGTCGGCGGCGTATTATACTCACCATAAAGCCCCCCGGCTCCCTTCAGAGAGCTGCATGAATGTGGGCCGGAAACTTAGTTAGTCATATGTTGTAAAAAGAATAATAAATGAGGAGGCTGTGAAACGAGGGGTCGGCAGAGTGATGACTTCAAATTAGGTTATTCTGATTATTCAAAGTCTTGAATTCAGCTCTCATTGTGTTGGAGTCAGACATTGTCCTTAAATGACGGAGTGGTTTTACTTTCAAAAAGAAGGGAGCAGATTTTTTCTAACATGTCAAGGAATTATTTTTCAAGGCCTCCTGCTGTGAAACCCTCCACTTCAAGTGCTCTTTTTCCTGTGAGGGTTGATGAACATACCGGCCACCTAGAGTCAGCTCAGCTTGAATGACGCGAAAGGAGAAGCTGATAGGTGCACAAAGACGTGAGAGTGTTTGAATTGGAAGGCTGCGCAGGTTTGCCTTTAGCCCCTTCCAGCTGATTGACTCCCGGCTCAGCCTCATTAGCGAGTTCGGAGAGGAAAGTTTGATGCAGGTGGGGCGGGGAGGGAGTTTCACAGAGCATGAAGGCCAAATACACCGCTTCCCATGACAATACCAAGGACACTGTGCTGCCGACCGCACAGCCATGGCGGAGTCCTTGGCTCATCTAAAATGCTGTTTCACATAATGGGAGCGAGCTGAAAACAAATAAACCAACCTGATAATGAGGCTTTCCCTCAATTTCGGTGACATTTTTCCAATAAGAGTCATCTGTGCTTTTAATAGACAAACATCTGTGCAGCTCGGAAACACAGAGTCTAATTTGTTGCGGTAATTGTTGGCTGAGCACGGAGTGAGCTAACCACGGATTTTGTCAATATCTATTAAAGCTCTTAGAGATATGATAAAATGGTTATTCATTACAGTATCTGCTACTCTCATAATTCATGTGCTGGTATACAGTAAGAAGGGAGTTACAGTACTGAGCATTGTACACTTTGTCCCATAGAAACCATGTGTAATCAAAGTTTGTTAGGTTTTAGCCATGCTGGAGGCTCTAGAGATGGAAATATTGGTCTGTCTGTCTATTTCTTTGGTCCACACTAAACCATTCAAACAACTGAATAGATGTTCATGAAATTTGCTTCAGACATTCAAGGTTTCTAGACGACCACTGCTAAAGAGTTCGATGATCCCCTGACTGTTTTTTTCGACTGCTACCATGATGTTTTTTTTTATTATTGAAACAGCTCAACAACTGTCTGCCATGACACATGCTACAGACATTCAGGGTCCCCCTCAGGAAGAATTGTAATAACTTTGGTCATCCCTTAAGTGAGCATGCTGACATTAGCATTCAGCTCCAAGCGCCCCTGCTCCTGAGCAGAGCCTCACAGAGCCACTTGATTTCCTTAGGCCGCATGCAAGAATGGTACAAATTGGTTTATTAAAAAAAGGGGGAAAACATTGAATATTTTTAAACTGGATGAGCCACAGTCAGCTGAATATTGCCATGTATTTACATCTGAAACATGTCCTGACTACATGTTTGAATCTGATCATTGAAGCGCTGGTGGAACAATGGTTTCATGTGAGCTTGACGTCCACAAGACTTGTTGCCCTGTAGAGACAATCGCCGTCTTTTATGTCAACCAGGTGATTCACGTAATTCAAATGGCGATATAGAGTTTTGAAAAATAAGGGAGATGGGGTGCTGAGTGAGAGAATAGAGAACGATTGTAATTGCACATAATCTGTCTTTGCTATGGGATCGTCCTTGTGCAGATCCGGGCTAGCATCGATCGGCCCAATCAATAGTGTAGTTTAGTCATTTTTGCTGCACTTCTAAGGACCAATCAGAACTTTTATTTCTTCTGTGTCGTGACATCTTCTTGAAGATGATCTCTACCCTTGTCTGTCATCACTCTTCAAAGCTAATATTGTACTTTTTATTTATTTGACAGCAACAGTTACAAGTTACTTTGCAGATTCAGGTGTACAATACAAAATAAAATCAATGAAGTACATGCAGCACAGCTGGATTCAGAAGTTAGATGTTAATGGAACTGGGCATGGCTTAAAGTGGAGGTGAAGAGAGTCTGGCCATTTTGTCACGCTGCCAAACACAAGCAAAAAGGGTGCGCCATCATGACAACTATGCCTGTTTTCCCAAGTTCCCAAGGGACCGGAAGCCATGAGAGAGTGAGTGCAATTGCTTGTAGCTCGGCGTGTTGCAAATGCAGAGGTTTGTTTACATAGTTAAATAGGCCAGGCTTGATTTAGCTACCGTAGACTACAGTAGATCAAATTAATTATTGATGATTGAATTTCAATTATGAATTGGGAACTTTACATTGAAGCTAAAATGAAATCCAACTTGATCTGTCTTCATTTCTGGCTCTAATTTTTTTTTTTTTTTTCTCAAGTGGTGAAAAGACTTTCATATGACTTTTTTGTATGTATTGATTTTATTGATTGTTTTGCTTGAAGGCGATGGTTCATTTACTCTCCTTCACCGTGGCACCTGCGGTTGTGAGACTGGACAAAGTGGCTCGAAGCAGAACGCAGCAGTCAAGCACATCAGCATCTTACGAAAGGGTCCATGGATCAGGATGGACTTTTTCCTGAGAGGGACCTCAACCACACAGATAAGTATCCATTTTTTTTCTCCATTAACCTTGATGAAAGTACTTCTAATGGTGACTAAAAGGTGCTTTCCATCCTGCTTAGCTATTTCAACCCAGAGAGAAAGACCACTGATGTAGAGAGTCTTGGGTCTTTCAAAGTCTCAAAGGTCATCAAAGGTATTCAGGACAAGGTCTTCAAAGACAACAGGTCCAACCTTGTGAGCATGGTGATGGACTCATATGGGGTCAACGCTTCAAAGAGGTTCTCCTTTCAACAACCATCTAGGACAGCTCTTCTGTGACCTCCACGCTTCAGGTAAATACAGACAACTTGTTCTCAGATCTACTGAGATCCCTCGTGACAGCTGGTCATTATTTTATTGATCAAGCACCGTCGCATCAGTCTGAATACATCAAACCGATCTGACTGTAGTACTCCATCATGTTTATTTTACTCATTAATACATTGTTTTGGTTGTCCTCTTATTCATTACCTGTCTGATTAGTTATATAGATTAGTTATAAAATCCATTCGAGGCAAGTCAGCAGGACTTCTGAAAGGTATGTGAATATCTGAACATTCATGGATCAGCTCCCAAGAGAAGGTGTTGGATGAAATCACCAAAACAGAGCTGCATCTCAGTGTTAACACCGGTGTCCTGGCTATTCTTAAAGAATACCTTATTCTGTTCCAGGTATGTTTTTATAAAACAGACACCCTGCTGATTCACAACTCAGATAAACCCCCATTAAAACCAATTCTCGTAAAGCTTGGATGGTTAGAAATGAAACAGATTTTTAGGCCCATAAAAAGGCCCGATCTTGTCTCTCAAATAACTAATAGCTCTTCCTTCGGTAAGATGTGCTAGATATTCACACCCATCTCTCAGACAATATTACTTCCTCTTCCTCTCCAGGGTTGTCGACAAGTTGCTGCAAGTTTTCACCAACTTCCCTGCTTGCTTTGTGGAGCCAGAACACCTGCCACTAGACCCCATGACCCTGCCAGCTCAACACCAGACAAACGTGTGCCTGCAGGAGAGGTGTACTTGGCTCAAGAGGCCGACAGATTCAGATCAGTCCATCCACAAGACCTTGTGAGTGGTTGGAAAATATATAGTAATAGAGTACAGGACTGTAGGTTTTGTTACCTCATATACCAAGACGTTACCCCAAGACGTTTCAAAAGCTTTTCAGAGGGAACCTGAAATATCTGATGGTATTTATAAAAGCAGATAGCTTGAGACATTACATTAAAAAAGGGAGGTGGACTATGCCTCCATGGCATTTTTATGTATTCCAAGCAGATACCACGTAGGACATACATGCATCGTAACCTGCCGTTGGAGAGCAGGACCCTGCAGTGCCGGTTTGCTCCAGACCGATTACGAGGGGGCACTCACAGACTTAATGTCAGCTGAGAAAAGTAATTGACATGTTGAGGCAGTTTCTACCTGGTGATGTGTTTGCTCACTGAGAGGTTCTGCAGTGCGACGTAGACCGCAGCCTGCAAGTTTTAATGCGAGGCAACGCTGTAAGATGGTGGGCTGGAGGATATTTGTCGAAACATCAACAACCAGAGAAACAGCAGCATGAACATTTAAGTGCAGTCCAAACTGTGAAACAGACCTCAATGACCCGGAAGCAGACGGCAGCGGAAACGTTCAGAAGAAAAGACATCAAGTTTGGGCCGGCGGACAAAAGGATGTGCCACAACATGACATCAGCGGGCACCGAGGACAAAGCTCTGAGACAGCAAGCAGCTCTGAGGGAGAGAGAGAGAGAGCTCAGGAGTGAGTTTAACTGGCAGCTGTGCGCAAGTGCTGCACAACAAAGACGAGGCTGAGGCTGAGCAGAAAGAGCTGGTAAAAAAGAAGAAGGCATGTGGAGGAAGCAGTGCAAACATACATGTGCAAGAAGCTCAGGAAAACATGAAGACATAGAGGAGGCCAGTGAGGCTTAATCTGTTCCTAAACCAGGCCTGTTGGCAAGCTTATGTGAAAATGACCCAACTTCTCACTTGATTTATTACCTCAGTAAACAGTTTCCAATGAGTTTATAGTCTCGATTGGCTTTTGAGGTCATCTTCAATACAGCTTGATGTTCATTTTGTAAATTATGGTCCCAGTATGCTTTAGGACTCGGGTACTTTGTGTCACAAGTCACTCGGGTTCTCAGTCAGCAAACCAATGGGTTACCATTCCCTGGTTTTTCCCTTGGAAGTAACAAAGAAATGTTTGAGATATAACCATCGTCAGTGTTTTTAGGACATTCAATATTTGAAGCACATATTGTCTAGAGTGGGTTTTTTTTCAGAAAAAAACGAGGACACAAAACAAGACAAACATTTCATCCACTGTATCCATTAAAGGCTGTTAGATGCAGTGTATTCAAGGCGGTTGCCTTCGCTGCAGCGGCAGTACAGTGATTTATTCAATTAGTTGCAATTCTGATGCTCTGCTAATTAGTGAGGAAAAATAATTACACCCAGACGACATCCTTCGGGGACACCTTTCCACTCGGGTTGATCGCAGATGCACAAATTAAAAATGATGGACCCCAGAAGAACACAATCATTCTCCTAAAAAACAGGGCTACCAGAGCAAATCACACCGTGCCCCCTGCGATGTTTCACCTGCTCTCGGCTGAAACTCGACATATTTTCTCACGAAATGACTGACGGCAGAAAATCAGAACAAATTACAGAGCGTTTTGTGAGTTTGGGAGGTAACTGATGACCTTGGCTGACAAAACCCTTTTTAAAATATGAATAATTTGTCTTTTCAAGGTGTTAAATGACGGACTTGAAGTTTCGTCTTAAAATGCGAGGAAACACTCAGATATAGAGCTTCTTTAGAAATTTGTTATCACCTGTGCACGACCGGGGAGAATATGATTTTGGCTGATGATGACATTTTGTAAAGATAACGCTGATTCATGCAGTTCTGACAAAAAAGGTTGGCAGTCAAATAAATTAAGAGTTTCCTTTCAAAAATGAGATATGGACTGTTTGAAAAATCAGTTCTTGCTGGTGTGAAATTAATAATTTGTGGAGTATGTAATCATCTGCATTTTAAGAAATCAGTCATTGTGCTCATGATCCTTACAATTCAATACATCCTAGATTGCAGGGGGGGAGAGTTTTTAACAGCTGGATGCACAGAAGAAGTCAGTCGCTTTCCTCAACCACCACCTCTATTGTTTTGGTTGTTAAATTGGCTCTTAATTGCCAGACGCAGGCAGCACAATAAAGGCAGAGAGGTGCTGACAGAGGTAGGAGGTAAAGTGGAGGATAGATTGGACACTGCTGGGGCCGGGCTCAACACCGCTGAGAACAAAATAGAGGTCCCTCTCGATAATGGTGGCTGGGGAAAAAATGGTGTTTTGTGGAAAAAGAAGAGGGAATGTTTGTTGTGTCCTGACTTGTTCTGGCTGCTGTTTTAATGTTGGTCATAACACCGAGGAAACAGGTTTCTCTTTTTTATTTTTGAATTCTGAAGATACAATGTACCCGTAAACATCGACAGAACAAAGACCCCCGATCTTAAAGACAGAGGGAAGAAAAACAGACAAAAATGAGATACGACAACACACATTTATACCTCACATCAAACTAACACACTTAACCTAAACATATTAAATATAAATACATGCAAATACATCATATATGACCCATTTTTCTCTATTGTGCGGCCTCATCTTGTTGCCTACAATGCAATCCTTCAGATTCTGACCATTGCAACAGGCTTTTCAAATCACAGCATGTCATATACTTTTTGTAAAACTCATTGAGGTCACAGCCACAGCAATTATTTTTTTAAGCCATAGTCAATATTTTTTGCAGATGGTCTCCTGTTGTCTTGTAGAGAGGCATCAGTAGTATACTGAGACTGTTTGTTTCATAACCAATACAAACTCCTCATAGTACAGTCAAGCATCAGTTCCCTCTGCAGTCTATCACAATTGCTTGAGCAAAAAAAAAAAAGAAAAACATATAAAGATGGAACTGGCAGAAAAAAACTCCAAAACAAGATTGTGAAAATAGCAATTAACAGACATGCCGGCTGCTTATTTTCTCTGCAGTGGTTCAGTCCTCTTCAAATGTCTTTCCTGCCGCAGTAAACCACAGTCTTGTTTTTCTGCTGCTACTGTCAAAATAAGTTTTCCTCGACTTTATTGTTCAAGGTGCCTTACCAACACCCTGACTGTAGCACTGTTGTTGTGAGCTTTGATTGACAGCAGTGTGTAAACACTAAACCGGTGATTTTGAAGCGTGTGCGGTACAGTTAATGCCAATCTGTTTCTGTTAAAACACGATGTGGATTACAGTGTCTGCGCTTAATAAACCAGGCTGAAGCGTAAGTGTGAGTCACTTGAAAGCAGCTGTTTAACGACGAGTCTGTTTGTACTTCTGCTTTAACGAGGACGTCCAATTAAGTGACCTTATTTGTTGGAATCCAGAGCCCGGATGCTGTCAGACATAATTTCCCTTTTTCCAGCCATGCCAGTTTTGTATCTTAGCATTTCGACACATTTTTCACACCTTCTTATAAAAAAAATCTAAATGTGTGACATTTAACGGCTTTATTGTCAAGACACAAAAAGCAACTGTGTCAACTATGTCAATTAGAAGCGCGGCGGTGAGAAGCCTTTCATTGCAGCCAGAGCCACAGTCTTAAAGGTGGCTCGCTCTGAAAATAAAAGAGCAAAAGCGTGGGTTGTTTGTCTCACTAATGTCACTCATTTTACTTTTAAAGCAGGTGCATTTTGTAAAATGTGCTCTTGAACCAAACCTGCCTTGCATTAATGGAAGCTGTGCTGTTGGAGGTGGAGGGCTGGAGCCCTCCAGGGATCCTTGATAAAAAGCCATTAGTCTCCTGTGGGCAATACCTGGCACTTTACAGTATGTAATGGACTTAACATGCCGGTCGTGTAGCTTTGTGTTCTGTATTTTATCCATCGTACAGGGATTAATCCCTAAAGGCTGATAGATGCTAAATGAATATTTATGACCCCAAACAGTGAGGGTGAGAACTGTAGACACACTCACAAACCACAACCTCCCGTTTCGCCACAGGTGCGTCTGAGGGTGTGCGTGGTCGAAAAAATGGCCGACATAATCAGATCCTCCTAACATACTTTTACCCAAAGCACTTTACTGTAACATGAGTTTATAGATTTTTCCAGTGGTTAAATGGCCCCTTCCTCTGGCAGCGTGACACCACACTCATGCTAGGAGCAACACTGCTGAGTCGGCCCGTGCTGAGCAACTGTACACCCTGTGAGAGGACATAGTTTTGAACATCATGTATTTTCCGTTGCTTTTCATACTGTTACATTGCTATAATTGGCATCTAAACAGAAAACTTTTCAGCAGCTGAAAATAAGGAAGCTTCACTTCAAAATGAGCAGCCAAAAAATCTTTCAATCAACTGACGTCCATTTTGGTGATACTTTAATCTTTCTTCTAGTGCCATTGCCGAGTCAAAAATCCTGATTTTGGAAAAACAAAAACAAAAAACAAATGAAGATTTCACGCACCATAAGACAGAAAAGTAGCAAATCTTCACAATCGAGCAGATGGAAACTATCATTTTGCATCATTAGTTGAAATTAACATCTGTGATTAATTATTGGAATAGTGGCTGACTGAAAGTCAGTGAAGCTATACAGTATTTAAACTCAATTTAAAAACTCAAATTCAACAAGAGAAGGCAATTTCTGAAGAAATCGCAATTGTGGATGTTGGATGTTGAGAAGCTGACTTCGCTGCCTCTAAAACGTGGAATAACACCAATCATGTTTGACGGATGTGGAATAATTTAAGGTTTGCTGAAAAGCTGACGCTAAACTGAACTGCTGGCTTTAATGTAATGGAAGTGAAATGTGAAGGAGTATGAATTGTCATTGGTGGGATGAGCTTAAAGGATTCAATATATACTATGAGCTGGGAGCTAAACTGCATTGTTTGAGGAAAAGCTAAACTGCATTGCAGGCTTGAATTACTATGAATGGGGAACATTAAAATACTTTAATGGAGTTTCTGGCTTAAAGAAGGATGGAGCATGAAAAATATACCACAGGCTGGGAGCTAAACTGCATCTCTGATGTGAATTTGTAATTTATTGAATTAATAGTCGCTAGAGGATGATCGCTAATAATGTTGGTGATACCTTCGTCTTTCCTCTGGTGCCACTGTCAGGTCAAAATGTCTGAACTCACACACCATAAGACACTGAGAAGTAGCAACCTTCGTTTTGCATCAATTGCTGAAAGTCATTTGAGTTATTGATTAAATAACTAATAATTTCAGCTCTCGTGGGACAAAATTCCCCCTCAACCAGTGACTCAATGCAACCTAACTCATAAACTAGAGTCACTACTTGCTACAGCTCACCGCTACACGTAGCTTTCTTCTTCCGGTCATGGTTTGTGAATGAAAAAATAGCAATTAAAAAATGGTTTAAGGCTAATTAGATACAGTACTGCAGGCATATTTGAGTAGCATTCAGACATGTCTCAGTCTGTAAGTGTCATCGCAAAATTTAAAACCACTCACAGATAAAAAAAAGACATTTTGTGACCTAAAATTTTTACCCTGAACAATAAAATACATTTCTATCCACCATATCTATCATTTATGTTTAGTATTAGCTATCTATGTTTAGGTAATCAATAGATAGACTGTAGCACTCCAGCTCAGCGGTGTTAAACTGAATGCATGTTCAGGTGAAGTATGATTTATTTCCCCCTCTCTTCTCTGTTTGTACAGGCATAGGTGAATGCGAGGGTGTCCTCATTAGTAAAATATACTCCCTCACCCTTACCACCCCTGCCCAGCTCACCTGAACCCCCCCGCCTGCCGCCCTCCCGCCCTCCACAGACACCCTTGAGAAGATGAGGCGGTCAGCTTCCTGTTTCATTTGCCTCCGGTCATGCAAGGCTGCGCCAGTGTCTCTGGCCGCCTCCGTGCACTAAATCAAAGACGGAGCCGAGCGCCCAGCCGTGGCGGTGACTCCTTTTATGATATTCTATAGGATCTCAGTCATTGAGAGGAATGAAATGTATGGCCACTAAGACTTACAGATCCTCGCCAGGGGTCACAGGAGCCTCCTCGCCCCGTGAATCACGTTCACGACGGCGAGTCACTTCTTTCCATCTCACTGAATTGTATCACTGAAAACCTCATTAAGCAGCGACATTAGGAAGCTTAGTGTTTATTCTGCTCAACCTCCTCTAGGTTTGTTATCAAGCTGTGACAGTTTCCATTTGCAGGTGTTAGATACCGTTGCTGCTTCCTCTCTTGTCCCCCCTCCCCCTTCCCGCTTTCTCTCTTCCTCATTGCAAACATGACAGAGAGTGTCACCAGCCGCTGATTTGCAATTTCGTGCAAGCCCAGCAAACGGCTGATGGTAAAAAAAGAGCGAGTTAGCCCGACGGTTTGAACTGCACTGCAGCAAAAATCATTTTAAGAAGTGCCCTAAACCACAAAACAGACAGTCATGTGGGAGAGCTTCAGCTCCGGCATGAAAGCCAATCCCGATTCTTAAAAACATCAGAAAGAGTTTAATGCAAATCCGAGGTGCTGTCAGGTTACTCTGTGGTCATGTGTATCTCAACGGGCAGAGTGTGAAACTAACACTTTTCACGGGTAGAAAAAGGAAATTCTCTCCGCAGCTCAGTAGGCAGCAGGAGAATGATACAAACTGTGTGTTGACACTGCAAATAACACAATAAATAAGTCAGTGAAAGACAATTCATTTATGGAGACGAACAGAAGAGGATGTTCGGCGAGTGACGCTCGACAAGCTTGTTATCGCCAGAAAAGTCTGCAGCGGTGGAACTTTTTCACAGACGTCAGCCGGTCAAACTTCCCCTCAGCCCGTTTACCTTTCAATAAATAACAGTAGCTCCGTCGGAAAAGTGCTAAATGCATCAGTCCAACCTTTCATAATTAACATTTTTCATGATTTATAATTACAGAAACCCCATTAACTTTCTTGCTTTCTTTTAACATTGCGAGATAGAGCACTTCTGGGACATTTTCATTAATTTCTCCAGTAAAAATCTGGTGCATTTAGGTGGTTGGTATCTTTGAGTAAGTACAGATTTTATTAAGTTTTATTTGATGAGGCTTAACTGGATTAAAGGGGACTGTTGGGACTGGGGGAGTGTTGGTGCTTACACCACAAGCACAGGAGCTTTGGACTGGGATGGCAGGGGTTAGCTGGTCAGCAGGTTAACTTCCACTGATACCTCCTTAACATAATACATAAACGTCATATTTCCTTACATTCTATGGATAATTTTAGTCCACTTCAACAAACATTCCTATGTATTGCACCTTTAAAAGTCCACCTAGTAGGAAAGTTGATCTTTGAGCCTCATTCCCAACTACGGAAGCCCTGAGGGGCAAGGGAAACTTTTTATTTTTATTTTCTGGTGCTCCATCTTCTAAGTTCTAATATTTATTTTTTTCTCGACATGTGAAAACAAAAAAATGTTTTCACACATGAAAAAAAAACAACAACTTAGAAAATGGAGCGCCAGAAAACAATAAATTCTCCCTTGTCCCTCAGGGGCTTCCGTACCCAACTCATCAAATACTGTAGCTGTGGGTTTGTAGGTCGGGTCAGTCGCCATCCATGTGCGTCAGTATTTGACGAGTTGGGAATGAGACTGACTAAACGAGTCGTACTTCATAATGTCTGATGAAAGACAAACAACTACACCTCCACATCAGGCACCACCAACGAGATGGGAACGAAGTACGTATACTCTGGCTATTGGTCTCAGTTCCTGGGCAACTCCACAGCTGAGGATTAACTGGATAAATTCAAGGTAAGCCAACAGAGCCTGTTATCAGATCAGAACAATTATACTTGGAGAGTCGATACTTATGTTTACTTTTTATTCACTTCATACCGAGGGCGCTGACGGCCATGAAGGCCCATTACCAGCCAGCATTTTGTGGTGATTTGCAGATGAAAAGAAAAAATTCTGCACACACGTCTCGGCAGCAATTCACTGACTGTATTTCATGGTGCAGGAACTACAGACCCCCTCCACCATGAAATATGCCATTACAGTGCTGTGACAGCTCTACACTCAGTTGCCAATTTATGAGGTACACTAATACAAAAATAATGCAGTCCAATACCAGTCCTGCAATAAACCCCACTGTCATGAACGTAATATTGTTCAGTTATAGCTCCTTTTTTTTTTTTAGAGAGAGAGACAGACGTTGTGGTTCATGCTGGTGTTGAATAGTATTGTGTTATACTTCTATATCTTATTTACATCAACGTATATCACTATACAGTGCAATATCAATATATCATCAACAATGTATCTATTCTGTCTGGCTTAGCGTCTTGTAATTTATCTAAAGTTTACTGTTTGTTGATGTTAATATACACTTTTTGTATCAACTTGTTTGTGTAATATTTTACTTTATCTTTATCCTTATTTTTATTGCTTGCATCCTTTGTTATTCTAACTACTCATTTTATTGCGACTGGTGTGCATCAGTCTCTAAATTCATATTTGTTTTCATAATATCTCATGTTGTTTTTTCAATCACTTGTAAAGCACCTTGAATTACATTTTGATTTGTTTGAAAGGTGCTATACGAATAAAGGTTGATTTATTGAATGTGGGTTGACTGCAGCTTCAAAAGTGATCATAAAATTTAATCAACACCTCTCAAGAAAAGTTTTAACAACAGCTACATTTGTAATGAGGTGCAGGACTATTGCATCTCTCCGCATTTACTTTTGGCACCTGAATATATGTAACATAAATATTCATTAAATTGTGTTTGTGTTAGCGTTTGTCATGTTGCGCTCCTTCTTGTAAATGATTCTCTTGTCACAACAGCAATTGTCATCTAAGTAAAGCTTCTGCTCGAAAAGCATAATGTATCCCTGTATATAGTGCAGAGCGTACCTGGATGAAGAACAAAGGAGAAAAAGACAATGGGACGAGCAGATAAGAACATTTGCTGGAGATGAACTTCAATCTACGGATGATGAAAAGAAAAACATGCACAGTGAATGTGAAGCCAGAAAACAGGATGCAGACGGCTTTCCAGAAAAAAAGCTGAGAGTATAGCAGAGACTGAAGATGGCAGAACTGATTAGAAAGTCCAACACTTTGAGAAGATGATACAAGAAGAAAAGAGAGGAGTTGGGAAACTTGGATAGGGAAAAAGGCTTCTGAGCTGCGAGACGTAACGCAATATTGTCTGTAGATATACATGTAATCAACCAGGGGTAAATAATGCCCCCCGTAGAGTTGCAACAGTCAGTAGGATGACAGGAAATAGATAATGAACATAATTTATCCATTATGCAGATTGGAGTTTCTCTCACAGCTTGATATTTCATAAAAAATCAATTCATTGGTAGGTTTCCAGCCCTGGTCCTCTGTTCTAAGATGTCGTAAAAAAGGTTTTACACATCCTACACCTGAGGAAGCCTAATGTGTGTTTGATCTGCTGTGGAAATTATATTCACTGTTCTTCGTTTTTACAGCACTACAGTAAAAACAAACACATTCCCTGTGTGTGGTATCTCGATCATATTCCCCCAGTTGACCTTGATCCCGTCTGTAAGGCTCATGATCCACCTCTGGGCTATGACTCACCTGTTGAGAAACACTGTGATGTGGAAAAAGTCTGCTAATACCCCCTCAAACATTTCACATCTGCATGGAAAGCAGTGATAAAGAGTTTAAGATCAAGGGGCGAGATTGTGAGCAGAAAGTAGGAAGGTTGGAGAAAGAGAGGACTGTGAAATCTGCAAATTAGATGATATAACGTCAGCAGGAAAAGAAGTTACACAGTCGTTTCTTGTTGACTCGCTGCTGAAGCGTCTGCGCGCCCTGCATCTGAGGCGTTTAGTTAGTTTACAGGAACGACTCTGAGTGATTTCGCAGTTTGGAGTGTTTCTCAAGGACACTTTCGGTTGCATGTGCCTTTGGGGGGATCTAACCTGTGATCTTTTAATAACTGAGATGTCTTTATGAGCGCGAGGCTACCCTGCCACCTTTCACTTCTTGTGCTGTTCACGGATCACGAGTCCGTAATCCATTTAGGTGTGGGAGGCATGGGCTTCATTACAAATGAAATGGTCCGTGCACATCGGGGAGGAGGAGGAGAGGGGGAGTGTCACATTAGCAGAGTGGACCTGATATTATACGCTGTCACTTCGCTTGCCTTGAGATGTGCTCTGACATTGACAGAAAAAAAGCCTTCTTCGTCTTCATGGTTCTGTAAGTGGTCAAACTCCATTATAAGCAGCAATGACACTTGAACCACAAAATGCCAAAAGTGTTATAAGGATGATTTTCCAACAGTCTGACTATGACCGAATGCTGTTAAATTGCCATTCGGTTGATGCTTTCATCCAAAAAGCTGCACTAAAGCACTGGTGGTAGAAGAATCCCTCACCCGGGCAGTCCACATTCACTTTAGGCATGTTTGGCTGATTTATTCAATATGGGGTATTTTCTTCCTCACTCTGTTTGCATCAGTCGGACAGGTGAGAGGAAAACCAGTCAAACTGTGCAGGTCACAGGCTCTGACAATGTAATACAAACCAGCAGCAGGAAGCGATGCCAAAGTGCACTCAGCTTTATGGGTATTAGAGGACACATGTTGATATCTTATAGTGAGAATATCCCTCGAAAGAACAAAATGAACTGAGGGCAGTCCGGAGGGACGCTCAGATTCAGTTCCTTTATGTCTTCTTAGCGCCTTTAACTTATGATTTCCTCTGAGTTCCTCTTATGCTTCTTTAAATTATAGAATACAAGACATTTCCAAAAACATTTCCAGTGTACAACAGTATCTCATATATTCTGTATCTGCTTGTTACAGCACTTAATCGAAGCTACAGTATATAAAGCCGACAGTGAGCCAAGTATTCACACCCAAGACACTGTTTTTATGGCAGCGGTATTAGATCATATTGAAATATTTTGGATGCCTTGTGCATTGCTATGTTATGCACATTCGGCTGGATTCAGCCTGACATTTTTGTATCCCTGGAAACCCAGGGACTTCCACTGGAATTTAAAATAAAGTCTGGCAGATTTTAGTGATTTAAACACAGAGATGGTGAATTATTTCCCTCGGGAGGCGCCTTGCCAGGCTTCAAGCTATGCGCTCGTGGCCGAATCACTGCCGTTCAGGCCAATCAGCGGCCAATGAGGAACTACTGGCAGCTACAGGCATAGTTTAGGTGTGATGACCAGCACAGGAAGAGACTGTTGGTGGCTCCTCGAGAGGTTAACGCAATGCTAATAGCTACAGGTGTGTCAGAACTGGAGAGTAGTTCTTCACTGAAAGAAGAGATGACAACGTAAGGAAGAGTTTGATTCACCACCAGGCCACACTGGTGGTACTGTTGATCTGATTGGTGGAGGTTAGTCCGTGGTAGACAGAGACAGATCGGTCCAATCACTGGCAAAGTATTTTTTGAAAGTGCCAACCCTTTTACAAACAGTTTTCCGACAACTCCCTCTCCACTCAACCGCAACCTCAGAGTCATTTCGACAGCATCCTCTCCTTCAAGCAACATGTCGTTCATATCACCCGGACTTCCTTCTTTCCTCTAAAGAAATGTAGCTTGTCTCTGGCAATCACTCTCCTTCTCTTGCTGCTGAAACTCTGACCCCGGCCTTAACCACATCAAGAAGACCTAAATAAGCTCTGATACATCCAGAACAATGCTGCCAATCCAATTCATAGTCTTTCTCCTCACCTACAAAGCCCTCCAGAACCAGGCCCCCGCTCCAGAATCGCTCTCCTTCGCAGCCTTTGCTCCTCTGATGCCGACCTCTAGTCTCCAACACTCAAGACCACAACCTGGGACAACAGAGCCTTATGGATAGCTCCCCCCTCCCTCTGTGACTCACTCCCCAGACACATCCAAGACTGCACTGATCCGTCTACATTAGCTAACAAGCTATTCAGCTACTGGGACATCAGCAAACAAACGGATTGTTTTAACACTTGTGAACGTGAAAATGGAGGTGTGTGGTTAGGTGTATGTTGGATTGGGCTGTAAGGTTAGGGTACTTCCACCACCCCCTTACTCTCTCTACAGGCCACACTGCTTCCTGCATCAACACTAAACGTTGAACATAAATCGCGACATGCAGAAACTAACACTTTTATTGGCCGGGCCTTTAGAGCAACGTCTTAATGTTTATTCCTGCTGCTGACTTCCACTTTAAGCTGCACTGGCTGCTCCTCGGTGTGAAAATCGCAGCCTTCATGCCTTAATGCCATTGACCTACGCGGCAACACACCTAATGAAAATAAACACTTTTTAATTTCACGCTGCGATTTGTGACAAATTATCATAAGTTTCACTTTTTGCTGGCGCGTCTCTGGACGCGATTCAGTCCGATTATGGTTGAAAGTTCATTATAAAAAAAACAAATAGGTGAGATCAGTGTGGCAATGCTGATAACAAGGTTCTTTTCCTCATCTTCGTAATGAATGGAATAATCAGCTCAGTGAGGCTGCTGTCGAACGAACGTCAGCACTAAACCATTTCTCATCCACACTTCTTCTCCCCCGATGGGCTCATTAGTGTGCTGCTGAAAGCTGCACACCACTGCTATACAACATATTTATTATTTAGTTTCTTTATTTCCCTCTATTCTTCCTTTTTTTGCCTCCTTTCTGGGTTTGGACTGTATTCTCCTGCACACTTCACACTCCGTTGCTCGGATCAAACCGAACTATTACGGCCTACTCTACTTAAAGTGGCTCTCTCACACTGGCTGGTTGTAATATAAAAATGTGGAGTTTTTCCCCTTGAAGAGGAAAATGACATATGTAATGTTTAATTAATTGGGTGAGTTCCAGATATCCTGCTGTTTGATATTCTTGGAAGTATTTCTGGATTTTTCAAGCAATTAGCATTAGCTCTGTAGCTTTTCAGTCAGTTTTACAGATCTTTGCTCCACTTGTGATCACACTTTATAGCTCACCAACCCGAGGAAGCCCCTCGTCGGTCCACTGACTGGAGCCAGAATAAAATTATCTTCACCTTTAGCGTGAAATTAAGTCTGTTCTTGTCACTTTCTGTGACATATTTGTATAACAAACATCAGTAGGGCTTGAGAACAGAACATATGCTGTGGATGCATCTGTGGTGCATAAGATGGCATAAATTTAGTGTATGTTTTTCTCATATAGGCACACTGACGAGCAGCAGAGCATCTATTTACCACCACTGTTTGGTGACAAAACCGGTATTTAGTTAGCAAGGTGTTGGCCAATATCCAGCTGATTTTCTGGTGCCAGAAATGGGATATTTTAGCGAGGTGTCGGGACATTTTGCAGCCGATTTTATGGTAAGAAAAGATGTATTATTTAGCGAGGTGCTGGGACAATTTGCAGACAGTTTTCTGGCAACGAAACTGGTAATTTTTAGCGATGTGTCTCAACATTTTGCAACTGACTTTTTTGGCAACAGAACAGGGTATTTTAACCAACAAATACCCATGATGCTTTCCTAACCCTAACTGAGTGGTTTTTGTGCCTTAACCTATCCAAACTAGAGATTCAGCAAAGCCATGGCACTTTTTTTTTGCCATTCCATACCTGCGATGAACAGTGCAGGCAGAAAGAAGGCACTCAGCTTTAACTTGATGGTGTTTTCATCCAAATTGGGTGAACATTTTGGAAGTTTAAACCCTTTTAATCCAAACCAGTGAACATAAAGTCGTCTTATTTTTAAAGTGTGGTTGCAAATCCATTGCAGCCGAAAACCGCCTGAAGTGTCCGACCTCGGCAAACACCTGGTATCTTCGTTGCTGATGCCTTGCCAGACCTGAACTGCAGCCATCTCCACTTCTTTCATGTCTGAGGGTGTTTTACCTTCACTCTGGACTTCAGAAGGCGAAGTTGGATTGTGTCCAGGTAACTGACTTTGCTGAGAAGCAGACCTCCTCGCCTGAGGACACACAGAAAGGGCATCCGAGTGAATATTTCTAGTTCTTTCAGTGACATTGTTGGATGAAATTCAGGAGACCATGAACAATATGTTCTTTCAGGTTCTTTGATGTGCTGCTGCACCTGTTGCACCATGACCCCATATTTCTCATATTTATATATCCCAGTTTCTACTAAAAACAAGTTTTGCATCGTTGCTGTGTCCTAACTTTGACCGACAATACCATATTCATCCCTACATCTTCTTTACTATAACTTTTGCATCTTCCAGTGAAAGTGTTAAGTCTTAATAAATAAACTCTTTAATCCAAAAGGGTTTCTACCCTCTGGAAAATACATAATCATAAAGCTAAAAACAGGCGTTTTTTCTGACACCATGAAAAGTGAAAAGTCACAGTACAGCCTCAAGCATATGATGATCTCATTGAATATGATGCATTGCTGTGGATTTAACTCGCCAGCAGTATATAAAGTAGTTAAAATGAGCTCAACCTTAAACATCTACAGCTGGAAAATGCAACATACACGTTAATATTAATCCAAAAACATCAGATATAATAGGAAAACACTGACAGGGCACAATTTACTGCACAATAAGTAATTTGAATGCAGGGCTGGAGTCTTTTCACTGTGTGGTATGAGAAGTTTTTACTTAAGTCGAGGATCTGAATCCTCTGGTTACTGTTATCATAAGAGAGTGCCTCAGTTTGCCTTGAATATCGTGGCGATGTTTAACAATTAAACTCACTTCATATTCACTTTTGATAGAAGATGTTTTGTCCACAAATCAATGATTAAAATACATCTGGAGGCAAATTTTCATTGGGAAAATAAATTTCCCAAAGGCTTTGGAGGCCCTTAAAGCATAATGAATGTGTCAAACATTATGAATGTTTAAGATTATTTTCGTGAGCTCGTTTCGTCTGGTGCTTCAGAACGCAGTCAGCTGCAGTAATCCCTGAAACTTATTGGAAAGAACTTGCAGATGCATAATTGTGCACTCGGGACTGTGGTTCTCCTGATACCTGCAACATGTAGTGTTCCTGCTGGAAGAGAGCTGACACACAAAAGGTTTTATTTTGTAGGAGTTATTGGTATAGAGGTGAAATCATGTGTTACACTATGTCAAAGTCAGGTCGGGGGGAGACCAGGAGGTCAGGGTGAGGGGCAGTGGCAGATCCGGAGGCCTACGGTGAAGGTGGAAACCCTCTGGTAGCCGTAGGCGAGGGCAGAAACCCTCTGGGGGCCATAGGCGAGGGTGGAAACCCTCTGGAGGTCTAGCGGGAGGCTGTAGGTGATGGCTGGAACCCACTGGAAAAAATAAAACAGGAAACACAAGAACAAGACACTGAATCATGACATCGTGTGAGAATCAGAAAATCGGTCGAGGCAGAAGAGCTCGGGTCAGAAAATACAGGATCGTGACCATAGTTAGAAATCTGTTCCCCCTCAGCAGGGAGCTTAGACATACGGGGAGGAAAGTTAATGAGTAATTCAACAACTAGCGTCGACATGCCCTCAGCCCCGCACTGCTCCGATGCAGCTGCTCGGAGCTCACCAGTACGGCACTGGGGCTGTACTGGGGAGCTCCCAGCTGTGAGTGTAATTGTGTGCGTGTGAGGGAGCTTGCTTGGAGCGCAGCGTGCACGCTCAATCAACTTTTCCTGGATAAATAATATGGAAGGAGATTAGTGCCAGCACAGATTGTATTTGTATTGCATACATTTGAATTTGTCACCCTCACATTTAGCCGGCGAAAAAAAGTGCTTTTGTTTGAATAAATGAATTCTGAAATTGAATTTGAAGGGAAATTACAAAGAGTGGCTTAATGTTGCTCACATTTAAATTCAACTTAACACGCCTGTGTGATCGCTGCCATAGTCTGTTTTCTACTGTTCATTTCTGGGACAAAATATGAAGCCATTCAATATATAGAAACAGCCTTCAGCACAAGACCTGTAGAACAAATATCGATTCAACAAGAAGTGTATTTATGACTCTGTGGCCTGAAAAGTGCAGGGTGCAACTGGTGCTGAGCAGTCTGGTGAATGCTGAAGCATGTTGTGACAGTAGAAAGTGGAGAAGAGTGGTTCAGTGAGAACAGCGTTACTAAGTTACTTTTCATATTCAGACCTGAAGTTTATTAAATACAAGACAGTCGAGTCTTGTCATGTTTCAGACGTCTGAGTTCCAACAAAAGTGATTTTCCCTCCAATTTTATCTGAAATTTGTCTTATTTAAAAAACTGTTAAAGGTTGAAAGAGGTGAAGTTATTAATCATACAAACAACAAGAGAGCAAGTACTTGTACTGTGATACTTTAATACATTTTGAGAATTTTTAAGCGGAGTTGCATATGCATAATATAAGTAAGGGGTACAGTACAATATGCATAATGCACTTATCTGACATTCAACATGAGGGTACAATTTATTTACATAAAAAACAGTTATGAAAATAAGATCAAAATAAGAAATGCATACCCAGGCAGCAGCCCCTATCCCCCTTTCCTAGTGTTTCAATGCGGTATTACTGTTGGCACCGCTGTCACAACATGGCTGTCGCTGGCAGCCTGGCTACCAAAGCAAAAAACAACTGTAAGATTCCCAATTTGACATAGAAACCCCAATCTCAGTGCTCTGAAAAAGGCAGAGCAGGTATGTTTTGTAACTTACTGATCTAGTAGAAAGAATGCCGGTTTTGAACCGTCTTGAATCCCGGTGGTGAGAGGAAACACGCCTCTTCCTGTTTTGGTTGTGCAAATCCCAGGTGTGCAACAGTTTGTCAGGTGTAATGTAGGTGCTAACTACAAACAAAACTCATAACATCATAACAATGTTATGTGTTGAAAACTTGAAGTCTTGAAGTAAACACATACTTCACGCTCTCACTGCGGGAACAAGTGACAGCTGTGACAGACACCATCCACCCTGTTACACGACACTGTACCATTAAAATGATTTAGAAGCTGTTTATTCATAATTAGTACATAATTTAATTACTTCTACATTTGTTTGTCACTGACAAGTTTGACAGGAAGATGTTTATTTTCCTCCTCCAAAAGGTCTCACTTTGAGCACAACAAATTGAAAGATAAAGCTCTTTTTTCCATAAAGCAAAAGGTTAAAGACGTATTTATAGTTGTTCAAAGAGCAAAACTGATACTTGACGTGATTCAGTTCTGACTCAAGTGAGTGAAAATACATCTGCAGTGTATAATTTGTCTCAAGTGCAGTAAGAAATGCACCGCGGCTAACATTATGAATATAAACACACAGCTTTATTTTAAACATTAAGCTAATTGCTATACAGAGACGACATTTACCACATTATTCACCTTACATTAAGAACCACTTACCACTGTTTACTGCCTGAACTCACCCCTGATAAAACTGTAATACTAGTTGTTGGCTGCACTGTCTTCTTTAGCCAGGAAGCTCAAACACTGAATGCAATAATTTAATCAAGAAACAACAATGGATTATTATATTTTGACAACATCTGTAACTTTCAGTCTAATCTGGAGACATGCAGTAGTTTAACGACAAACAAGCCAGCTGTATTTCTTGCTTTTCCAGTTTCAGAGTTAATCACGTCAGTTAGTAATTATTGATATCGAGAGACGGAGACGAAAGCTTTCTGGCTTTATTGCCTGAAATGGCATCAGATCCCCTGGCAACACATTTCAGGATGACTGCCCCTGAAGTGATTTGGAGGTGTTGATGTAAACGTAAAAAAAATGTTCTGATGTGGTTTTAACGCCGTAACGTTTGCGTTGCAGCGGATGCCCTCCACTCATCTACATCTACTCTGTAAGTGCTGCTTGTCACATTCAAGATTTGTGTGTGTGTGTGTGTGTGAGTGAGTGAGAAACATTATAGCGCTTTGACTTTGCCAGTGATGGTGGACCGGTGACCTTCAGCGGCATATCCTTTGTCACACAGCGACAGAGTGGGTGGTAATTATCGTGCCTGTTAGTCCTGGAGAAGAAAATGGAGGGTGAAAAAGAAAAGCAGTAAAAAGGCGTAGCAGGCTAAGTTCATCAGTTTAATGAAAGGTTTCTTTGCCCCTGGATTACACGCATGAATCAAAGACACCTTGTCTGACCTGATGGTCACCGTAGTAACAGAAAGTGTGGTTTAATTCTACAAGTCCCAGAGTCCCAAACAAAAAAAACAAACTCTCCTTGAACAGTCATTTTTTCTCATAAAAGCACAAGAACAGTGGGTACAGGGTTGCCAGGTCTGTGTGACAAAACCAGCCCAAAACTGGATGTCAAAATATACCCTGTCAAAACTAGGTCCTCCCTGAACCGATCTGTCAGCTTGGTCTGAAAATGGCCTTATGTAAGAAGATACAGTATATTATCATAAATAAAATATACTAATCTTAAACTAATCTTATATTTTGTCTTTTTTCATCTTCCTCCCTGTCTAGAAGAATGAATGTAATGTTTTTACCATATGACTGTAGTAAAACTGAACTAATATCCTAATAGTAAATATGTGTTAAAACTGGCTATGTATTTATTGTTTTGCTTATTTCAACTGATGCACGTTATCCTGTTAATTCACAGCTTATTGATAATATACACAATACTTATATGTATTAATAGGTTGTGTATTTACTGAATTAAAAACATCTTGGTTAGATTGCAGAAGATTAACAGGCTTAGAATTAAAAATAAAAGGAGTCATATTTCCCCCAGGGATTGCTAGCTACTTGTTTGCATTGCTAACTAGCAGATTTGGGAGCAAGAGGCGGTCATGTCTGAGTGCATTTGTGTGTCTGTGTCATTTTGCATGCGTTTGTGGACTTAATATGTCGTATTTGCATGAAAAATAGGTCTCCCGAACTTAGAGACAAAAAAATGTAACCTGGGGTAACACTCGGCCTGGCAACCCTGAGCAGGAGTGTGTTTAAAGGGCAGCCAAACAAACTGTTTTAATGGAGGAAGCTGTCAGTTGTTGCAACTGCGATCTGTTTTATTGAACACAGGGTTAGTGGTAAAGTCATGGTAAAGTTGGTTAACTTGCTGAGAAGTTGGACTGTTGTCTGGCTTTGTAGAGGAAAAACAAATATGTTGTGTTTTCTGTGGTTGTTTCAAGCTGACTTCACCAAACTCGTAGGCAGCTGTAAATACTATCAAAGCGCTGCGACACTCACCTGTGGCTCGGGGGCAGTTGCTGGGTCCCGCATGGTTGGGACTGATCCTATTACGAGGGTCAGTGTCGAGGCAAAGCCCGCTTTGTACTGACCCTCGTTACTGAAGCAGTCCGATGTGAAGCGGTTAGCACACACAAACAGACTTACAGGAACCGTAGCCGGCACGTTGTCGTTAAAAATGAAACGCAGCCACTGTCTCTTCTGTTCTTCTGTAGCTGGGACAGAATATAGGCACTTTGTTGATTTTTACAACCAACAGAACAATTTGCGTGTCTAACTCTGAGCTATGACATTGTGAAACACTGCTAGCTTACCGCCGGACACACTGAAATTCCCTCTCGGATATCTCCGGGGAGAGGGGGGAGTGTTTTCGGCCTATGAAAATCACTCCTGTCGTTACGTAACGACAGGAGCTGAATCTGAACAGCCTGTAGGAGGTGGGGTGGGCTGCAGAGACGATGCACGACTGGTTTGCTTTCCTCATTCTGCGATTTGGTAGGCTCAGGGAGGACCAGTTTATATATGTAGAGACCAGAGAAAACGTGTTTTTCATCATTTGGGACCTTTAAGGGAAGCTGTCCCCAATGACTAAAAGCCAGTCTGAGACCTGCTCTTGCCTCTTGCTCAGTCACTGTCTGTTTTTCTCTTCTTAGCTTCCTTCGTCAACGTCCTCTTTGGTCTCTTCACCTCTGTCATGACGTGTTGTTTTATGAGCGACACAACATAATGACAGTTTAGGGGAATGACGCAATCGAATCTGTGTCATATGATCAATAGAACCATATTAAATAGATTTTATTGTTTAAAAAAATGACTATTCTGGTAATCAGTTCAGCACCGGTTGAGGTTTTGTTTTCAGTTCATATATTATATAATCTATATCGAGAATTGTTGTGCTTTTCTGATCAGACTGCACTCTGTGTGTGTGTGTGTGTGAGGGAGGCAGTAGGAGTGAGAGGTGTCATTTTGTGTGTGTGTGTGTGTGTGTGTGTGTGTGTGTGTGTGTGTGTGTGTTTGTGTGCTGATGACTGACTCAGCTGGAGAGGGCAGACAATGACAATGATGATATTCAGTAATACTCACTGCAACCGGGGCCTTAATTTAGACATGCTGCAGTTACCGAGTACAAGGCTATTTGGTTTCACACGCTGGCAGTCTATCGCTGCATTATTTTTGTACATTTGGCAGATTTTATCCCGTGAGTGTCATCATTTACTAACCTTTTCCAATTTTTGTGCTTTTATTTCAAAAGCCTTACACAAACAGTTCATATTTCAAACCCTGCTCTGTGTGAGTGTATGAATATGCCCTGTGTTTAATTGCTTTTTAGGCTGTTAAAAACACGACTAATAACTTGACCTTTAACTTCCTTAAAGGCAAATGAAAAAGGGAAAATCATTTGATTTGTGTCATGAAAATAACAAGGCTCTGTGTCTTTTTTTTTGTACCTCAGTAATGACTGGAATAATTAGGTCTGTGAGGCTACTGTCGAATGAACGTCAGCATTAAACCATTTCTCATCTTGACTTCCTCTCCCCAGATGGCCTCATTGATTTATCCATTTCCACGCATCCTTGCTGTGCATCTGAAATATGCCGCTGCAAACACATCATGAAAACAGCCCGCGAATTGCCAAGGGCATATGGGTCTTTTAGCTTTTATGCCTCACACTTTTTTCTGGACATATCCGTCTCATCACCTGCCCACTGCGATGGCCAGATATGATTATAATTACACCACAGGCCTGCCTCGAAAAGCCCGATCACGCTGCATCCTCGTTTGGCAGCCCGTCTTTTGTGTTTTTTTCCCCAGCCAGTTTCTGGTTACAGCTCGAGCCTGCAACAAGAGCAGAAACTGATGCTGCAGTACACTGGTACCACTGCAGGGAAGGCTTCTCATATTCAGCCTCATTTTCAAAGGGCTTTCATTGTTGTTGGAAAGGCTAGTGACAAGTTGGCACGTTGATGACATGCCCCGCGCTACGCAGGCGAAGCAGAAATATGTTTCCCCGCTGTGATCTCTAATCATTGTTGAAGCCAGCGGTCGGGAGCTTACACACCATCCAAACTTAAAGGATTGACAGTTCGATACAAGCTGTGCTGAAATACAAGAAAATGTAAAACACTCCATGACAGGCAAAAGTCCTCTATTCATAAATGTACGCAAGTAAATATACAGCAACAAAGTTTGAGAAGTAAACACAGTGATGATGAAGAACAGTTCCTTTCAGGGCAAAGCCATTGATTAATTTATTCATATGGAGGACTTTAATGTTGTAGCTGTGCAGCTCTATGAGTCATAGCGACTCGGATTGCTCAGATTTTCTGTAGAGTTGTACACAAGTTTATGTACCGATCTGATGCGTTTTTATTAGAAACAGGACCATGCTACTTCTCAGTAGTGTCACTCAGAGGTAATATCCATAAATGGCAACCAACTTAACTTCAAGGATATCCATAACATAATATCCATCCAGCCAACATGCAACTGTTGCATGCAACTGTTAAAAAACATTTTTTTTAATGCCACGGATCGGATCGTTCCTTTGTATCTGCTGAAATGTCAGAACACAACAGATGTTGAGTTTACACTGAAATAATGAAAGTAAAAAAATTACAATATGGTGAAACAGGATGACGCCAAGACAGATTGCATAAATATATGAGGAGTACGAATGTGGGAAGATGTCGAGCAACTTCCAGCTGGAGGTGTGGTGAAGGTGCCACCCACTCAGGTACAAGTTGTACTCCTGCGTGGTACCTAAACATGTGACAGAAATAAATGTTGTTTTTTTACCTTCCATCTCTCAAAAGTTCAAAATGCAGCACAGCAAACAGACATTCAACATTATCAGTACACAGATTGTTTACGCTTTGCAAAGAATCCTATCAGCTGAGACTCTCACACCTCAAAAGACTAGGCGCAGGCATCAAATGAGACATGCTGAGTTTCATTCTACTCAGATCTCATATCACTGCTCACAAGCGATGCTTCCCAGCCCTTTAAAGGCGATGATACACAGGGAATGTTTTCTAGCAGTGTGGCTTGGTAATATTGCCCACAGCAGGGACAGAATTTGCAAATGGGACAAAATCAGTGTGACGGCCAGTAAAGTGCCACCAGTCCAGACCTTCAGTTGTCGCACCGCAGGCCTCTATATCGTCTATAATTCTGCCGAAGGAAAGGCGGTGTAAAGTGTTATGAAGTGAGCAAAGTGCCACAATGAGCTATTAAAAAGCAAATGTTAAGAAAATGACTCACTTGTGACCACATGCTGAAGTTCAACACCTTTGTGAAATGCAAATGGTCAGTTTGAGAGACAAGCCGCTCTAAAGGGGGTTCGAGACTGAGTCAAGACTTTTGTTTTGTTTTGTCCAAGATGAAAATATGCAGTTAACAGTAAACCATGCATGTCCTCAAGATCTACAGTCACTGTGGATCTGTGAAACTCCAAAACCTCCAACTACTGTCATGAGTGCGCAGACTTATTGCTAATTTGAGGATCATTATGTAAGATAAGTGTGCCAGTGCAGACACAATAAGTCGATCATTTAAGTCATTTATCATTCACTGGTTCCAGCTTCTTAGACATGACAATATTGCTGCTTTTGACTTGGATTTATAGCTGAGCATTAAGGGGTTGCGGTGTAGCTTTTTGGACCATTAGCACGAAACCAACAAAAGCTATACAAAAAAGTAAGAGGCTATGGAGATACCCCGTTGGGCCTACAAAACTGGTTAGAGTAAAGACACCACTAAGGATGTTTAACGAGGGTTCAGTATTTCTTCCTTTTATTTTCTTCTTTTTCTCACTTTTCAATTAGACAAGTGGTTCCCAAACTGGATGGCGTGCCACCTAGGAGTGGCCTGGAGTTATAACAGGTTGGCCGCGGTAAAGCTAAATGAATGAGGCATGGTTCTCCACCGCCAGCAAAGCATGGTCAAGTTTGTGGAGGGACTCCCAGGTAAACAAATACTTGCCAACACTCTTGATTTTTTTAAGGAGACTTCTGTTTTTCATCGGTTTCCTCCCAGGGTCACAATATTCCTGTATTTTGAATTTCATACCGTTTTTCCCTTTGATTTATCTCAACCTGTTTTGGGCACTGTGCAGCATGTGATCTTGTTAAGTCCAAGTCAACTGATTTGTTTTATTAATTGAATATATAGCCCAAAGTTCTCTGTGCTGTTGCACCTCATCCTCTTCAATGAGTACGGGATGGACAGGGAAATGGCGAAAACAAAATATTCAAAAGGAATTCCAGTTTCTTACAGAGAGTTTATAAGGAAAGAGGCAAAGAATCTGGCAAAATACGCCCTGTCAATTTTTATGTCGATCACGGGGGGGTCACACTGTCAATCACCTTCGAGAGGCTGACAAACATATGTAAATATTGTTATCTACGAAAGGGGGGCCGTGCAGAAAGTTTGGGAACCACTGAATTAGACACATCCATCAAATCCATCTCCACTGCAAACTTTCTGCACACCCCAATTACCTCTCCCTATCTTAGTGATTGACAGAAGGCAAAAATTGGTGATTAGACATCTGTAATTTATTCAGTAATGAGACTCGTATGCTCGTTTTACAAAACGAATGAAAGAATATAAACAGAGTTACTGTGGGGAATATAATTAAAGCAGATTACGGCTCGATGGCGTACAGTACATCTGTCGGGTCTTGTTGGTGGTGCTATCAACAAGAGAGATCTTACAGTGAACTAGAAATGAAACCCTGTGTAATCACTGTGATGGAGGAAGGGGTTTGGGAAAGGAGTGCACAGCAGGACGACGCTGTTTCTTCATCCCAGTGGCTACTCTCATTTCCATCGCTGATTGTAAGGGTGCCGCGATCAGGATTTGCTGGAAGCAGTATCGGCCAATATCAATCACTGATCAAAAGACTCTTTTTTACTTTGTCATCTATAGCCGTCAGTTATATTATAGGACACAGAAGTTAGTACATCTCTGACAAAAGTTTGGTAAAATGATGCAAAGTTTCTGTTACTCAAAACTCAAAGTACTTTTGAGTCCAAACTGTACTCACATTTCACGTTAAGCTGCAGTTCATGTTCCACTGAACAGAAACTCTCCCTGCTGTGTTTAGCTCTGATGTAAGCTATTAGCTCTGTTAGCCAAACACACTGCAGGAGTCTGATGCTCATCGGCTGCTAACACCTGACAGCTAACTAGCTCTCCTCCCGCTGATTACAATACAGATTTTGCCGTGCCCTCTTGGTTTAATCAGCGCAGCGCATTTGCAAGGTCCTGCTAGCAAGCTGTTTGTGAGTGACGGGTTAGACGGACCAGTGCCGTGGGAAGATTTCAGACACGTTATATCTTTCGTAGGTCTTGCGCCAAGTAGCCAGCCAGTGATTTTAACTAATGCCGACAATGTAGAGAGAGATTAGTTTGGTTAACAGCATGAGAAGACATGCTCTGTTGTAGTCAGCGTAGTCAGTAGTCATCAATTCAGTTTCCTTTGATAAGTAATAGTCTGTTTTCCCTAAGCACATTTTCTGTCAGCCCTGACGTGGGGACGACTGGACTGTCTGGAGTCCTGTAGAACACTTTGGCATTTCAGTGGCACGTAGAGAAGCTCACTTACATGTTCATCTGATCATTTCTTCTGACTGGCTTTAGAGATACCACTGATCAAACTTTTCAGAATGAATATTGGCTGATAACGATCTGTAGAGCACCGTTAGTCTGTAGTGCACAAGTAATTTATTGCAAGACTATATAATATATGCAATATATAAAATGTAATATATAGTATGCAGAGACCTGGGCAGATGCCATGAATAATGTAGTATTTCTCATAATTGAAGATAAGGTGTAAAATGCAAACATATATGTACTGTATATAAGAAAAATATATAAAAAATATTTTTGCACAATGGTCCAACAGTAACCACGGAGGGACAAATGCGAGTGAAGGTAGGTGTGCGGAGTGTTGTGCTGCAGCCGACCTTGTGACATGATCATGTAACTGTACCTTCACTGCCAGGCGAGTCTTTAAGCAGCCTTGAAAGCTGTTCCAGCATCTGATTCAGCTCCATTGCTGGTCAGTTTTTTTTTTCTCTCTTTCTCTGCCTCCCCCTCTAATTTCTCTCGCCATGTGTCTCAGCGAGACGATGTATCAGCAGGCAGACATACAGAAAAAAAAACAACAGCTCAGGAGCTGGCATTAATTTGAATGCATTAACACCTCTTAATCAGCCCATGGTAAGATTTTCATAGAGCTTCATGATCAACCCAGCAGGAGCACTGCCCCACATTCTCTCCTGGCTTGTGACATCAGCATCGCAAATATTTTAAGGGCACGGCAGCTTTTTGTGTCACGGAGAGGGATACAGATCGGAGGCGGGGACACAGGAGAGAAATCTCTGGAAGGATTCGATCCAAAGCAGGCAGGGGCACGTTTGATTCAGAGGACAGAGGTGGGAATCAATACGCCATCTTTTTTGGACGCGCACTGTGATTCAGGGGTGCTGGGAGACGGGTAAAGCTAGGTCGTGCTTTGAGAACCTTCTGGGAAAACCTGAATATGGATTGATCTGCCTCCCCACAGCTACCGCAGCCAGTTTGCCCTTGAGCAAGGCAGTTAACTACCAGCTGCTGCAGCTGCTGTGGAGCTGCTCAGTGAAAAGCGCTGCTGGACCACTGCCAGGGTACAAATCCAACTCCAGACTTCACCCTCCCCTCTGGTGTCACTGTAATAACACATTTTCTTTATGTGTTCTTTCTTGTTGAATCTGCGCTCGCCAAGAATGTTATGAATACACTTGTTTTAACAAAGCGACAGACAAAAGCCTCCCATCCCCCAGTTAAGACGTCCTATACATTCACCCAGAGTGCCCAAATAAATGTTGGGTCTGGTTACATTTCCATTCATGGGAAGTAAGTTGAAATTTAAGAATGGAAGCCAAACATGCTGTGCTGAAAAAACTGGTGATACTTTAGATCTTTTTGCTCTCCTGTCCTTTGGTACACAGTAAGCGCTTACAGTACATGACAACACATGTCAAACCCTTTCACACACATTCACACACCACCTTACATGACAACACATGTCAAACCATTTCACACACATTCACACACCTTTGTAAGGTGTCGGTCTGCTCGTCAGGAGCAATTTGGGCTTCAGTATCTTACTCAAGGATACTTCAAACATGCCAGTCCGGGGATTGAACCACAGATCTTCTGATTAGTTAATGACTTGCTCCTGAGCCACAGCTGCCCCTCAATGATTATTTATCAAAAGTCTCATTGGGTTAATACATTGTGAAAGTACCAATAGTCATCCCTATGGTATTGTCACAATATTTGATTTTGTCGCCCAGTCCTAGCATTTGTGAAGTGTTTTGGGAAGATTGCCAAATACTGTGATAAACATCGTGTATCGTGACACAGCTGCAAAATATCGCAATATTATTTTAAGTCCATATCGCCCGGCTCAATTTCAGATGACATAGACGCCTTCTTAAAACATGAGAGATTGGTAATTTGCATTTTTAAACTACAGCCGACATGATGAAGTTTTTCCCATGATAAAATAGGTTGTTTGTAGTTATGAACAATATGGATTTCTTTCAGTGGACACTGATAACCTGTAATTACCTACTTCTCATGGCTGATACGAACCTAATCACCTGAATAAATGTGAGCTGTGTTTGTTTCTGCAAAATCACAGATAAGTTAAAATTGAACGTTTCTTTATGTTGCAGTCTTACGTTTGTTTAGGTTACTTTTTCCATCTTGTCACAACGCCGTGCTTATGCACTGGTTAGGTTTAGGCACAAAAAACACTTGGTTAGGGTCAGGACAACATCGTGGTTTGGCTTCAGATGCCTGCTTTGGTCGCTATGATCGCAGATGGAGATGGTCTGACTTTCTCTGAAAAATATCCGGTTTTGGTGGCCACAAAAACTCAACCAGTTTTGTCGCAACCAAAACCAGCTATCCTGTTTAAATGTTTGCAGGTCTCCTTGAAAAACACCTTGTTCAGTCGCCACAAAAAACAGCAGGAAATGTCCTCACACCATAACGTGGTGGCGTTATTAAAGCTGTCACCCGTTTAATAATGCCACCACCGTCCTCTCTACCTCTTGATGTTAGAGGTGGCTAATAAGCACATAATGTGAACGTGATATGCCAAGGTTTGGTACACATGTTATCCTTGGACGTATCTGTGCTTTGCATAAAAGTTAACTGCTAACGTTATATCCTGGTGATTGGGCAGTTAATCAACATTATGCAAACTCGTTTGGCAAGGGCTTGGATGTAACTGATATTCATTAAATGTAAAAGCCCAACAATAATCTTGTGTCATGCTTTAAAAAAACAATGTTGACAGAAACAGGAAACAAACAGATATATATGGTGTACACTCCAGGACTGTGTTGCTCTGTAATAATGTCACCTGGTGGCAGTGTCAGGTGTGCATAGACTGTATCACTGAATGACCAGTAACTCTTTATTATTATAATTTATTTCAATAATTAAGTTTGACATTATCAAACAATGGCTGCAACCAGACAAACCAGGCTGACATTTTAGCAGCAGACTACTGCACAGTGTGGAGTCTCTAAATAGTGGAAATAGGCAGTTTTTCGTGGATCACTCCACCAAAAAGATTTTAACATTTAAAAAAAAAAACAGCTATTTTTTCTCAAGAAAACCACCACAACCACTGAACAGTGTGTGTAACAAATGTAGAATGAAAAGCTTTAGGATTATTTCTCTTGCATCAACATGTAGTTATGATACCGACAGTGAGCATATGTTGTGAACAGTGAGTAATTCAAAGTTGGCTTCAGGCCAAAGACAAATCAGCAAATGTAATGAAAGTTTAAAAGACACTGGAGAAAGCGAAGACAAGAAGTCACAGAAAGAAGCTGCCATGGCGTCAGAGCTCCAGAACAAAATCCTTCCAGAAACATCTCTCCTCCTGCAGCATCTTTCCTCTAAACCTTCCTGCTGTCTCAGTACGAGCAAATCCTGAGAGGAGCCGACTGCCCACTCTCCTCAGGAAAGAATAAAGCGCTGAACAGAAGTTTGTAAGAGTCTAAGGTTGTGCAGCTTCTTCTTTGGAAACCGGGCATGATCCATCCCACGTTTTTTCCGTGAATGTCAGCCTTTTTTACATACTGCACAAACAAGGTTTTTGGATGAAAGTGTCCCCGAGATGCTGTAAAAACTCCAAAAATAAGCTCGAGGAGGCAAAAACAACTCCCAACAGAGACGCCGCTCAAAAAAATTAATTTCTCATCCTCACCCAGAGTCTGAGTTTAACAGCTTGAAAATAATTCAGGCTTTGACCAAAAAGCTGCACCCATAACAGCTGTCAGTATGAAGAATTTAAATAGTCTCCATGATTTATGGAGGGCTGCTCCTTCTCCAGGCTCAATCCAATTATTCTGGATGCAATGGCAAACAAAATTTCTCACAGAGACCAAAAAAAAGTAGGTCTCAAAAATAGTAATAGTAGCACTTGTCTGGAGCGTCAATCAGGCCCAGTGTCCCCAAAACCCAGATCAGAATAGATTATTCTTTGTTCTGTTTTGAGAGGAGAGCAGCAGGAGCACATTAGACAGCAGGTAGCCTCAAACAGCCCATGCTGACTGCAAGATGGTCTCCTCATTTTTACCATTAAGAGGCACAGACTCTGTGAGTCAGCCTGTTTTTTACTGTCTGCTCGTCCTGCTGCTGTAGGGCCCCGAAAATATCTTCTCAACTGCCTCAAAATCAATGATTCCCATGCAAGTTGACTGTGGTGCTTTCTCTTTTTTGGAGAGGGGGAATAACCTACTTTCGGAGAAGTGTGGATACGCTCTACCCACCCATACAGACTATGCACCATTTTACGCAGGTTTATTGTTTCCATTTTATGGCAGTATGAAATAGCCTATCGATTTAACTTGTCCTATTTCAACTTTGGCCAAGATTGGATTTTTTTTTTTTAAACGAGCTGGGCTGGGCATCTCCGGCCGACCCGCCTGGGAGCTGAGGATCACAGGGACTGTGTGACTCGCAGGTCGGAGTGCGCAAAGCAACGCGCCCCTGTGATTCATCCGCAGTTAGCAGACGGTGCGCAGGTGGAGGCGAAGAGGAGAGGAAGCAGCCGCTCAGGACGGACGGATGAGACGGCCAGGGGATGTTCACCACGCGTAAGATTTACTCCACCTAAGGAACGAACTGTTTTTTCCTCCCTCCCTCGGTGCATGCCTTGATTTTGGAAACCACTGGCTTGTTTTGGCGCAGCTGTAACCCCATTTTTTTCCTCCATGACAAAAAAGTTTGACTGTTAAAAAATGATGCTCTGCTCCGCTCCTGTTTTCTCATGCAATGCTGTGGATTCCGGCGTCAGCCTAAGTGGCCAGTCATCACTTGAGAAATAGCTGCGATTCTTTTTGGTCTCTTTGAATTTCGGTGCCAATTTTCAACACACAGAGGGCTTTTTATTCTCGCGCATCATCACTCGCCCGGGATTGCATCCATTTGAATTAATGTCGCACTCCATAATGGACTTCCTCGGACTGTACTTCTTGCAGCTGGCTCTTATTGGTAAGTTGAACCAACACTTCGTATGTGATTCAGTGTAGTTGAACTTGAATGAATGCGTTTTTATGTGCGGGCGGACGGATGGATGGATGGATGGATGGATGGATGGTCGCCGCAGCTCCTCTCTGATTCTGTTTTTTCCAGCCTGAGCTTCTGTTTGTCAAAGTTGCATGATGAGATTTTTTCCTTTTTCCTGCCAGTTGTGTTAACGTGAAGTGAAGCACTACGGGGTCTCGGACAGATCAGGGGATTGCTGTGTTTCTTTTAAAGGACCACACAGAAAGACCGCAAAATATGATCTGATGGGTGACTGACAGTAATGAAGCGGCGGGACTCGCCGGATTTTCTCCTCTCAGAAGACGCTTGCACGTCTTTTCTCAGGCTCATAGAGCATTTTTGTGTTTCCCTGAAGGCAGCAGCCCCCTTTTACATTCCTTGTCTGTTCAAATGATGTGAGATGAGATTATGAAAGGACAGAAAGCCTCAGAAATGTTTGTGCAACCAGAGCCGCCGCCGCTGCCGCCGCCGCCGCTGCTGGTCCCCGGTTTGTCTGCGAAAATGCCAATGCAGACAAGTGTGTGTCAAAGTGTTTGAGTGCGCGTGCACCAGCATATGTGGTTACAAGTGCGCGTGCAGATGCGTGCGTGCGTGCGCGCGCTGTGCACCTGCCTTTGCAGGTGAATTGTGCTGTGTGTGTGTGTGTGTGTGTGTGTGTGTGTGTGTGCGTGCTGGGGGCGGAGCGGGGTGGCAGCAGTTTGTGTGTGAAAATGCATAAAACCCCTAACAAGGTTCAAACCAAACAATTCATGAGCGATGACCACACACACACACACACTCAGCTTTCCCTCTGCCCACCTCTATTAATCATGTTACCTGTACAGCTCTCATTGTGCCAGCTGGTGCCAGTCATCTCTAATGTCAGTGCTGTTTCTCGCTGCTCTCATTTAAAATTCATCTGTGGTACAAACTCTGACTTTTCTGTGATTCTGCTGCGCTCCTGTTCTGAAAAAATTCCCTCACCACGGAGAGAGAGGGGGAAAAGAAAAATCCCTTCCCGCAGAGCGAATGCGGGCTGGAAACAGGACGTACGGATGGAAGGATTTGTATTTGAGATTTTATAGCGTCGATGATGACAGCTCTACATCTCTGACTCCATTTCCCTTTTTGCTGCAGCTGTGACTTCAGCCACTCACGAAGCACACTGAACGCAGCGCTGTATGCTGGGGAGGGAGCACGCTGGTGCTCCCAGGCAAGATGTTCCACCTCCTCGAACCCTGAACACACCACACACATGCAGCTCCTGTCCACCACACTTCCCTCTAAAGAGAGTGATGCTCTGCTCCCCCCCCGTCATCCCTCACTTTTCACATCATATGTAAAACCTGTGTCACTTCCCTGTGCTGTCACTCAAGACATGAGCCGGGTGGGTAAGTGAAAGCAGGATGTGGGGAAGTGAAGCAGTCAGTCCTGGTCTTTTCACCGCAGATATTCTCACCTTGTCAAATAGATGTGTCAAAACGGCGGAGAGTCTCTCACCAAGGGCCTCATGATCCCGTCCATCAGCCACACAGGGAGCCCGATGCAGAGAGGAGGAGGCAGGGAGGAAGGAGGGGGGGATCAAAGGAAGTGAAGCAGCTTTAGCCTGAAGGTTAGAGAGGGGAAGAGGAAGGTGGTCGGTTTGAATCCACAGGGGGGGAATCAAAGTAGGAGGAGCAAATGAGTCTTAAAGGGCTGTCAGAAATGTTAGAACTTGAGTGCCCCTGGACGATTTTTGGGAAAAGTGATAAACACAAATCGGAAGTTTGGGATTTGCGACTAGATCTGAGTTGCTGGGACGTGATGGGGATTACGCAGGACGGGATGTTCGCCAAGTGGATCCATGTAAGACTGACATGATTCGTTACTGTTTGTTCATGTAAGTGTAAATATTTGCTATGTTCATTTTTTTCTGTGTGATGCACTTTCTCTGTCGTCTTATTTGTCATGCAAAGTATCGCAGCGCCACTTGATTTTTAAGTAGAACACCAAACACCATAAAAAAACTCCTCTTTGATTAATGGTTTGCGTTTTGTTGTTACATTCAATTAAAAGCACTTGTACGTGAGAAAAAGTCATATTCACAACTGAAATCGGAGCTTTCATGGAGCACTTGAAGGCAGTTCATTCAGCAACATCTGCCTAAGTGTCCTTGAGCAGTCGCTTCCAGGAGTTTGTGTGTGCAGACTGGTTTAGCTGTACTTATGGGGACCAACAACCGATAGCTTACTCTCCCTGTGAGGACAGTTCGGTTTAAAAGGACATATTGGCTGTTATGCGTGTGAGTGTGTTTTCATGCAGCTCTCTCCTCTGAGCTCCTGCTTTACAACTTGCCAGGCCAAAACGAGGGCTCTAAAGATGCCTGTGGTGTCCGAGGCTGCAGTCTAATGCGTCTCTCTGATGGAGTGGATGTATGCGAGGTTAGTGTGGCTGTATTTTTGCATGTTGTTAACTTGCGGGGGTAAACTCGTGAATTAAACAGAAGGGGAAAAAACAGCCTCTGTTTTACGTCAGATTTATATTAGCATATTTACCGCTCAGCCTTGCGATGCTTCACTGATTATCTGCCCGCGCGGCTCTGAACATTTTGCAGTCATTACTGTAATTAGTTGACCAGGTTCATCTGCATATGATTTTTCTCTAAGTGGTAGGCAGTAAATGAACACAGCCTACCCTCGCCATTTGCACCACGGCAGAGGGTTTGTGCTGTTTTACATATGGTGAATAGTTTTTATATACAGTAATTGGCCGGCTGGAAGTAATAATCATAAACATAAACGTCTCGCTACTTGAGGGGGGTTATGTTTTTTCCCAGCATGCTACGGTGGTGAATGGTTCCTAGCCGGGGTGGCAGTCGTGGGGGGAAGGTGTGAACAATTTGTGCATTCGTTGAACGGCAGGGCCGAAGGCAAACTGGTGTGGCTGTAGATTCATCAGAGTCGGGGGAGGAGGGGGACTATCACGTCCGATAAAGAGGCCCAGCAGACTGAAAAGGGCAACCACTGCTGATGTTATATCAGTTTTGGATAACAGCTGATTATGTGCAATCTGCTCCAAAATGGTAGCTGTCATCAGTTACACCCAGAGGGAGAACACGATGATCAAACTATGAAATAATTACCTGTTGAATTGTGCAAAGAAATGTTCATGATGTTCAGTATTTGAGTATTTGCTTCATTTGAGTCAGACTGATGATAAAAAGCCAAAACAAACAAGTGAGAAGCTGTCGAATTAAAGGTCAAAATATGAGACATGTATCCTGATTTTTTGCGCCAAAAGTGTTTAAAAGCATCATCTGATTATGAGGAAAACGACTGATATTATTATTATTCATCTGTTTTTACACGTCAATCACTTCATACAACCGTTAATCATGATTTGGCTGTTTGATAATGTCAGAAAAAGTGTTTCAAATCACTGATTGGAACTAAAGAGGCATTTTGATTTCATTTTTGAGGGCTCTCGAGCAAAGTTACCCAAAAGTAATTACACTGTTGAGACTGCAGCACGGAGAGGAAGCCGACTGCTGATTACCATTCCTCACTAGGTAATTATTTACTGATTAACTTTCCAGTCCAGTTGAATAGATTTTTAAAGTAGTCCTTCTGCACTTGGCTTCATTATTCAGTGCAGCAGAACGATCTCGTCTTTAGAAGAAAAGTATAGTTTCAGATGCTCTTGGCTCTCGCTGCAGTTTTTCTTTGCAGCATTGTTATATTTGCTCTGTTTGTCCACATTTCCCTCATCCTTCTCTCTCTGCAATAAGCGATGTGTGAGCTCTTACATTTTCTCTTCCAGTGTTGGCATCTGCACAACTTTGTCGCATTTAGATGTCAAGATTTTCCATTTGAGAAACAGTTCTTGAAGTCGAGCATGTGGCTTCATCGCTCCAGCGTCAGTGTAAAGAAAGTGGTCTGTCTGACTCCACGAGATGGATTTCTGTCTGTATGGTTATTGACTGTGAGTGCCAGATGGTGGGTGTGGACTTAAGAATCAAAGCTTCCCTCTGATGGTGGAGGACTAACACTGTTGATGCTAGGGATTCACCCAAATCCTTGTGCCAATACTGACCTTTTATAGCAGACTGGGTATCGGCCATGATCCGACTGATTAAATACAGTTTCTTTTCAGTGTTTTTTGCTATCAGCAACGTTCATTTATTCACAGTGGGCTCCCAACTTAGTGTTGAGAGCCACAGCAATGCCTGGTTGCAAGATTTCAAGCAGCGAGGTATACAGATGTTTGGTATTGGAAGAGAAAAAGTTGGATCAGTGAATCTGGGGTGATCTTCTTGGTAGCTATAAAATATTTAGGCTGAATCCAAATGTCCACCCTCTGGACTGTAACAAACTGCAACATCACATCCATATTGCAATGAATTGTGGCTAATTAAATCAGTCCCGTGACCCCAAGTGGACTCTCTTGAGGTCTGCAGAAAGTCCACTTGTGGTCTCTTGTAGATTGGATGATTTGTGGCTCTTGACAGCCCTCTGGACTCTCAATCTTCCTGGGAACACGCCAGCAAAGTCTGCAAATGTGGACACCTGGATTAAAATGAAACTAGTGCTATTTTTTTATACATTTTTGGCCACAAGGGGGCAAATAACCTCCAAAAGGGTTGAAGAAAACACACCCAGGACATAATATTATCCTGTAAAATGATTGAATAACATATTAGCAAACCTTTGCACATTACCCAGCAGACATAGAGAAGAAATGGACCACTTGAAGAATACAAGTCCAGTATTCACTCTCCTTTTAGCCCCCTGTTTCTACTAACTCCTCCTAAAAAGATCTGTCTCTTAGCTCCAACAGTTTTCCAACTTCTAGTTTCTAACTTCATCTCTCTTTCTGAATCAACCCGATACCAAGCAATACAAGGGCCTGGATCGCAGATTTCAATTCATGAAGAGGGAAACGTCATGATTTATTCTCTGTTAATGACTTAATAACATGCAGGTGTGGACCAACGAGGTGATCACTACACACATGCACAAAACAGTAGCAGAGATGACGATATTACAGTTCAAAGAGCCAGAATAAGATCTACTGTGATGGAGCATTTTTATTTTTGCACTGATCCTATTGAGGCGCATACTGAAACTCAAAAGACTTCATATCAGTAATATTGATAGTTTGGCGATCTGCTTGTTGTAGCGGAGGGTACGGTGGGTTTATCGGAGCTTGTTACGTTAAAACAGTTGCATCTTGCTGCAGAGAACACATTAGAGCACTGAGACAGAAAAGTCCAGTCGAGAGAGCAACAGTTGCTTTATGTGGATTTATTATGAACCCACGTAGCAATTTGAGTTGGCGTCAGTGTAAGAGTATTAATTAATGTCTGTAAAGTAGAGTAAATGTTCAGAGTGTGGCGTGGGAGATATAATCACATGTATTTGAGAGTTTCTCAGGACAGATATTACCGTGCAGAGGGACAGTGACACAGATCATAAAATGAACATTTCGCTCCGCACAAATCACTTCCTAATTAACAACCACACACACACACACACACACACACACACACACACACACACACATGGCGAGGCCTCCTGTGTATCCAAACCAACTCCTTCTGTCGCTCTCAGCAGTTATTCAGCCTCATCACTATGCTTTGTATGAGCATGAATAATTTGCTCCTTTGCATGTTTGGTAACCTTGAATTGTGACAGATAATATTATGGGTTTTTTGCAAGTATGCGCTTTATGCATTTATTCTGACAAATCTGAGGCCCACCCCCACACCACCACCACCCCCTGACGCATGTATAATTCATACTCACCCTTTCTCTCTCTCGCCTGGTTCCAATAGCTGCTGCAGTTTCTGCACAGTTTCTTGATTTCTTCTTATAGTGGATACTTCTCTGTGCCTTCAAGTCTCTTTTTTTTGACAGAGAGGAGCGAGAGAATAGTGTCGGAGAATTACAGGAGCAAACATATCGGGAAGAGGAGGATGTGAATGCGAATAAGCCGTGTGTGACAGCGAGAGAGGGGATTTATTTTTTCCATGAGGCTGGAGCTGTCGTTGGGCATCTAACAGAGAAGGAGATATGTATCCTCTGTAGAGCGTCTGAGTTGTACTTGAGATCCCCCGGTGCATCAAGTTTAGTGTGCTGCCCCTTTGAATTTCATTTACGCTCTCCTGATTGTTATTTATGCAGCACCTGTTGTTCCACATCCCAAAAGTAAAGATGGCAGAGATGTCTCGCACAATCTGCACCCGAGCGCTTTGAGTTTGCACACATAATTTTTGACACTCGATCCATCTTGTCTGATTGATTTATTGATTTAATTTGTCAACTGTCTCCTCGCTGAGATAATGTGTTGGCTTAGGCAGAAAACAGTTTTTTTTGTAGGAACATGGTCTTTCTAACTGTTATGACTCGACAAAAGAGTTGAAACATAAAGTCAGCTAGCTGCCGGTTTGTCTCATCGCTGACATTTCTAGCCAGTTGTTCTTTGCTGTCTAACTGGCTTTCTCACTGCTCTGTTATCTCTGCCTCGACAAGTAATACTGTACGTATAAAGAGCAGATGGAAGCAATTACAGGCCATCGGCAGCGAAGAAAAGAGCAAAATGGAGGCCCTAAGATGGAGATAAACAATCCCCGGAATAGAGGGAATCAAACTGCAGCACTGATGCTGGTCATGAGGATTTTGTGGGGTGAAAACCAAAGTGACAGTGCTCCTTATTATGTTAAAACCCTGTCATTTCCACTGGCTTTTGTTGAGGGATGATTATGCCACAGAGACAATTACCCTGCCCTTGCCGTGCTGAAAGGATATGGCATTTACTGCCACTGTATTCCAAAGCCAGACGTTTAACTTTGTGATGAAAAGGCTGCAAAATGGTCCGGGCTGATTGTGAGAAAGCCTAAAAGGCTGCAATTAATCAGAAGAAAAAGTTTTGTGAGCGGGGAGAAAAGGTAGCGTCGAGTTGGCTCAGCAGAGAGAATGACAAGTGGTAATGAAACAAGCTAGCATGGCTTCAAGGCCCTTCATCAAGTGTTCACAGTACTTACTGTAAAAAACCTTTAAGTGTGTCTGTCAGTGCGTACTTAAGTATAAGGAACTTTCTCTGTCTCAATGCGAAAAGTGCAAACCATAATCCACACGCATACAATAAAGGCTCTTATTACTCCGGCGTTTTATCGAGAGAGGTGCTGGAGGTGGCAATCACATTCTCACCTCGCACAGATGACGCCAACGTAAAAATACTGCTGATGACCACGAGGCCTCGCTTTCCAGTCGCATGATCCCGAGCATTTGTCATACACACAGCTGCAACGCTCGTTTTCCAGCTGTCCAGAAACTTCACGTCCTTATGGAGAAACGTCCACAATCCTCAAAGACGTTTCTGTCCTGTTGCTAGGAGAAACGCCCTCAGGTGTACAGGGATGATTATTTTTTACCCATGTTTTTACTCATAGTTGTGTATATTATGTATTATATACAGCAAGGGAATGATACAGTGTTTGCTGAAATTAGAATGACTCTGCCACTTCATAAGGCAGCAAAATGTTTTCACAAAAAAGTAATTTTTTTGTTTTCTGTTCCCGGAGATGTTTCACCACCATACATAATTAGTTTGTTGCAGCTGTGAGCAACTCCTCTTTTCCCTTTCTGTGTTGCATTGTGGGGGAATAGTGTACATTTGCAGCACACTCAAAAATCATGACTGCTTTTTCAAGAAAATCTGTGACATGAACTGGAATAAGCTCTGAATTTTGGTTGGGGTTTGCATGAAATGATGTCATGGTCGTAGTACTATACTACCCTCAATCCTAAAGTGGAACGGCACAGTTTCTGATTACCGCATCCACAGAAGTGATGTCGGTTGGCAAGTTATTACTACCACAAGTTGATCATTTACCACAAAATGACCATAACTCCCCTCTCTGACATGTTTTTTCAGAGATGAAGAAAAGTGTGAAAATCACTGCAAGTCAGGCGCTAGTCTTTGGGACTTAAAAGTTGTTGAAATGAATTAATTCGCAGTGGTTTATGGGATGAACAGTCGCCTAATTCTTTACTTTTAAATAATTATGTACAGTCTCGTACCTTTGCCTTTCTTTCTCTTTTTCAATTATTATATTTTTGGTCCCGATCAATCGTGTTTATGGTCACGATTCATCTCGTAGTTGGTTGGCTCTGTTCGAGGCCTAAAACTCTTTTTTTATCCAGGAAGCTTTTGTTTTCACATTTGTTGAGCAGGACTACTCAAAAAGGACAAAATGGATTTCAATGCACCTCGGAGGATGGGTCTCGGATTGTTTTTTGACACTTTCAATTTCTGAATCGGAAATTCACTTACGGTACCGGGCCCGTTCTAAAAAGTGCGTGGTCACTGTTGAATTCTATTTTGCTGTGTCTGCTATCACCAGAAAAGATGCCTAGTTTAACCGTCAAGAGGTTTCTGCTGGCTCGTGTCACTTGTTTTGTTGGCATGGAGGACACTAATTCATTCAGAGGAAAGCTTCTCTCAGCTCTTTCGCTGCATTGACTGGACAGAATCATCTGTAAGTTACCCAAGACATACGGTGTCATAGCTTGTTACAAAGCTGCAAGGACAAAATGTTATACAACCCTTTCTGTTGTCCTTTAACTGACTACTACTGACTACAAGATTTTTGGGAGCAATTTTTGTTTGTGCTCTGAATCAACTTGTAAAACAGGTCAAAACATCTGTTTTCCTGTTGCCAGATTATTGTCGCTGCAGGGTTTTCTTTGAGGATTTTATCAGGATGTGTTCCAAAAGGCGTTTGTAGCTTTTCCCTGAGTTTGTTTATTTAATGAAATTGTTGACTCGTTTAATTTAATCAAAGCTTATCATCAATCTGAGAGCCAAAAATATAAAAAAAGATTATAAATAAAGATTATTACATGAGAGACAAGATCTGGGGCCAAAGCTTATCCATCTCTACCTGCCACAGCTCATATTTAGGTTAGGTCAAGTTAAAGCAGCAGCTCCTCCACGTGCCGCCTTACCTTTCCCTGACAACCATGGGCAAATGAGAGCAGACCTGCAGGAGGCCGAGGGGAGGGTGGATATCCCGTCCGGAGCAGGAGTCTGAATCATGATGACATCTCGCAGCCTCTTTTGTAGGGGCCCCAGGATCTGGGGAGCTAATTGGTTTCTAATCAGAGCTGCAGTTTCTGCTGCAGCGTTCTGCTCAGCCTGTTGAGATACAAATAGAGGAAGAGTGTGAAATCGCGACTCAGGAATCAGGTTCAGTGCCAGGCTGTCAACTGGCTGAGCCAACGGGAGGTGGAGGAGGATGGGGATGTGTAGAAGGGGCCAAATCGCAGCAGGCGATCAACCCAGCCTGTCTCAGATATGTGCCAGATAACATTTAGGAGGGCTAATAAAGGACTGTGCGGCTCGACACTCTTACATGGTTTGTAGTCTGTCGTGGGCCGCTCGGCTGATTATATCTCTTTGTCTTACATGTTCCACGTCATTGCCCAAGCAGACGCACAAACAGGCAGAAGACATCGAAAATTGGACGACGTTCAAGATTTCATAAAGATACAAGAGGCAAAAAAACTGTTTATTGGCAGTGATGATCGGGCAGTTTATGTCTTGTCTCCTTTCCCAGAATATTTATCACACAAAGTCTGATTTAACAACTGCGCTGCAGTATGCAGTGTTTTTTCATTAAAATTATATTAAACAAGTACCATATGTTCTTCAATATGAGTTTATATTTTTCTGTGACCTTGTGACAACTCAATCAAATCAAACCATCCTGCTAAAAACAGCCTGTCGGTGATAATTCAGACATTTTAAACCATATGGAACAGTGACGTGGGACGAGTTACTCCAGGGCGACCGTGGATCCACATATAGAAGTCCTGTTTTTTGCTAATTAGAGACTGTGTTTGAATCATCAGGATAAATAATAATAATCATGTTCTTTGCCTGAGTCTGTGTATTAAAACTTAAGAGGAGAAGTCAACTATGAATGCTAAGTTTTTGTTGAAATGTCCAATTAGCAGTTAGAACTCAGTTGATTACACCATCAATGGCAATCTGAAACTAGAAATGACACTTTCGAGAAACCTGATAAAAGATTCACCAGTTTTCAATCAATTCACTTTTAAATTCTGGCTACATTTTGGCTGAATTCAGCAACTCTGGTATCGAGTCTCATTCCTGATTCCAACAACAAATTGTCATTCTGCTCGTTGAGTCACAGTCACACTGATTTATGCCTCTGCTTGAAGTTTAGAAACTTATCAGAAACAAAGTTAAAGTATTAGACACTTCAGTTAAGTCTGGACTTCTGGGTGTGTTGAAGCATTGATACGATCGATAAAAGACTGTATTAAAATATACATTTAGAAATGTGGGAAATTACTTCTGTAACATTTAGCCTGGCCTCAGTTCGATTATCGTTGGTTGGGCCAACAAAGAGCGAGGTTGTGATCGTCAAGTAAAGAAAGGTTTAAGCAACAAAGGTCATTGTAGCGTTATTCCAGACCTCGAAATCACAACCCATCTGCAATTTGTTCAATTATTCATTGTGCCCATGAAGTAATCTACCGAGTGCACAGATCATTTAGAGGAGAGCCATCGTTAACGGGCGTGGCTGGTGGCCGTATCTGGCTCAAGGGCTATTCAAGTCAGGTGCCAAGCCATCGGAAGCAGGGTAGGCGTTCGGATGTAGGCAGTGAGAAGCTAGGCGAGTCTCCTCGCTACCAGCTTAAGCAGTCTCTATTTAAATCCCATTTTAAGGTAACACCTTGTAGGTTTAGGGACCTAACCCTTTATAATGGAGAGCTGGTCCAGTACCTCCTGGACAGGGGTAAACTCGGGATCTAACAGTGGGTTAAACCTATTGTAGATACAATTGACTACTTGGGGCTTTGTTGGTGGGATTACGAATGTGGATGTCATGTCCTTACATATCTTTGAAAATTTGAGATACAAAAATGGCGACAGGCATGGATGAGGTTCACAGAGCTGCAGATGTTGTCATAAGACATAAAAATTGTCAAACCTGCAATTTATTTGATAGTTTTGGAAACATTACAGGTGCAAAAATTGATCGTGGAAATGGATTCATGATTATGAGTCTGCATCCCAGGTCATCAAGTACTGATGCTGGACATCATCCCACAGCGTCAGTATTTGACGACCTGGATGAAGAATCAATAAACAATTATTCTTCAAATCACATCTCTACTGCAGCTTTGATTTGGACTGGAAATGATACACCATTCGCTACAGATTTTTGTAGGGGCCAAACAAAACAAAATAGCCTCTCGTCTGATTGAATGAAGTGGGAGGGAATGGGAAGTCTCCTGTGAACAGCAATAAGACAGTTTAGATAGATTATTTTGAGTCACTTTGGGGTAGATGAAACAGCTGTTAACGCAACATGACCATAATATAATATAAACATCGCTGAACCTGTGGTACAGGTGCACACAAAGTGACCGACACTCGTGGGTTTACAAGATTTACAGCTGCAGCAGTCAAACATTTAACTACATAACAGAATTGCAGGTTATTTTGCAGCTCAGTCTGCAAAATCTGCCACTAAACAGGTTCCCTTCCTGAAGCACAACTCAAGTTTTTCATAACCATACAGCCAAAGTGAAATACAAACTGTTGCCTGGTTGCACATCCAGCAGACATGGGGCAGTATCAGCATGCCTTCAGATTTGTGGTTTTCTCCTTCTGGCCAATTCATGTCTAAAAATCACTCTATTTTAGCTCTTTTCGGGAAATAATTGGCTCTTTAGAGGTTTAACGCTCCCCTGTATCCACTGACTAACCACTAACTTTGCCCTGTCTGTTGTTTGGTGTACAGCAAGCGGGCTACAGTCGGTTTAACAAAGCATTTCAGCTCCAAAACTGGACCTAAACTGACCACATGAGTTGGAAAGTGGAAATTACCGATACATTTCCAACCTCAAAGAGAGTGACATAGATGTTAGCAGTAAAGGAAGTTGGTGAGCAGAATCAGGTTAAACTATTAATCTATCATTTTCATCCTGCAGGCCTTGGTATGGATTCCATGTGACTATCATATGAGCCTTTCGTGGTTCTCCAGTTAAGCTTCGAATTAAGACGGGGCAACCCCTTCCTATCTGCGCTCAGTGGATCATCTCCCTTTAGCTAAGCTGATAAATCCTGCCTTCAAGGTCCTTTTTATACCAGCACATCTAAATACAGTTTTTTTTAGATGTATTTCAAAGGGGATTTTAGTGATTGACATGCTGCACACAATGTAATAAGGAATTAGTTGCTTTTCTTTCCCGTTTGATCTGGTTCGTGTTCACATTTCGCCCGTGGGATCGCTGATTTGTGATGCAGTATCTCTGTTAGGGACGCAGGAAACGGACACGTTAGGTGTTCGCGTCGGTTGTTGTGTTGAATGACAATTTTATTTTGGGTTACACCCAGAATTCGTTTACATGCAGAGATGTGCTGTATTCATTTTGGGCGAGTAATTTAGATTTTGTTTTAAAGCCAGTTTTCAAATCAAACTCCCCTCCAAAACTAAGTGATTCAACAGATAAAACTCATCTCATTGCTCTCAACACGCCCCGCGCTCGTATTTTTTTGTTTTAAGACTGAGACCTGAGGATTAGTCGAGCCAATAAAACTAAGGTAAGGACGCTTAGTAACACAGGAATGAATGTAAATAGGATTCAGCGGCAATGAAAGGTACAAAGTGGTCTAATTAAATCCCTCTCGATGTGAATTCAATTTCCCCAGGCCTCATGGCATCCTGTCAGTGACAGAGAGAGCTGCCTCCCTTCGTCTTCCTCCGAGTAAATTCCAATTAGGTAGTGGGTGTGTGTTGGTGTGCCAGTCAATCAGAGTCGCAGCCTGTGTTTTAAAGATGATGACAGTGGCAATATATCGGCTCCTGCCCTTTTCGTTGCCTCCCGTTCGAGACAATAGACAGTTAACAGAGATATTGATTTTGCTTTATATGCTCGTTGAGTGGGATTGTCAGTTCATTTAGAAACTGGCCACTCGCAACCGCGTGGAGCTCATCGCTCAGAGCGTTTCTTGAAAATATTGATAACACTCGCGTGGCCCTTTGTGCTGCAGCAGCTTCTCCAGCCAATTAACACTGGCATCCACTGCTAAAGTGATTTTCATCTCCTTTTGAAAATTGAAAATATTTTCCCCCGGTGTTATCCATTACAGATCATCGTGGTGTTACAGTCTGCCGAGCCCTCGCATTTGTTTTTTAGTAACACTCGTAAGCAGTGAGGCGATGACATAAGGGAGAGGCAACAAAAGCAGATACTGGTGCGGAGGAGGACAGTCGACACCTACACCTGTCTTAATCCGATTGTGGAGCTGAAAAATAGAGCGCGGTCACGCACCATCGCCACCTCAAAAAACCGCAAATCCACAAACACACACACACTTTGATTTTTTTCTTTGAGTCGAATTACTGATGCCTCATGCGATGGCCAGTGTCGGCAGGGCTCCCGTCATCGTCTGCCTTCAGACAGCCTCATTTACTTTGAGAAGACTTTTTTTATTCTTTTTTAAAGACATGCTCCCTCATGTGGAACAGTGAATATAAGATATAAAGCCCCGACTGCTGAGTGACTTTGGGCCGTGGCGAGATCAAACGACAGAAACGAGGAACTGAGAGATAGAAGAGCAGAGAGGAAGAAAAACCGAAGAAAGAGTGCAGGGAAAATATTTCCAGACGACTGCCGGCTCGTCTTCGTCCCCGTCTCATCTTCAGGTTTAATTTGCTGCTTTTAACTCCATCCATCGCCCACCCCTACTCTGACGTCTGATCCTTGATCCTCGCCCTCCCTGCCTCTGGGCCTTGCTACTGAAGTGTGACCCAACCGACTGCCATTGATTTAAGGTCACTCACCATCACGCCGGTGACCTTTTACGGATTTCAATTATTTGATAATCCGCCACACCATCTATCCACCAGATGGTCAGGTATTAAATTTTTCACAAGCGCTCGAGTAACGACATGAAACGCAGCTTTTGTGGTTTTTCTCAGCTTCAAACGCTATCAAAGCTCTGGCTCCTTAATAGTGCCGCTGTCATGGAGATGAAGGATTATGAGGAGATAGCCTCTGAGGTCAGAGCCACTTGACTTACTCTGATACTACCGGATGATATCTTAAGAAGGTAATGGACACGGTCGCCCTATAAGACAGGAGAGGAAGTGAAGTAGAGCTCGCGGGAGATTGGCTATCATCGCCCCATCCTACGAGGCGGTGGCAGACAGAGCGAGAGCCCCTCCTCTGCTGTCAGCTGCTGTGACCTCTCGTCTGATCAGCAACCTGAACAAACCCAGGGTTACATGTTCACACCGTGGAACAAGACGCCATCCGATCTTGATAACCACTAGATTGGATGAAAGCCACGGAGGCGCAGAAGAATGCTCCTCGGTGTACTCTGGCCTTCACGGGTTCATGAGGTTTCAGCCCCATCAATATCGTTTAAGGACTTACAGAGTGTAAGAGTACTCCACTGGTCTGTGCGCTGTGTTGTAGTACACTCCTGAGCGGAGGGGGGCTAAGAGCCCAAAACGCATTATGAGACCAAGAGGTTGGCCTCAGACAGCGAGCCAAGAATCTGCCAGGGCCAGAGCCGTGATAGATGATGAGGCGCGGCGAAGGTTTTATTGAGGCTGTAGCGCGGCTTGTCGTGACAACCAGAATGAATGAGATCCTTGGCATCTGTGGGCACTGTCACCCTCTGGTCCCATTTTTATTATTACTTATTCACGTACGGCAATAATGTTGGTTCAATTTCTCCCACTATCAATTTGCAAACTCGGCTGTTAAACCGTGAGTTATGCAACACTTGGACAAAAAAAAAAAAAATGATGGCGGCTAATCAACACGACTGTGCCGAGGATATTTACAACCTTCCCCCGGTTCCCTGGAAAGACTTTTACACTGGCGTATGGGAGGAAGCATATGGAAATATGTAAGCACACATCTTGACTGGAGCAGTTCTCCGCTGGCCCTCTTGATTAGCTAAATGATAAATCCATCCTCCTGCTATTCAGTTTGATGATGTTTGCATCCAGTGATCAGGCTTTTCTTGAATCATTGTGATTTCAGCCATGCAGTGTCTGTTTGTGTCTTGTTTTAAAGAGATAGTCCGCAAGATCTGAGTGTTTCAAGGATTGTTTGTTTACAAAATAATACCCCAATGGAGAGAAGAGTTCATAGTAGCAACTGTCTTTTTAAAGGTGCAGGACGTGTTGTCTCATTGTTGTGGTAAAAATGCAGTTCTCCAGATAAACATGCTACATGATGTTTGCATTTGATTGCAATGGTCTTTCAAACCAACGTGACTCCAGTTATTGAAATCAGTGCTTCATCACCTTCCCCCCAAACAGGTAATTAGTATAATACTGAAAAACATTACGGAGCGATGGTGCAAAATCATCCATGTCTTTGGTGTTTGTCTCCGGCAGTGGTGGAAGAAAGGCTCCTTTATTTAAACCTAAACTGATCTATAACAGATCTGCATATGAATCTGTAGGCAAGGGTCAAGATTTATTTTTCATCCACATATCATCACCGTTCATATTGATACTGAGAACTTGTTATTTACATTACATTATCTTCCATTTGAAGTCATGTCAGCCCAATATTCACTCTTTTTCTCCTCTGTTTTTGGTCTCCATCAACTCTTAAGTGAAATACCTGGCTCATTAGTTGCTAAATGTTCCACAGTGTTCAATATGGTGCCGGCTGTGGCTCAGGGGCACCAATCGGGAGGGTTTGCGGTTTGAACCCAGCCCCCTGCGGTCTGCATGGCAAAGTGTCCTTGGGCAAAATACTGAATCACTAATAGCTCATGATGGCTCTTTCATCAGTGTGTGAGTGTGTGTCTGAATGGTTATCGCTCCTGCTGAGCAGGTGGTATGAAATCTCACAATGTCGTATGAAACATTGCTTATATAAGAATGTAGAAATACTCCAATTACAAGTACACGACTGTTTACATTATTAGATAATAAGGTTATATCGATGTTTGAATGTGTAAGCAACATTTTACTGTTTTAGCTTGTTGAGGTTGAGATAGTTTTATGTAACTTCTTGGTTCCCAAGCTGCAGTAAAGTCTCTCAAAAGGGTCACAAGATAAATCTGAGGGGTTGTGAGATGATAAATGGAGTAAAACAAAGTACTGCTGCACACATTTGTAGAGATTTTGTCTTTGCTTTCTTGTGAGATATTGTATACGTGAATGTCTGTGGGCCTCACACTGCTATTAACCATCTGAGAAGTTTAGAAGTGAAATGTCTGTTTGGTGTCACCACAACAAGTCGTAAACATCTGAGACAAGACAAGTGGTGGTTAGATCTTGAATAACGTATTTTATAAGCTTATATATGTGTGTTTTAAATGTACATTTGAAAAAGTAACTAATAACTAGTTTCCTGTCTCTCATCTCTCCAAGCAGGCATGAAAAAGTAAAAAATAATAATTGGAAGAAAAAGTACAACATTTCCTCTGGAACTGTAGTAGCGTGAAATATAAAGTGTAATAAAAATGTAAATGTAGCTACTTAGTTTTGTTCTACCACTGGCACTACATTTCCCATAGATCGGTTGTCATTATTTCAGTTTTCGTAGAGCTGTGACATTATTTCCATTGAATTCTCTTTCATTTAGGTTGACTTAGTGTTATTCCCACTGCTTTTTTTTTTGGCATCAAGTCTTTGTCAGGCAGGACAATGAGAGAGACAGAATGAGCAGATTCAAGCCTCCTCCTCTTTGACTTCCTGTATTTGGCACCGTGGTGGCTGTCTCTCCGCTCATGTTAACAACCCACTCTGTTGCGTGAAATGGTTCGGTGATGAAAACAGTCCACATGCACTGAAATTATGTTATTTTCTGGCCAGGAATCAAGTCGAGGCAGAGGCATTTTTCACCAGGGGAAACTAATTTTTCAGGAGAAACTAATTTTGAAAGACGGCAGGAAACAGCTGCTTGACACAAACGCCTCCATCGACTCTGAATCTGTTAAATGTTCTGCCAGTGAGTGATAGCAAAATCCCAGAATGCATTTAAATGAACTGTCTGTACTGTTATGGTTGCCGTGTCTGGTGTCCATGTGTGTTTGTGCAGGTTGTTGACATGCTTGTGTGACTGATGTTTCTTGTTCATGTCTGGAAGCAGTCGACCCAGTCATCCGGTTCAGCGCTCCCCTGCTCTCTCCTTTGCCCCGCTGCCACGTACCCCCGAACAGGACTCCTGAAATTTGAACTCCCTGCCTGCTAAATCCTCCGACTAGAGTCGTGTCACACTGATCCCCAGCCCAGTCATTAGGGCCCATTGAGAACGGCTAGCATGTTCAGCTACGCTTGACTGGATGATTCCCATTTATCCTCGACCCTCCCTCCCTCGCCGCTCCCTTCGGAGACAGGAGCTGCCAGTTTCATCTGTTTGCCTGTCTCCTGACTTGTTAGAGGCCTCTGTCAGCCTTGTTACTGAGCCTGCTGATCCGTGGCCATAAACCTGTGCAAAGGTGGAGAGGTATTAACGAAGCAGGGCTTTACACAGCTGCCCGACAAGTGGCTGAAAGCCCAACATCTCCCTCAAACCATGGACACGTTCATTACTGTCGCTGTTAGCGAGAGCCGAGCTGTTATCAACCTAAAATAGATCAACAAATCAGCGTTTTCTCGCCGTTTGAAGCTGCCTTTTTGAATTTTAACAGCCGACTTCCACATCAGACAGCTGCTCCGTCTGTGTCATTTACAATATTGGATTGTATCTGAATCATTTTGTGTAATGACCCCAACGTAATGGTCTATGTCTACATTGCTCAGTAAAAGCAATGAACTGGTACCGCTCCTCAGCCCTATAATCTCCCACTGTCCTCTAGTACCACTTTATTGCAGCCAGGTCTGCTGGCTTTAATATCCTACTCTGTAACATCAGTACATTTCACTGCTGGCTACGCTGATTTGTTTCCGGCGCTCGCTGTAATCACCCCTCAAGGAATCAGTTTTGTCTGTTATGTTTACCAGACAAAAACACTGCAAAAACAATCTACCCGAGGAGACGAAGACGTATCCGACCCGCTGGGAAATCTTACCACGATCAACACCATTAATTCCTAACAGACGATTCCCATTAGGTAGGAGTGTAAGGCCAGTGCATGTTAACCATGAACGTCGCATATGACCCGAGCCTTAAAAAAATGAGCAAAAACATTACAGTAATTAGTATTTTTCACATATTTATTCATGAGCTTCTCTCTCTAACTTCTTTGATTTGTTTTCTCTTTGATAAACTCATCTGGAACCCAAACTGTGTGTGTCATTGAGTCGCCTCTGCCCGTTGCACACTTGATCAAATAGATGTAACCTGCAGCTGGCACAGTTTAGTCTCTTCCCTTAGTGACTTTCAATAACAGCAAGCAGGGGAGGTCGGGGATGGTTGTAACCGTTTTTTGTTTCAGCGACTAAGACTGGCTGAATTAGAGAGATCTGAAATTTGGAAACAAAATACTAGTGTGTACTTGAGTAGAAGTCTTAAAGATTCTGATATTAAAAGTACGTTTTCTGGCAATAAATGCACTTAAAGTGGCTACAGACAACTTTCCCCCCTTATGTTTCCAAGTGGTGAAGTGACAACTGGATCTTTTACCACTTTCCTCAGTCACAAATAACAAAAATACAGAACAAAAATGTTTATTCGATCATTTAGTCTGTAATAGAAATGCGGAAGCAGAAAGAAATGGTGCCAGGTTGGCAGCCTGGCAGCTGTCGAAGTAACATTTTAACACAATATCTTTGCTTCTACTCAAGTATGGCTTTCTGGGTACTTTTTACAACGCTGGTATTTAGTGTCAAAGTTTCTAAGATCTCTATCACAAAAATGTGTTTCAGTGGTTTGGCCAAGATGTGCGTCAGCAATACAGACTTTTTCAAACTTTTTTAACAAATGCCACTCAAATAATTGCACCCTGGAGCCCCGCTGTGGTTGTTAAATCTGCATGCTTATTCACACGGCTCTGGATTTTCACCTGCGAGGCCGGGAAGGAAGTGATCACACAGGAAATGAATCACATGACTCTCAGTTCATCACCACCCAACGAACACAATACGTGCGCTCACATAATGGAAAGCACGCACTCTCTTCATCAACACCTGGTTTGAAAGTAGGTGGTGTAAAAACCTTTCTGGCGTAAGTCAAGAGACGCAGCGACAGGAGCTGGATTGTTTCGAGAAAAACCATTGTATATGTTGTGCGGAGGACTGTGAAGAACGCTGAAAAGCCAAAAAAAAAAAAGTGTGAAGATGTGTAAGCGTAGCGCTGTGTTTCTTGTCTCGTGGCCCCTTGAGTAATATCCCCACTGGCCCCTCGTTCTTAATGCTCTTGTCTCTGAGAAATGTGGAGGGAGACGGAAATAGAAGAGAGGGGACACACTCACTCGGCGAGAGAGTTCAGCGGGATGAAATGAGAGAGTCGGCTGTGAGAGGGATTAAAAGGTGACGCTCGGGGTGAGCGAGAGAGGGTGGCGACTGCGAGATGAAGAAAGAGGGGAGTTGAGAGAAAGCAGACAAGATTAATTAACTTATTTCCAACAACAGATCCTATTAAAGTCGCTGTCAGCGCCACTGAACCAGTCATTGACTCGCTGTAACCTAAACTGAATACTTCATGAGCTCGAGCTTTCGCGCTCACCGTCATGTTACATAAACACATGTACATACAGAAGTGTGCATGTGGAACCGATGTTTGCTTTTTCTGGTTCCCCTTTGATTGCTGCAGCGCTGCTATCTGTTGCTATGCAGTTACAGAGAGCGAGCGGCAGATAGCGAAATGGCAGGTCGGTCTGTAAACACATCTGAGTGATTCAGTGCAGCGGGCATTTCTCCAGGTCTGTAGTGCCAAAGTGGAGGATGAGGAGTGGGTGTGTGGGGCGAGAGGCCGGCTGCCTGGAGACGGCGATGAAAGATTGATCAAGGAGGCCCGATGACTTTTCAAGGTGAGATCTCAGTTCTGAGGGGAGGGAGGGACCTCGTCCTCACCTTCTCACCTCCAGACTATCTTTTTCCTCCTTTTCGGCGAGGGATGTCGGAGAAGAGAATGAAGCCGAGCTGAGGCAGCAGGAAGTCTCAGATTAGGGGAGTGAACTGTTGTCTGTTTTCTTTCCCCGGTGGACAGTACCAACGCTTTAACGCTTTCCCACAGACGTTTTTCAAACATTTTTCTCCCCCCCGGGATATTTTGGCGAGTGGTTATTTCTCCCCCCCCCCCCCCCCCCCCCACCCACTTCCTCTTTCTCTTTTCTTTTTCACTCGTTCAGAGGAGCCGTGGCCCCGCTGAGGCTTTTTAAACATTTGTAGAACTCTATTATGTCTGTCAGTATCATCAAACACAACAGCAATAACGCCTCTGGGTGTTAATCCTCACCTTCCCTCGTATTTACAGCAGCGCCATTTGATCTTTTTACATCTTTCTCCGTTCCCCCGCCGCACGGCTGCTCAGTTTTAAAACCACACGAGGTTTGATCCCGCTATGACAAAGCCTTCCTGACACTTAAAAAGGCATCTCCCCACTGTGCAACTCTCACACGCATTCCTAACAGCGAGGAGGGTAGTTAGCAGTAAGTGCTAATTTCACATAATTGATTCCGCTCTTCCATTTAACAGAATGTAAAGGCCTTAATTGGAGCGCTGTGTCATTCTGCCTTGTGTTTTTTTTTTTTTTTTAGCTTTCCATTATATCCTCTATAGGCCTGCAAGGGGAGGAAGAAAAACGTGTCTGCCTTGAAAAATGGGATTCATAAAATGTATAGCGGAGCAGCGTAACAGAAGAGGGTTTTCTGTGATTATAAATTTGCAGGTTCGACTCCGTGAGCATCAATAAGGAACCCTCGACGTTCCCTTAAGAGCTGTCAAGGTGCCTTTCATCAAAGCACTTGCAGGAAAATTACCCCTCAGATGCTCTTACACTGTTAAAAATCATCCGCGGTTTTCAGGGGGATTCAAGCAATTACTTCCTGACAAATAATTTGTTCACTCCTCGCACCCCCCTTTTTTTGTCGACACGACTCCTCTTCCACCATTTTAGTGAAGTGATTTAGTGCTTTTCCCCACAATCCCCAGTAAAGTAGTCTGAAGTTGTTGCTTCCAGCCAAAAAAGAAGTAAAAATTAAAGCCCATACGATTACAACGCATAGGAAGAGGCTGTGTTCTCTTCTGGCCGTCGAGGAGTCAATACCAAGAATCTTTTGCATCCGATTTTTTCTTGTTTAACATAAGCTCCAAATTGGGATTCCATAGAGCCAACCCTGATTTATATGTGAGCTTGGTAAAAAAAAATTTAATTGAAGCGTAGCATTAGTCCAGGCAGAGGCTCTGAATTTGCACTTGCATGAGCTGATTCGCATCAGGGGCACGTCCGGCCCCAACAAAATTTAACAAAACGTTTATTCATACTGAACCGGCGGTGCCCTGAAGACCCTGTAGAGTTATGTAAGTGCACTGAGTTTTTTTAATACAGAGGAGTTTATACGTGTTACCGCTGATCAGATACCTCTGTGACACACACACAAAACAAGAGGAGTCATATCTCAAAGATCTTTGTACGCCGATTAGAGGAATCGTGTCGTTCAACGAGGAAACTGTAGCTAAACAGTGCACAAACTTCGACCTAACTCTTCTTTCACTTTTAAAGGACCAGTGTGGCTGGTTTGGTATGTAGCGGTGAGGTTGCAGATTGCAAACAACTGGACACCTTTTGGCTCAGCTTCCCCTACGGTTGGGTGGCCGCTGAAACTGTGAAAAACACAAAAGTTCCTCTCGAGAGCCATTGTTTGGTTTGTCCGCTCTGGGCTACTGTAGAAACATGACAGTGCAACTTTGTGGCCCCTGTGGAAGATAAGCTCCCGCTTCAGACATAAAAGGCTCGTTCTAAGGTAGCAGAGAAAAAATGCTTGTTTCAGCAGCGTCCCAGAAGCAGCTCTCCGCTCTGCTCCACGGAGAATACGCGCCGAGGCTGTTTTTGACGGAAACGGATGGCTGCCGACACATCAAGACAGACACCGGTCAATTTTCAAAATAAAACACTGTGTGCCGACTCTACAGCACAGCAAAGTCAAATAAACACTCAACCGCAGTAGAAGCACAAATATCGAGGAGAAACGATGACATAAATGCAGTCTGAGCAAGTCAGCAACATCAGGCAGGCATAATTATGAATATTAGATTAAATTTCTGGCTTTAGATCCCCCTAAATCATACACACACCTTTAATGTTCATGCATGTGTTAATTATTGAGCTCTCCAGCAGATTCTTTGTTGATGCACAGAGCCTTTTGTTGACAAATCTAACTGTATAACCATTCACTGTGAAAAGTCCTTGACATCTTTGAACTCGCGAAATGTTTTTTATGCTATAAGGTAAGAAATTAGACCAAGCAACACATGGACACAGACATGTAAGGCACATGGCTTTTGAGATTGTACGTTCTGAACACAAAACTTCAATAATCAGATCTGTTTAATGGGTTCTTAAGCTTAAAATGATGTTTAAATAATTAAATGTCTTCCCCTTCTCTGGCATGTCGCAGTTACCTGTTATTTGCCTCATGCGGTGAACTATTTGCCTTGCGAAATCACTTCTTGTGCACATGTGCTGAGGCTACGGCTCGCACAGGAAATTGGGAAGCATCGACTCATAATTTAAATGCAAAAAAGATTTCTCCCCCTGCAGCTGTGACATTTGCAACAGTACATATATGCTGTGCTATGGTTATAAAATCGGTTGTTTTATTGCTTATTTCATGCCACATGTGCTGGTCACACATGATAATATTTGAATACTGTCATGAGGGTGTAAAGTTCATTCCAGCGAGCAAACATGCACACGGACAGACCCCCCAAAGGTACATTCATAGTAACACACAGTCACTCGTGCCGTGTGAATACGGACTACATGCTCTACAAACCACAGACACACAAATACACAAAGAATCACACACTTTTAAATAGCTGCCAAAAGGAGTAATGATGTGACACTGGCAACAAAATGGCTTTTCATTTACACCCTGCAGAAGCATCACACACGCTGTACTCATACCCAGCACTAAGTAGGACATCCACAGTGTGCATAATGTTCACTGCTGGGCGAGAACTGCGAATTTGGTGTTTTTCATTTTTGTTACATGAATTAAAAGTTTGTATCGTGTTTAATTGAGTTAAACGGAAACTTTGATGCATTTTGATTGAATATCATGATGAACTTCTCTCTGTTTTGCTGGCAGAAATCCGTCAAATGTTGGAAAACATGTAATTTGTCGGATTTTTCAGCTGTTGTATCAACTACAGATGTTTTGTTCCCAATTTTGTATGCACTGTTCAACAGACACAAAGAGTATCGTTGGACTGAGAGAGAGACCTGCCACTTTCTATTATCTCTGATCGACTGAGGCGCGTCTCACCAAACTCTGATCAAGCTGTATAAACTATAGACCAAGATCCTGTCACTTAACTGCCTATTACTTGCCTGACAGGCTTTCAGAAATGTATTTTAGCATATTGTTTAGGTGTATAAGGACCACCATCCTGTTCATTGTGAGTGTTAATTGGTCTGGTGCGCCACATTGCATTCTGGTTTTTTGTAGGTTTTCTACCTTATGAGCACAAGGTAACACCACAGCCCTTTTTTCTGTCCCCTCTCGTCATGTAGCACCAATTTTAAAGATATATGTGTCTTTATTCTGCATAGACAGCACAGCTTTATGCAAAGGTCAGGTTTCTAGCAGCAAACTACTTCTCTAAAGCAACATTATGTAACTCTTTGACCTTAAAATAACAGCTCATTAATAGGGTGATGGTGTCTTTGTCTCAGCTCACTTGTTTCTGCACTGTGTAATGTCAGTGAGAGGGTAGGATCACAGCCTTACGTACATGTTTACTGATGACGTAATGAGTTTTGTTTGTAGTTAGCACCTACATTACATCTGACAAACTGTTACAGACCTGGGATTTGTATTTACGAGCCTGGTGTTGCACTCAGAAACTGCAGGGGCCACCAAATTGCACAAAATGCCAGTTTCTACATAATGTTGCTTTAAATGAGTTTCTTTTCTTTCCGTTCTTAAAAGGAGGCCTTTGCAAAAATACGTGTTTTCTGTCTGGTACAACAAATATTTTTATGCTTGGTTTCTAGGGCTGCACAATTTTGTTTTTAAAAAATCATATTGCTGTTATTTTGACAGATATTAGGGTCGTGATGTAATTCATGATCCGTGGAAATGATCATTTGTGCATAACAATTTTCCTTTTCACTAAGAAAACTATTATGCTGACATTTGTCTCTCCGTACCAAACAAGCGTGATGTCTTACATCTGTTACATCTCTGCAGAACTACAGCTCTTCATTATGATGTTGTGTTGTCACACGTTATTCCTTCATTCCTTATTGTGATTTCGATAATATTTTCATTGACTGTGCAGCCAGAGTGGATGCAGATAACAAAGCTCCAGTGCTGTTTTTTTTTTACTCCAGCATGTATCTCCAACACACAACAAGTCCCAGACCTGCAGAAAGGTCAAACAGGTGCAGCCTTGGTAATTATCGTGCCTCCTTATGGTGCAAGTGCACATAGTCCTGTATCCATGGGAAATGTCATAGTGGTGATAGAGCTGTGAAAGCCATTCGACACCTCACATAAAAAGTTAGGTGCTCGGCTGGCAAAAAAGAAGCAAAGATCTCTGTTCCACTGGAGAAACATTTTAATGAGAGAATGTTTCTTTGGGAGGAAAAGCTGATGTATTTAGCTGGTTGCAGGCAGATACGGTAGATCATATTTATTTACAGGCATGGTTTTTATTCTGCAGAAGGCCAAAGACATCATCATTTCCACGTAAAGTAGATCTAACTCAAAGCCTTCACTTTTATTAATTAAAGTCAACATGAAACCATCCTTCCTTGTTTTGACTGATCTGTATCTTTCTTCCTTTGTTTTGCAAGTATAATTTAATAATTTGTGGCAACGCTGAATATGCTCATAAATTAACAAAGCATGTTCTTGAATTAGAGCCATCGGCGAGCGCTTGATGATAATTTGTTGAATTTTACTTGATTGCGTTTATTGAAAAGCCTGACATTTAGCTGAAACAGAGAGATGATTAATTGAATGATGAACTTTGGTGACTGAAGCTCTGATTTAGAAAATAGGAAATGATTGATGATCAGGTCGTTACATGCTGGCCGCCGTGCCGTGCGAAGATCTGAGGGGACTCGACTCAATTACATTCAAAGCAACAACGAGCAGATGACCCGTTTTGCATTTTGCTTCATCAGATTCACGCTGTGCTTGATCGCCGACAGGTGTGTCTTTAAATAATCAGCTGCTGATCAGCGGAGAACTCAACAAGTCATATTCCACAATACAAATACACGTCTCCCACTCGACTCATCCATTATACGTATGCATCCTGGCAATCCAGAATAAATGTTGGCAATGTTTGTTTCTGCAAACTACGAGCATGTTGAAGGTTTAAATGTCCTTATGTTGCCACTTTACATTTCTTTGAATTATATATTTTATGTTGTGACAAAGTTCTGCTTATGCTCTGGTTAGGTTAAGGCACAAAAAACACTCGGTTAGGGTTAGGGGAAGATCACTCTCCATCTTAGAATACCTGATTTGGTCAACATAAACATGGCTGGACACCTTTAGTCAAAAATATCTGTTTTTTGTTGCAACAAATTCGACTGGAAAATTGTCCCGAGGTCTCTTTAAAAATATCCAGTCATGTCAGATTTACAAATGTCGAAACGCAGTCTAGAACTGTGGTCATTGGCTTTGTAGTCTTCACACCTGTAACTCCACCATTCCCTTCACCTGCAGATGTGACGGCCAGGTCTTAAACATGTAATGTCAATGTGATATAAGTCTCAATATGGTATGTAAGCCTATGACGAGTACAAATGTGAATGTATCCTGGTGACTCGCAGAAACCCTCCTATGCAACTCAACTGCACATTGTATATTATTCATGAAGAAGAAAAAATACAAGACGCAAAACAAGAAGACAGCCATTGTTCTTCTCCCTGACCTTCTAAATCATTTGAACAAACACCCACAGTCAATATCATAGTAAAGCGTAATTAAACTGGAATCAGATAACATAATCTCCGCCTGATAACTGCCCAGCCGGACAGACGTGGGTGCTTGTTTTATCCCGTGCATAATGTCATGACGCAGCCTCACAACATCCTGGCAAACAGGCAAGGTTTGTTTTACGGCCTGTTCTGTGATGTTGACCAGTTGGAGCACAGAGCGCTCTTCATACAGCTGTAAACACGGCGAAGCAAAGGGATGGAGGAAATGATGTCGTTGGAACAAATCAGTTCCTGGCACTTCCTCTCCGATCACATATTCACATAATAGATACTGTATGTTCACATTTGTACTTGTCATTGGTCACGCACCATATTGACATTTCTGCCATATCACATTTATCACTTGACTTTCATATTGGGAGGGAGAGAGGACAGTGGTGGAGTTACAGGCAAGAAGGCTGCCAAGCCAGTGACCGCAGTCAGAGACTGATATCCAAGATTTGTTTATGTGACACCGCTGGGTATTTTCTGAGGAGACCTCGGTTCAGTTTCCAGCCCAGTGTGGCAACAAAAACTAGATATTTTTTGGCAGGGATTGAGGACATTTCCAGCAATCTTTGTAGCAGCCAAAACAGGTATTTTAAGCCAAACCATGATGTGTTCCTAACCCTTACCGAGTGGGTTTTGTGCCTTAACCTAACCAGATCATAAGCACAAGATAAAATACAAAATTTAACTTAAAGAAACACAAAGTTTCAACATATCCATGGTGTGTAGAAATATACATCTCCAGCATTTGTTCTGGCGAGTGGGTTGAGTTGTGCAAGACAGCAAGCATCGATTGGTAGGTGTCCGAGGTGTCAGCAACCAAGAATATACGACACTAAAATAGCCTAATCTGATAAAAAGAAAAAGAAAATCATGCAGTCTGATCCCGACATAATGCAAAACCTACATTAAACCAATTCATATCAACAGTTCCACAGTTGAAGGCCACATTTGTCTTACAAGGTCCAACTCAGCCCACCTCACTGTGTAACAGTACAGTGGAAATACCATTACAGAAAAGTGTCAAAAAACAAGGAGTGAGACTGACTTCCACGAGCTGGACTCAGTCTGTCATAACAGTGTGAGGCTCTGCAGCTCTGTGTACACGCTCGTCAGATGGTGGTGAGCTGAGTCATCTGAAGGACGAGTGATGGAGGGAGGGAGGGAGGTGTTGTAGCATTGTAGAAACTCAGAAGCACCTACAGAGCTTCCAGACAGCAGTGTGTGTTTCACGCAGCGGTGGACGTGAAGTGTTTAGATCCTCGGTACTGATACCACACTGTCAAAATACTGTGCTACAAGGAAAGATCCTGCACTGAAAATCATTAGCCCTGTTCAAACCAAAGATTCACAACAAGATGAGAAGGACCCACTCCCTACTCATTCTAAGGTTTCCCAAGCCGGAAATGTTCATTTCTAAGGCTTGTGGCCGTTCCTCAAACAAATTGATAGGTTGACCCTCCATCCTTCCATCCAAAACTCTCCCATTTTGTCCAGCTGACAGTTTATTACTGACTTGACCCGCTGACTTTGCAACAAGGTGCTGATCGGCTGCTGAAATGGGTGAAGTGCATGTGTATAAAATTGTAATAAAATTGCCAGAATAAATGTTAGTGTTGCACGGTTCAGCAAATTAGAGATGTTGAAACTTTACGTTTCTTCACGTTTCAATTTTCAATTTTATGTCTTGACAATGCTGTGGTTTGTTCTGGTTACGTTCAGGCACAAAAACACTTTGGGTTCGGGTTTCTAAAAGACCATGTTTGGCTTGAAATACCCAGTTTTACGGCTAAAAAATGTCTACGTCTCATTAAGAGTTCCTGCTTTTGTTGTCGCAATCACAGGAAGCGAATGGTGGTGTGGCAGGCGTCTTGCCGCCACCGTGCCCTCCTCCTTCTCCTGATAACGTCACCTCATATACATTCAATCTGAACATAATAGGACATCTGTGGTTTGCAGAAAGTTACAATGCCAATATTTTATTCTGGCAGCTTGACTGAAAGTGCAGTATTCCTCTCTGAAAAGAAAAAAAAAGTACATGAATAAATGTACTTTGATTACATTCCTGCACAGGTTTCACGATCTGGATCACGGCTCCCATCTATAGGTACACATGACCAGAGCTCCCGTTCATGAAGCTCCCTGTGTCGCTCTCTCTCTGCAGTATTTCCCTTCATCTCGCTCCACAAACTTCCCGTAGTGTGTCTTGTAAAAGTTGTATTACTTTTGCACCTCTCTGTTTGTATGGCTCTCCCCATACAGCCTCTCTGTGGTTATACGTATATATCTCATCTCTTCATCTCCGAGTTTAAAGTCACAGCAGTAAATACGAAACCACGGCGTACCGAGTGTACTTACGTTCTGTTAAGGCTTTATTCACTCTCCGTATCTCCTGTCTTCTATCACAGCTTTCAGCATGTCTGAGGTTATATAGAGTGTACTCGTCCTCCTATCTCTGTCCCCGAGGTTGTATAAGCACTCTCTCTTCCTCTCTCTCTGCTATATTACAGTATGTGTCCCTCGCTCTTTTCCTCCCTGAAGTTACATTATCTCGCTCTTAACACCGTCTGTCTCGTACGCTGATACTTATTATCTTTTTCTCTCAATTTATGTGCAGCCAAGTTCCCCCTCTCACCCAAGACAAAGGTGCAGGATTTGCATCTGGAGGGTTTTCAGAAAGGAAGAAGGAAGAAAACTCAGGTGAAAGGGTTGGATTGTAACCTGATTAAACATGTGGACACGGCCTAGGTGGTTCTCCATGTGTGGTCGGTGCAAACTGTGCAAAGTGTGATCGCACCTGTCACCTGCAGCACAATTTGTTCATATCGAGCTATTAAACCAGTTTCAATAATTAAGAGACTCAATAGAAGGTCATTAAAGTCTTTCACATACACCTCCAGTAGCTGCGTTTACAACCCTGGCTTGAAAAGGGTTTGGATGCTAAAACAGAAGATTGAATTTTTGTCCCAACTTGTTTAACAACATGTTGCTGCCATCAAATTCAGAATAAGCATATCTTTGTTTAGTTTTCAATCGTCAAAGAGGGATTAGAAAGACTTTTTTTGGAATCGGTGTTGTACAATAAAAGCCTTGCAGCAATTTGTTTGCTTAAAAGCGAGGCAGCAGTGGGAACCTCACACAGAATTTACTTCCCCGATAGCAGCTATTAGGAAATGAGAGTGAATCCGAAAGCAGTTTGTTTACCTGCGCTGAATAAACCAGGTCACTCAGAGAAAGCAGGTTACGCAGGTAATCTGAGAATGAGTTTACGTGCTGCGAGGAAGCACTGAGTTTCCTCCATCATGCCAAACTCCATTTTTTTTTTTTCATCACAACCCTGATGCCAGAAAAATCAGGGATGCCAGAAAAATTGGGACGCAATGTGAAACATAAACAAACAGCATGTGTAAAACTGCTGTTCCTTTTTGACACATACTCAATATATTTAATGTTTGACCTCATCTATTTTGCTTTTTCTGAATTTGAAGCCAGCAACGCGTTTCAAACAAGTTAGGACGGGAGCAACAAAAGACGGAAAGTTGTGGGATTTCTCCAAAAACAGCCGGTGACAGGTGATAGTATCATGATCGGGTTTGCTTACCTTTTACACGATTGTCTTATATCAGCGTTGTTGTTAAAGAAATCACAAAAGGCCAGAAATTAAATGCACAATAATAAATTCAAATGCTGGAAGAAATGAAGCGATGCCCTCTGAAACTTATATTTTCTCATCACCTGTAACTTTTTCGCCCTCCTGCCCTCTCCATCTCATGACCCCTCCATCCAACTATTTTTATTTCACCCCGTCTCTCCCTCCGTCCCCTCACAATGAGGATATTATTTACAGTAGTTTGAGTCCATATCTTTGACCCTCCTCGCGGTGATAAGGTTATGGACTTTTCTGTGCAGCTGGTGGCTGCTTGCCCACCCGTCCTAAAACCACACACACACCGTCACACACTCACACACACACACACGACTGCTTGTCCATTGGCTGTGAATCATGGTCTGACCTGGAGAACAGGGGACAGACCTGTAATTAAGCCTTGGCGCTATCATTCCTCTTCTCACCTTTACTCTCCTCCACCTTATACTTCATTGTGCCGCTCTCTCGCTTTCTCACTTTCACGACCTTCCTCTCCATTTGCCCTCCATCCTGTGTTTTTGTCTATCAAATCACCTTTTCTCTCCTCTTTCCTGTCTCCTAAATCTTCTCCTAGATTTATATTTACGCACAAATTCTAGATTTGTAGGGGACTAAATCACAGACGGGATGCCTGTTTTGGCCGTTCGCTCGGATGAAATTGAAGCGTTGGTCACAGTCAGAAGACTCTTTTAATGTATTCATATCCTGACCAGCCAATTTAATATTGATTCACACCTCTAAGCAGTCTTTACATTTTTGCATTAACAGGGAAATGCTTCTAATTTCTTCTTGTGATGCAATCAACAAATGACAAGACAACATGTGACGAATCACGCTCGGACAAATCAGATAAAAACAAAATCGAGCTTTCATAAAAGCAGGGATTATAGATTAAGAGAGGAAAAGGCTTTTGAAGAACAACAACAGATAAATCCTGACAAAAACATTGTGCTACTTCCATTAAAAGGGTCACACTGCGAGGCATCCCAGCGAGCACCAGCAGGGATTTTAACTTTGACTTCAAGTTGAAAACTGGACATCTAAAACCTCTTTTCACCCTCTTTTCAATCAGCTGAAATGCGACGCGACATGTCAGAAAACACAAATTTTTTTGTGCTCATTTTGATGATTTGTTCAGTTGTGACTTCTCTGTGCGAGTCTCGCTTCGTCTCAGGTGGGTAGTTCAGGTCTTTGTTGTATATTTTGTTGAGCTGTGTACTCACATTATCCCAAATGTTTCCAAAAATGTTCAAACCCAGAGAAATTCGTAAGATAACGGTGCATTTCCATTGGTCACCTGACTTCAGAGAGAGAGTGAGGAGGGAAGCTGGCGAGCGATGTCACAACATGACATGCATCAAACCATAAAAGCATTACCTGAGAACATTCGTCCCTGAGTCACATCAGATAGATTTTCATCGGCGGTGGCTGTTGTTTAGCCATGATGACAACAGCTCCCATCATCCCACGCTTACTTATGTCTTTAGTTTTGTTTTGATTGGACGACCTCTTGCGGCTGAAATTACATGGTGTGTGTTTATAATGAAACAACCTTCAGTATTGAAAAAGCGTTTTCAGCTGCGCTTCACTCGAGTGTCCTTCAGTAGAAGTCTCTGAGAGCGATTTTCTGTCCAGCCTAAGGATTCGAGCCAGTAAATCTCCTACAGTGTCTCTGAGAGCCCCGAAAGCCTGTTCCCTTAGCTTCTTATGCTAATCGAGGAGCTTTCAACCACCTGTTACAATCTTCAACATGTCACGTGTGACTGAAAAGCTTCCGGATAACAAATTAGGTGAGTTTTTTAGCTTGATTCAACCACACAGTCCTGATAAAGCAGATTTTTATTTCTATGTTTAAGTGCTAAAACTCTGGACTACATCCCTCTGTCTTTTTATCCCTTAAACTTCTATCATCTCCCTCGCTCCATCTCAGTGGTCAGTATCATCACAGGACAACGGCAGCGTCCCTCTGACCTCACCTTGCTGCCTGCGAGCTTTACAACCTTCAATCAATACTCGCACACTGCCCGCACCGTTTGTCACAATTTGTGTTCGTGTTGAGATCAGCTGTGAGTTTTACACACCGTGTCTGTGTGTGCTCAGGCATCAGCGGGGTGTTGTCTGGTAACAAGGCTGACTGCAGCGGCAGCTGTAGCATGAAAAGCTTTTCGAAGTAATAAAAAAAGTCAGAATGCCTTTCGACTAGAATAAACTCGACAAGGAAACTTTTAAATGGTTATGAAACCGTCTCAATTAAATTTCGATGACCTACATGAGCAAATGAGATGATCAGCGAGAGTTATGAACTCAGTTATTATAGTTATTCCCTAATGCCTGTCACTGGGATGGATTATGACTTCTGGAGGTCGGATAAGTCATAAAATGGCGCGGGAGGATGCTGAGGATTAGTTGAGGAGCCTGAAAAAGGAGACTGCTCAGTAGCCTGGTGGTACGGCTGTGTTTAAAGCTGCAATATGTAGGAATTTTAACTTAAAACATTCAAAAATGAACTAAAATTATCAACAGAATGTAAAGAAATAAAGGTTTATGACTGTATTGTGTTGAATGGATATCTACTGAAGTTAGCATGCTAAACAGCTCGCCCCAGGCCTGAAAACATCTTATTCCCAGTGGTCCAAAGCTCCTGTGCTAGCCGTGTAAACACCAACAACCCCCCTGGTAGTCCAGCTAGCTCCTCGGCTAACTGAGCTAACAAGCTAACAATAGCTACAGCTATGGGTGTATTAACAGAATACAGTTAGCAGCAGTTAGCAGTTACTCTGGTGATATGTTGCCCCTGTTTGTCGGGACTATGAATGCAAGATGGCCAATTCTTACAAATTGCTAATTTAAAGGTGCAATATGTAACAATTTTGGTTGAAATAATAAAAAATGTCACTAACATTATCAACAAATGTATGTAAAGCTGATGTATGTATGATGTATTATGATTTACACATTATCTTGCAAAGCATGTTTGGCATGCTAACCAGCTAGCCAGCCGGCCCCGTCTAAAGCTCTTGTGCTAGCAAGCTAGTAAATACTGACACTTCCGCCGTGCTCTGAGCTCCCTGTCCGGACCGCTAGCTGCACGGCTAACTGAGTTAAATAGTTAATAGTAGTTACAGTTGGCAGCAGTTAGCGGTTGATAAGTTGAGAAAAATTCAACAGGTGGCCTATTCTTACATATTGCATTTTTAAAGTAGAAAGTCTTCTTTCACTCGCTTCTGAGTTGGTGCTCTACCGCTTTTGTCCACAGGGGGCGCCAGCATCAACAAGAAAGAAAGTCCTTTTAGCTGCTTTAAGTTCATGTGAGGAGCAGATTAAAATGGAGAATTGGATGAAGTGAAATGGCTCTGGCTCATTTGTCTTTTAAAGAGACTTTAATGGCAAAATGCAATAAAACCAATAATGAGTTTGTAATACATTTCTGGAGTTAGCATTTCCTCTTTGCACAGCTCTCGTGAAGCTCCATCTACAAGCAGTGGTGTAATCTCCACTCTTCATTATTAAAAAAAAAAAAAGTGGCACCATTTACATATCAGAATGTCAACGGCGTATTTGCATATTTTTCATGAGAGCTGCACAATTAATGACTTCGCTGCGAGGCTGTAATAGGAAAGACCCCCTGCTTAATATTGATAAGTATTAGGCCATTATTCTGCCGAGAAATCCAGTCGGCCATGCTTAATCATCAAGTCAATTCAAATGTTTACGTTTCCAGCGTGATGATAGAGCACGAGTGCACCCTAATGCTTTTTCAATATGGTTCAGTGTGACTGATAGGGCTCTGGATTGGATGATGACTGTGTGCTGATGGAAATTATTCAACATGTATCAAAGTTGGCAGAGATCAACAGGAGAGGTTTGCATAAATAAGCCGTTCCCCGAGGCCCCCGAGGGGTGCCGAGTGTGTTTGTAGGTGGACGGCTTGTGAGGGAGATGGTTGTGCGTTTTGCGTGGGCGCGCAGGCCGCTCATTAGCATATTCACTTCACAAATTTAGAACGAGAGATGGCACCCGTGAACCTGCCTGCGGTCGTAAGCGCACCTAGAAAGCGCATTCACGGGGCGTGTGTTGCCGGCACAAAGAAGCACAGATGCCTGTCAACAGCAACGCACACTGCTGCTGCTGCTGCGTGCACAACGACACACATCTCCGCCACACTCAAACTCTCTCTCGCCTGCATTCATATTAGAGTCCTCAAGTGTGCTGTTTGATAAATCTTCCCCTTAAGTCTATTATCCATGGAATACTCTGGTGGCACGAAAAAAGCCGCTTTGAAGTCTTCCACCCTCTTCCTGCTTATTCTTCAGTATGAAAACACAGACGCAACTCAGCTGCCTACTCGCCTCCGATGCACAATATTCTGCTTGAAGAGTTCATTTTCAAAGTGCCAGATATGCATTTTGAAAATCGTTCCAGAGCATGTTATCTGCTGGTGAGAGCGGGGGGAAAAAAGATAATTTGTTGTAGTTGTTCACGAGCAGTCGTTTCTGCAGGAGTGGGTGTTATTTTTCTTTCATTATTATATTGAGAGTCTCACTGAGGAAGGCCATCTGATTCACTGCAGGGGCGCACAGGGCTGCAGATAAAAGTTTAATCATTATGGCCAATGTCAATACTATTATCTGCTAAACTAAAGTTGACTATAAGTAGTGCTGTGTAATAAAACATGAACTTTTTATCGCAGACTAACAGTGTCTGCAGCAGTGAGGGACGACATTGAATGCTGTTTGGTTCTTAGTCTTGCATTTATCAGATAAATCCTCATCTGAACCATGAAAAAATTATAAAAATGATTTCATGTGGGTGATGTTCTCGTCTGGCTTCTTGTTCAGTTGACATTGAACCCAGACATATTGAGATGTTTGGCACATTTTGTTAAAGGACAGGCCATTTTCCATCTCTCACTCCCTGAATCACTACTGTGGAATAATAAAAATGCACCAAAAATCCTTCAAAATACTATATTTTTTCATTACTTTGTATTTCCTCGGCTCTGTGCATCACTCCAGTCACTTCTAAACATTTTACACGCTAACAACAGCTGTTGAAATGGGAGACAGTAACTTCATAGTAAACACACCTGCAGGGTTGACTTATTTGGAGAGAAAACTAAACTTTACCCCGACTGTCTTTCTGTCTGTTGTAAACATCCATCACCTCTTTTAGAGCAGAGAGTTTCAAACTGTGAGGCGTGTCCCTCCGGGGGAGGAGATGGTTGTGGGGGCTCGAGAACGTTGTTTGAGGTAAAAGAAGAAGAAGTGCATGAAGGTTTAGTGAAAAATAAAGAAAGTCAGTTGTAGTTTTACCTGCTTGACATTGTGATTCACAGCTTATGAAGGCAATGAATGTGCATAAAGTGGCAAAATAAAGGGAGGCTTTTAATATCAAGAGCATCGCAGCATGAAACTGAAGGAGCTAAACCAAAATGTTGGAAATATGACGAACAGTACCTCTCTCACTGTTGATTAAACTGGTGATTATTTCCTTTATTCATTATTTAGTTGTTTGGTCTCTAAAATGTTGATCTGAGCCCAAGATGACATCCTTGAATGTCTTATCTTGTCCACAACCCAAAGATTTTGAGTTCACTGTCAAAGAGGAGTAAAGAAACCAGAAAATATCTCATTAAAGAAACTGAAATCACAGTATTTTGGTTTTTGAGTTGGAGATTAATTTAATGGTCGACGACTATTATTCATTAAAACATCACGGTTTCATGCTGGCAGCTTCCAGTGTTGTACTGTCAAACCTATATTCTGTACAGCACAGTACTGTAATATATTCTACAATAATAAACTGTTGTTGTAGATTACAGTAGGTAAACTGCAGAATAACAGTGCCATGCTGGTAACTGGGAAATAAGTCACAGTGTAGACTTTGAGAGCCCCTGTGTAACATCCTTACCATAATCATGTTTTACTGTCTAATGGATTGAATCTAAGGATTGTAATATCAAATTGCTGCCACTTTCATTTCCGAAGGTGTTTGCACATAACAAACAGGGACTGTGGGTTTGTATTTCACCCGGTGTCACCGTCTGACAGCTTGTGGTCTTTACCCCTGTCGGATTCCAGCGATGTCACAGATCACAGCAATTAGCCGTGTGAGCAAACTGATATCACAAACTGAAAGTCAGAACTATACAGAGTAATGCCAACAGCATATGGTGAGCGAAAACAGGTCCCTCTCACCGGATTGTTTGACCAGTCTGGGGATTTAAACACACGACCTCTCAGATAAAACTTTCAACAGCTTTTTCTTCCCACAGAAAAACAACGCAGCGACGCTTTCCTTTAAAACGAGACGACTAATAGGAGTAAAATATGGCTGTGTCTTTGAATTATGTGCTCACTGATATAGAAATAAAGCACATTATGGATGACAAAACGTTGGGTGGTAAAGCTTCTTGTTTCAAAGCCAAGTGTCCAACATTCTTGGATATTACTCCAAATACGATAATCTCAAGAGGGACCTCTCTGTTGCTCGGCCATGAAAGGACTTTGTCGAGTTAAAACACGAAGTTAAAAGCGTCGCTTTACTCTCGTGCAGCCGACAACACAGAAAGAAGAAAGCAACACACAGACAGAAGCCCGTTTCCCTCTCCTCTTTCGCTAGCAGCCAGCAGGATCCCTGGTTTCTCTGTTTAATGAAGGCTAACAGACACTTGGATAGACACAGAGACACTGATATGATGAAAGGTTTTTCCACCACCCGGCGCAGCGCGAGCGAAACGTCACCGTGAATTTAAAGTTTAATGACATCTCCCTGATGTCTTTTGTGGAGGATGCAGGGGATGGTGGGCACCAAAGAGTACTTATTTGTCATTTTTGAATAATTAAAGACACACTCTTGTTAGAAAAACCTTTTGTTGTCTCGTAACTGACTCTGAGGCAATCTAAGCCACCAGACCTCCCAACGGCACCGAGTGCATTAAGCAATCACTCTCCCACCGCTGAAATTGAGTCACTCATGCATGCTGATGTCTTTATGCAGAATAGGATGTGTAGGCTTATGGAGTCAAAGAAAAAACACTTACCTGAAATAAAATTAGCAATTGTTTGGGGAGTATAAGAAGGCACAGATCACGTGAAAGCTTGTTTCTTGTTATTTGTGCCTGAAATGTAGACGATCATGTCTGTGAAGTTATTTCAGTAAGGACGGTATCTGCTGAGTATAGATCAGTATGGTTAGACAATTGATATTTATCTTCTTTAACATTCATACCCAAATTTATAAGACAATACTTATACTTATAAATGATTATTTCTCTTACATTTTGAGCAGAGATGTGTTAAAATGCATGTTAATGAGTGCTAATCCTTTGCCAAGGTACTCCATCCACCTGACAGGTGTGGCATATCAACATGCTGATTAAACAGCATAATTAGTGCACAGGTGTGCTTTGGACTGGTCACAATGACAGGCCACTCTAAAATGTACCTCACATGAGCAATAAACTAACATTCAACCCGAGAAGAGACACCAGCAAAGGTGAGCAATTTCCGATCCAAGTCGGTCACAACAAAATGACAAAATGCAGCCAGGTCAAGACTCTGATGAGCTCCCAGGTGAGCTCTCCTGAGCTGGTTTGGGGCAGTTTGTGCAGAAATGCTTTGGTTGTGCATACCAACTGTTGCATCGTCTGTCTGGGTGGCTGGTCTCAAATGACCAACCGGATGTGGCGGTCCTGCGCTGGTGTGATCTGCGATTGTGAGGCCGGTTGGATGTGCTGCCATAGTCTCAGAAACATTAGAAATCCTGCACTGTTTAATAATTAGCATCTTGATATGCCACACCTGTCAGGTGGATGGATTATCTTTCTCAAGCATGATTTGAAATGCAGGACTTTGACTTGTAACAGTATTTTACACTCAAGTATTGCAACCTTTGCTCAATACAAGATCTGAATTCTTCTTCCACCACTGCACACAGGCCATTTCTCCCCTGCCTGCAAGAGCCAACTGTGCAGTCTTGTGTGAGCTCACTGCTGCTTTTTTTAAACTGGAATCTCATGTGCCATGTTAATTAGCTGTGGCGAGATAGTGTCTATCAACGTGTGGCCTATAGGAAAAACTTCCAGCCGTGGTTTCAAACCTCAGCATTTTACTTCAAGGGGTTAACATTTGCTCTGCTTTTTACAGTTCTGTCGTGATAACTAGAACGGTGATAAAAATCCTCCCACACGTCTTTGAACTGGCACAGCACCCTGCAGCATCACCACCAACCTTATTAACCCCCCGCAGTAACAGTACCACCTATCGCTCCTCTAAAAAAGACTTTGCGTCACATTTTATGAACGTCAGAGATCTCCTTTTGCAATAAAACTGGTCAGGTGAAACTCGGTTAACTCCAGAGATTGTGGAAACACCTAATCTGTTCTGCCTGGGCTACTGGATCAACTTTTGTCACCCCTACAGCTCACTGAGTCAAATCTCTTCCCCCCGCAGTGCCACTTTTTTTGGTACATTTCCTCCTTGAGCTCTGCAGTACATCAAGATCAGGAGTGCGAGGACAGGTGAGGGCCGCGGCTCCATCCGAGGACTTAGCCTGAGCCCGGAAAATCATTAAACTTTGAATAGAAGTCACTATCAAAGCTCGGGCTCTCTGTCACATTGAGATAGTGCACGCAGCAGATGAATGTAAGGATTTACAGTGAGAGCACTGAAGGTCACCCGCCCGGAGGCATCAGCTCGGAGGAGCGCCGTGTCCCTGGACTGCTGCATATCCTGCTTTGTCGTGCCGCTGCTGGACGATAAGATGTGCATGAGGTGCGGCTGATTCTCTGGAGCGAACCTGCTTTGTCTTTCAGGCTGCAGGAAGATTTCACCGCTGGCTTCCTGCCCCTCTTACCAGAGATACACTTTTAGAAATAAAAGTAAAATAAAACTACAACCATATAGGGTTCTTCGGCTTGTCCACATAGCAGAACTCTTTTTGGATCTAACTAGAACTTTTTTATAAAGGTTTCACCTGTAATACCTTTATAGGGTTCTACCTAGAATCCAACAAAAAGGGTTATACCCAGAACCATCAGTGAAGGTTCCACCCATACACCCCCTACAGAGGTTCTACAGACAGCCTTTCAATGGTGTAATGGTTCTACCCAGAACTCTCTCTGGGATTTCTTTCAAGAACCTTTTCACGTTACAAGAACCCCCCTGAAGTGGTTCCACTGAGACCCATTTTATATTCCAAGGGTTTCATCTAGAGCCCATCCAGAGAGTTGTACACAGAACCATTTCATATTTCAAGTGTTTCATCCAGAACCCAGCCAGGGGCTCTATGGAGAACCCTTTTATAGTCCAAGGGTTTCATCTAGAACCCATTCGTGGGGGTTCTATGGAGATCACAGGAAAATGTTCAAGTTTGAGGAACTTTAAATAGGCCTGATAATGCTACCGAAGAACTCTGTAGTCCAAATAGGGTTATTTGGATGGAAATGGTTCTTAATGGAAGCCTCTGTCATACAAAATGGTGGTTCTACCCAGAAATGGTTCTGGTTAGAACCCCAGCTCTTCAGTATGAACCCTTTTGGAACCCTTACCTCTCAGAGTGTACCTGTGGCTGGAGTGGCGTGCAGGCGATTGAGCGAACGAGACGAATGAGAAGCACACTGGAGATGGAGACAGACCAGGCCATGCAAACAGGTCAAGTAGCCGGGAAGTCACACTGAGGTTGTAGCTGATATTTTTTTGTCCACGATGACTTTCAGTGAGCTTCTCTCAGCCGAATATGCTTAAAATCCTCGATCAACAACTTGACAAGCCATCAAAAGTAACGACCTCGGGGGTCAGAGCAACTGTGCGGAGAATAGATAGAATAAACATTCTCGCGTCTCTCAAGATGTGCTGCATAATAAAATGGGAGAAAGGGGTGAAGTCATAAGACGGAGACTTTTTTTCTTCACGCCGCAAAGAAAAGCAGATATTCAGATAAAATATAAGTGATTGCAATTTCCATATCAATAAAGAAGGACAAATATGTAGGATAAATATTCAGGCAGACAGCTCGACAGGCTGATATACCTCGGGACAAGAAATGAAAACAAACAGGTAGGCAGGTTTATAGACAAGCAGACAGACAGGGGAGGAGATAGACACGCAGACAGACAGACAGACAGACAGACAGTGGCCAGAAGAGCAGACGGACGAGATAGATTGACAAACTTAAAGACAGAGTGAGTGACAAAGCTCTGAGGAAAACACACACACACACACACACACACACACACACACACACACACACACACACACACACACACACACACACACACACACACACACACACACACACACACACATAGAGAGACAGACAGCAGACAAGCTGGTCTTTTCATGGCTCATTCTGCAGGGGATCAGGGGAGGGAAACGGCCTCTCAGCAGATGGAATATTTATCACGTCTGGCGCTGCTTTTGCTACCCAGTCACAGCTGAGAAGCAGCGAGACGGCCGGGACAGATCTGGGCTGCACAACACACAGCGAGCGGATTGGGACGCGCCGCAACTTCGGGCTTCCAGTGCCCAGGATGGTGATGAAGGCCTTGTCACCAACCTGTCACTTCGCCCCGGCAAAACGGCCCACTAATGAATACACGACGGTGCTTAGTGGTTTAGTGGCTGCTGGGTACAAGTTCCAGGCATCACGAGAGGAGTTGTTTTTTTTTTTCATTTACGGATACACGCGGCTCATCCAGGAACCTGTGGGCATTGTTACCAAATCTCAGTTGTTGCCTGTCAGCTAAGATTTAAGAATCTTAACTGTGAGGTCTGTTGACAGTCAAGGCAACATTTATAACAACATTTCTGATAGCAACACAACAAAAAAGTACCCATAAAAGTAAACAAACGCAAACAAAACATGCCACAAATGCAATGTCGAGACTGAAGTGTCAAGTTGCTTTACAAGTGGATGCCTTCAGTCCTTGGCTTGTGCACAATGAAAAAAAAAAAACGTCGAAAAACTTCAATCTGCAGGAAGGCAAATTGTTTAGGAAGATACATATAATAGAAAGTTCCCCATTGTGATTTGTTGACACGGTGGCATTGTGGCGCCTGATAAAGATGGAAGTCAGATGGAAGTTTTATAACCTCAAGGCCGACCCACGCTGACATTGTTGTCTGACGCTTTGTTAGTCGTCTGTCTCTTGGAACAGCCACGGCTCGGTTTTAACAGATGTGTCTCTCCACTGTGACACCGAGAGACATTTGTCATGTGCAACCCCCACTCTGTTTGAAAACACTTGAAGTCCTTTTTTTTCTTTTTCTCTCCCTTTTGCACTAAGTTTCAACCCTGTAATCACACAAATCCTCCTTCTTTCTGTACATTCTGAACTCGTGAACTACATCCACAAACATCACTCAAGACCAGCGATTCACCACGAACATATAAAAGCTTTGATGGTGGGATTAAACAAAAGCAGGATTGCTCTCTGGTTTACCCCTGGAAACTGACAGCACGCACCGGCTTTATAGTAGCGTAGAAAAATGAGACAGTTCAGTGAAAACTGGTGTATGAATTCTCAACTTCACATTTGTGTTATTTTGTGAAACGTCTCAACAACTATTGAACGGATGTCCGTGACATTTGGTGCACATATCCATGACACCCAGAGAACGAATCCTAATGACTCTGAGGATCCTCTGACTTGTCATCTAGCACCACCAGCAGGTAAAAACTTTCACATCCTGTAAAATATATCACATGCACACTAATGACTTTAGTGATTCCCTGACCGTGGCCCCCTTTCCCACCAACATGGAACCGGCTCGATACTCATTTGTGCGCCCAAAAATTAGCAGGTTTTCCTTGACCTGAAGTGGGAACTGGAGTACACATTTTTGCAGTGACTCGGCTCTCAATTTTCTCCCGTGGTGTCGCCGGGCACCTTTTGAGTCTCTGCACTGGGCTGCATTGCCAGGTCCCTTTTAAAATGAATAGCAACTTTTGGCTGACCTAGCTTCTAAGTCTGAGGTTTTTTTTTTATCTTAGCACCTGGTGGAGACAGTTTGGCCCACTGCTCTCCTTTCACTGTAATGCTCCTCTTTTGAAAAGGACATTTACAAGCCAGGTCAGCTATTAAACCAACCATACCACCAGATTTACTAATCTGTTTGTCAAGTTAGCATTTGGACACAACTTAATCAGAACTAAGAGGGTAACATTTTTGTATTTTGTCACTGTCACTGTGATCTTAATGCTCTTTAACTTATCAGAAGGCAGATATTTGTAGTTTACTGACAGCCCGGTGTCAGTTTCAGGCTAAAGCACTTGCTGTTTAGACTGCTCATTCAGATACTTGTGGGCCCTCTGCATAACAATCCCACTCGCGTCTGTTGATGCCTGTCAGCTTTACAGTCATTAATTCTTATCATTTTACAGTCTGCTGGCAGCGCAGACACCAAGATACGTGGCTACCATCGCAACTGACTGAAAAAAACATTACAAAATGTGCTTAGACACGAGGAAACTCACTGCTCTTGACTAAATGTAAGGAAAGCACCTGGAAATACTGTTTAGTTCTTGAGAACTGGTTTTGGGTCTTGAGAGAACATCTTTATTCTAGCACTTTATCACCACAATATGATTTTTCACCTTTGCTAAACAGGGAAATTAAATGTTCTGAACGCTGCGCCGCAGACTTAAAAAATCAGATCCTCGTCTCACCGAGCGTCGATGCTTCTCGACAGCTTCTCAAAGCCTGAAAACAGCACTTATAGAGATAAGTTCCATGCCATGTTAGGACTTAAGGATAAAGCAGCGGCACTCTTGAGACACATTTCTCATGTAACGATTTCCTCCTCCAGAATCCGATTTAAACAAAGGAGTTTAGTGATCCATTTCCTGGTGTTAAGATAAGAAGAGCAGTTTAACAGGGTGGCTAACGGCTCTTGTAACTAGAGCTCATCTGCAGCCAGACAGCATCTCCTGCTCCTCCCCTCCCTTCCTGCTCTCCGCCTCCTCCTTCTCTTCCCTTTTCTCCCTTTCTTCTCAGTCCTCCAGGGCTGCAGGCTGGCAGAGGCTGCACTGGTCAGCCAAATCAGTCCAATTAGAAGGGCTCATTTGGGGCTCTTGGAGGGGCTCAGGTGCTCTACTGGGGTGGTAAATCTCTGTTAAACCCAGAGCCCACTGTTCTCTTCACATTTATATCCTCAGTTTCAACAGCCCCCACTGTTATCAAGGTGATCGAATCCAGGGCTTCCCTCTTTGCTTTCTGTTCCCTCTCCTTCCTGCCTATTTCCTGCTGAAATAGGGCATCTCCGTGCCGACAGTCTACCTCTACCCAGAGGCGAGGAGCACTGGTTAGCAGAGGGAGTCCGGGGCCAGCTCGCGTATATGTGGATTATCCATCATCCTGTCAGTGCTTTTAATTCAACGCAGCGCAGACGCCTTTAAGGGGACTTGACCTGAATAAGTTGTTGTTTGTATTTTTGATGTAAAAGGTCAGTCTATTTACTAATGATGCATTGAGGGAGTGTGATTGGTGCTAGCCTCGCTGTCCAGGGGGTTCAGAGGGCAGGTGTGCCCTGGCAGGGCGCCCTGCTCTCAGACTGCTGGGCTCAGCCAAACAGAAGCACAGCAGAGCAGCAACCTGGGTCTCTTAAAACATGTGTATCTTGTTTGGTGCAGAGTAAAGAGAGTGAAGAAACACAAGGACCTGAGAGTGCGACTCCCCACAGTTTTGCAACCCCCCTAAAAATCGATGCTGTAATCGAAACAAAAGAGCATCCAGCATTTGTCCTGAGCACAAGAGGAAAATAATGAGAACAGAATACAATATTTCTGTGTGCATGTGTGCCGGTTTGTCTATAGGCTGTGCTGAATGCATGCTCCGGTGCATATGCAGGCATATAAATCAGCAGCATATGAGATGCTCTGTATGCTGCGCACATCAGCATATGAACACATGAAGAAAATATTCATGTGTGTCCTCCTCATGAATATTTTATTCGCGTTTATGATCATGTGTGTGCACGTAAAGAGCCAAGGATTCCCATTTGCCCGCCATGTAATCACAGCAGAGCTGAGCTGATCTGAAGGGAGAGGGACTACAATAGAGGAGCTGAGGCATCAGGTACAGCTAACAAGGCCAGTGCAGCATCACGTATCCTCCGCAGGGGAAACCGCCCCATCACAAGACAACAAAGGCAGAATGTTTAAGGCCAACTGACAGTCCATATATATCAGCATATCAATGACAGACAGCTACCTCCCAGACCTGTGTTCCCTCTGCCACTCATGTAGTTCTGGATTCAGTGTAATGCACCACAACAGGGATTTTTCAAGTACACAGTTGAGTCACGACTGGATTTTTGTATAAACAAGTCTCTTTATAGGTTGTTTTTAACTTTTTTTAATGAGCAGTTTAAATGCACAAACTGAGATCTAACTGTAAAACTGAAGAATGTTTGAGCAGCAAATTATCATTTTATCAGATAATTTGCATCTGGTTCTTTCTTTTTTCTTCGTCTGATTCTTATATTCAAATGATTTAAGGATTTTAACCGATGGAGGAATGTTAATGTCGGCCAATCAGTCCACCACTTTGTTTCAGACTATTATGTCTCAACAACTTACTTCCATCAATTTGTTTCCATGAAATTCTGTACAGCAATTAAATTAGTCAATCGGACTTTATTCACTGAGGGATGATCCTCATTTACAATGACATCGAGTGAAAAAAAACAAAGAAAGGGAAAAAAGAAAAAACAATAAGGTGAAATACTGACAAAGAAAGGCAATGCTACAGTAACAAAAACCCATTAAAAACTATTGTTTTGTTTTGGATACTCAACTTAAAATTTAAATAATTAACATGTAAAATAACATTCAGTTATATAAAAGCCCTAAAACTTTGCAATTATGGCATTTAATTTAATGACTGAGAGCGGCGCTGAACTACACACACACAGGCAGAGCAGACAGGATAAAACGATGTGCGGAGGTAGTGGCTTGTTTGTTTGTGTTGTGTGACATTTCCTCGAGTGCCACCATGAGGTTTACATTTGTGGTTTTGAGTTGTAATTTGACGGCTGTTGCCATGACACTTTGTACAGTCATTAATGTCCCCCTGAGGATGCATTTTAATAATTTTGGTGTAAGCCTGTGTCTCATTATATATTGACATATTACATATCTCATATATTCATGAGAACTTTGAGTTGCACAGTAAAATGTGGCTGTGACTAATCTGGCCAGAGGCTGAAGTCTCCTCACTCTTATCCCACTGTACAGACAGTGTACTGTAAATATGAGATAATCACCCCTCGGAGAAATCTTTTATCAAATGGGAATCTTAATGAATTCTTTTTCCGACATATTTTGGGAAGCATTGCCCTCCTTTACCGTGCAGATAGTATGAGGAATTCAGCAGAGCAAACAGTGTTGTATCATGTAGAAAACTACCGAATGTCTATTTTTCTTTACTTTCTTCTTAACTTTCAATACTATAGATAGCGAGGCATAATCAGGGAGTTTTTGCTCTTGATCTTTACTGTTGTGACAACTTTCTCTCCTCTCTGATAGCCCTGGGTTTACAAGTTGTGTGAAGTAAACCCTTTTCTTATTTGTTAGCATAATGTTGAAGAGCTCTGTCTGCTAAGGCAAACACAACACATGCTGAAGCTCACACACTGGGGATTGTTTTCTAATTTTCTGCTCATCCTTGTGCGACATGGAATAAAGGAAGGTGGAGGAAGTCGGCTTCGCTGTACTTTTAAGGCATTGCTTCTAACAGGCACCTGCAAATGCATTTCAGACGGCATTTCAGACACATTATAGCAGAGTAGGAGGCTTTGATTGACATGGTAGGAGAAAAACAAAAGTTACACTTAATTTCCCAGGCCAAAAATAGACACACAACTTTCTTCAAGAGAAAATATACAGTATGCTTGTCGATCAGAGCTGACGGCCCTGCAAGCATGCAGGTAACAATATACAGCATTCTGACAAACATATGGTAATGTGTAGTACATGGAGCAGTGAATCGCTTCTCTCGTGTTGTCAGATAGCCACAGTTTGAGGTAATGATTGTTACTATAGCACTATCGGCAAGAGCCGACCAGCTGTTCTGGTGACTATTTTAATTTACGTATGTCGGGAAGCTGAAGTAGTTGAGACCATTTTTGTAATTTGCAGTTCAAGCCTTGGCAGCTTAACAGCTCTCAGTGTGGCAATGATGATTTGACGGTCTGTTGGTCGGCACACTACTTTGGTCCAGACAGACGTATATCATAAAAATGGTTGTAATGTCCATGAATTACTTTTGGGGCTAAATGAGAGGTTGCAACTTTTTGCTGCAGACACATTCTGCACACTACATTCACACTGGAAAACTGACAAATAGATGTTCAGATCTATCAAAAAGTTTCTGAGCGTCGTGCTGTAGGCAGTGGTGTGTAGACCCCACCCAACAGCACAAGGTCAGCAACCAGGTTACAATACTGTCTCGGTCTTTCTCTTTTGCTCACGGTCTGTTATGGATGTATAAGGAGCTGCAGGTCTGTGTGTTTGACTGAGGGAGGGGCAGAGCTACACACACAGGCAAAGAGCTGAGAATATGAAGCGTGCAAAGGTAGTGGCATGTTTGTTTGCAACTCCTGTCGTCACTGAGGTTATGGGTCCAAGAGGCTTTTTTGTGCGTTTGGTCACAATACTTATGCGTGCCGAAATTCGTTAGTGTATGTGCATGTAGGAGGCGGGGCTTCAAGTTTGACAAAATGGCCGCTGTGAACCAAAGTGGCCGAATTCCTGTTGGACTGAGGGTTTCGGTGCCGAGGGGTATTTTGTGCGTCTGGTCATGATAAATATGTATTTCCGAGGCAAAAGCTTTAGACAAGGTGTCATCATCAAGGTCTGAAGATGATATTTAGTGAGTGTGAAGTCTGTGGCGTTAAATCTGTAGGACAAGTGAAATGAAGTACGAGGCGTAGAAATGAAAAAAAATTAATGGGAAAAGCCATAAGGGGGCATTAGGGGGCGCTACTAAGCTATCTAACTGAGCTAATTAACTCTAAAACAAGAGGTGTATCTCATGCAGCCAGTGTAGTTACATGATCCCACACTGATCTTGAGTCAATTGATCACATGACCTGGGAGCTATTGAGCAAACATGCTAATATTTACATATAAAATTTATAAAAATTAATAAAAAATATGAAAAGATGTCAAATGTAAAAACAAGAGGCGTATCTCATGCAGCCAGTGTAGTTACATGATCCCACACTGATTTTGAGTCGATTGATCACATGACCTGGAAGCTATTGAGCTAACATGCTAATATTTACATATAAACATTTATAAAAAATAATAAAAATTAATAAAAAATATTTAGAGATGTTAAATGTAAAAACAAGAGGTGTATCTCATGCAGCCAGTGTAGTTACATGATCCCACACTGATTTTGAGTCAATTGATTGATATTGGCCGATTTGCACCAAATTTTTCACAAACCGTCATCGGGCCAAGCGTCACCTAGCATCGGATTGGTAAGACCTTCGTCAGCCATCCTCAGAACGGCATTGGCAATGAGTGTACCAAGTTTCATGTCAATCTGACAAAGCGATGTGGAGATATAAATTACTTCAATTTAAAGAGCGCCACCTAGTGGTCATCCACAAAGATTTTGCACAGGGCCTGAGGGGCTCATGGGGAAGTAGTATCCTGAGTTTCATGTCATTCGGACAAACCAATGTGGAGATATGCAACAGTTCCTGTTTTGAAGGAAATGTGCAGGAAGTTGTAATTTAATAAGTTGAGCATTCTTTGGAAGATCAAAACTGTTTTAATAAGTTTTTGTCAGGAGGGTCCACAGATGCTGTCTGCAAAGTTTCGTGGAAATTGGTGAAATTGCCTGGGAGGAGTTCGAAAAAGTAGGTTTGCGACATTTTGCGAGCTAGCGAAAAAAAACGGTAGGCGGATATGGACGTGGCCTACATCAAGAGATTCAGCACAATTCACTGAAGGCGTGGATATGAGGTTTTTGAATGTGCGACAAAGTATGTGGGAGTTATAAGCCAAAATGCACTTTCCTTGATTACAGCGCCACCTAGTGATGGAAATTCAGAACGACAACAGATTATAACATTTTTCGGCAGGTGTGACATATATTCCAAGTGTGGTGAGTTTTGGGGTATGTTCAGGCAGTGAAAAATGCGATCATTTGGGACAAAAAATGCTCACTACAAAAACAATAGGGTCCTTGCAGGTTCCCTGCTCGGGCCCTAATAATATTTTGTTTCGCTGATTCACTGCTTTGTTGTAGCCAACCCCACTTCCTCTCTTCATTCAGTCTCTAGCTAGCTAAACCACCAATGCTCTCCCTCGTTGTCTAGACCCTTGACCCGGGAGGAGAGGCGACAATAATGGCAAATCCGGTGTAGTATTCCTTTACGTATGCACTTCAGTGTGCAAATTAACAAAAAAAATTCATTAATAAAAAAAAATTAATTAGCCTTTTAGATTTTAGCCTTTATAAGGAAGAGCCAAGCATCTGGTCTGAGGTTTAGGGTAAGTCCATGTTTCTGAGATCCTCCCTTTTTCTGTGAAAATGATGATGCATTTCAGCTTATTCGGGATTATCATGATACTGCAAGGACAATTAATACGGTCATAAAAAAGGATGAGTGATTCAATGCTTTTTTTTTTTATCTCACCACAGCACTTAGGCACACTGGAGGGGATTAGTGCACTGCGAGCCTTATTTTAAGGGTGTGATTACATTTTCAAGGGCGAAAATCACATTATGAGATGTGACTCAGGGAAAAGCCACGTCCCCGATGTACCAGGCAATGGTGCAGTGGAACTCTCTCGAATACTTCTGAAGCCTTTGGCTGTGTAGAAATTTGTAATGTTTTGTCAGGAAAAACAGTTTATCGACGGCGAAACACCCGGCTGATCACACATCTCCTTGCCCGCTGGATTTGGGGTTTTTATCTCTTCCTGGGATCCTGAAGTGAAAAGCTTCTGTTATGTAAAGTGCGACCGCCCGGATATATCCGTGCCCACACTCCATCCATCTAGTGTCCACATACCTACCCAGCCATGCCCATTTATCTACCCATCCATCTATCCATCCATTTCACTCTCTCTCGCTCGCTCCTCTGATCCGCTGCCCAGTCATAATCAGCCAGCCCTCAAAGGCAAGGCAGAGTCTTTTATCTCAATCAACCATTCTCCACTTCATTATCACCGATACCATCTCTGGACCTCCAGCATAAAATTAGATCCTGTATATTTTTTAACCCCCTGCCGGCGAGAACCACCCGCCGACCTCCGCGGTGCTTTGATGAGGCAGGATACCTGTATTTGAAAAACAACATGTAATTTCCTGGTTAGTCAAGGCGGAAGATGTATTGCAGCAACCTGCTGAGTGAGTACTTACGCATTTTGCCTTTGAGCCTTCACAGTAATCACTGCATGGCTCGACGGTCCAGTTCAAGACACTTTTCCAAAGTGAGAGGACACAGTTCATGTGTAAAATAAGCGCCTGCTTGGTTATCTTGTCATGCATCTTACACACTTCGATGTTAGATTCAGTACACCACTTTATGTGTTTTTCTGGGTGTATTTGTGGGTATTTATCAGTACGTGTGCATGTGGTCTGTGAATATATTGATGAGAACATGTTCGTCTATCAGAGCGACGACATGTTTGCAGATGACATGTTTTGGCATATGACACAGTATATGAAGATAGGGAAAATACAAATAAAACAGGAACTCTTACACAAAAAAGCATGCATATTGCACAACCCTGTGTTGTGGAATGACATGTTAAAGAAACTGTGAAATACCTTTAATATCTTGAAAGCTGAAATCTGTGACCAGTGTTAACATAAAGCATAGCATCGAGTGTCATGCTTCCTATGTCACCTCACCAAAGTTGGTATTTCCAGCCATCGAGCAGAGTAAAATGTCATAAAGGAGAAAGCCAGATTTGGCGGTTCAGTCTCCATCTCCTCCTGCAAACATGTAAAAGTATCCTGAAAAGACCCTGAACACCAACATCTCTCCCGATGGTCAAGCTTGGTAGCTCGCTGCCAGCATTGTGTGACTGTAAATGTGCGAATAAGCAGGGAAAACCTTGGAAAACACTTTGGATAAATCTAGCCATTTAACATTTAAAATTTTACCTCCGTAGTACATACATTAGTCCAAGGTAACAGGCTTAGCAGAGACAGTAAAAGCAGGAGCAGAGATAGCCTCTTTGTAAGAGGTGTACTTGCCAACCTTGAGACCTCATTAATAGGGATGATTTCAAAACCGAAGCGATGGGTTAGAGGCTCCTCGCCTCAAAAAAGTTGAGTTTTCTGCATTCTGGTGACTTTTAAAGAATGAAAATAGCCAAACAATTACCAAGCAACAGCATCTTTTATGTTAAATAATTTAAATTTTGCTTTCAATTCTCAGAAAACAATGCAAAATAATTGGTGCCTCTGGCGTGAACTGCATGGATCTCTTGCATAAAGTACCATCACTTTTGATTCATTCATTCAGTTTTTGCTTAGAGAGTCCGTGCACTCGACTGACCTATCTGTGCCTGTCAGCCTCTCACAGGTGATCGATGAGGCTGCGACCCCCGTGCTCGGTGTTTCCTTACGTCTGAAATTTGCTTGAATATTTCTTTCTCTTCTCCATTTCTGTTTGCGTCTCACTCACAGAGGAGGTTTGAAACACAACAGTACAGTAGACTACAAGCTGTGCAGTGACAGAAAAAGGTTACGACTACTAAAAGGGGGGAAAAGGCGTGAAAATGTTTCATAAATCGGGAGTGTTACAGGAGAATTTTGACTTTGGGAGGGTTGGCAGCGGTCGAAGGTGCTGCCAGAAACTACCAAGCTGTCATATTAATTTATGTTGTATTTTGTGTACAAATAAGGAACATGACGTTGCTGTTTGTAAAGCTCAAGTTAGCATTTAGCATCTTTAGCAGCAGCATTTGGCAGCAGAAGTTCTGTCCGTCTTGCAGAGTTGGAAGCTGTGCCCGGTTTCCAAAGTCTAACAAAACTCAGGTGATTCTTGAATGTGTTGTTGGTGTTAGAGACACGTAAATAACACAATTTTAAAGCTGAGCGAAAGCATATTTTTCCTTCATTCGTTGGAAAATAAATGTCTCTCCCTGTTTGCATGTTAACACTAAGCCAGACCAAACATGTCCTCTACCCACTGAAAACACAAAGTCAAAGGATTTTTAGAATTAAATTATGTATGTAAGTGCTTCCATAGAATACGTAGGTGTCTGCGCCTGTCTATATTTGCCTGTCTGTATCTAATCCGAGGCTGTGGGAGACCGACGGGGACACTGTACCTCTGAGAGTTTCAGGGAGATAATTGGGACCTTTTCCCAGGTGATTACCATTCAGAGGGAGTTAGGATCAAAGCGAGGGCGCCCTGGCAGCCGAGCAGAGAGGGCACGACTGCCTTCAGTAATCTTTTCAGATAAAATGCTCTCCCTGCCTGCCTCCCCGCAGGGCCCCGACCGTCCCATTCCTTTACCCGACTGTTCCTCGCTGTCACCGAGAGGCAGACCTCGGTTACACTTGCCAATTCGATAAGATTTTTGAGGATTAGATAAGGGTCGCATGATATGGGTCCAAATTCAGGCTTGAATCAGAATCAATTTGTTGGCCGAGTACAATAAACGCTGTGTGGGAATTTGTCTTCAGGACAGAGCTACGAGGACAAGAATCTTTCACGGGCACGTAAGGTTATCACTGACTAGCGACTTACGCAGATTTCTTGTCCCCCCACTTTACAAACCAATAATGTCAAAACCACATTCATCAGTTTCTCACATGTTTTAAAAGCTGATTATTGTGGGTACAAGGTTTCCACTTAACAAACATTTGATACTCCAATGTGAATTACATGACTAGACACTGCTAAGAACATCTACACACATTCATGACATCCCTGTAAGTGAGATCAAGCTGTGAATGTGAAGCTGATGACTGAGATGTTCTGTGAGAGGTGTCTCATTATGACTAAACCTGCTATAATCATATAACATTATATTATTAGGAGCGGTGAGGTTTGCGCTTAACCACGTCGTATTCTTAGTCTTACTCATACAGCACTGTTTTTATTACATCTGACATGCAGAATTTTCCAATTATACCTCAAATGTGAATACGAGTTTCAGTGACACGGGGATATCAGGATCATTACGTGCTGTTGCAGGGGTTCGATGTTGAGAATAGAATAGATTTAAATAGACTTTAGTGTCTAGCTGATGAAAGAAATTTGTCTTTGGTCTCACCTAGCGAAAAAAATAAACACAAACATGTCCAAGATGAAAAAAACATCACATTAACAGAACAAAGATCTCTCAATTTTACAGTCAGTGCATTCATACCCAAGGCTTACACTCTTATATTTAAGTTTGCTGGAGTTTGTTGACCACATTAATTGCATTTGGGATAAAAAAAGAAGCCTTGTAGATCTGTTTCTTTGCCAGGGGACAGACAGAGGGACAATAAACAACACTGTGAAAATTGTTCCCATTTCATGCTACAAAAGGCTATTAAAATAATACAAGAATTGATATTAGACAACTATGTTGGCCAAAAATAAGGTAATCTAGAAAAACAGGCCTTGGTTTCACACTTGAAGTTACTTAAACTGAAGTTGGGGTCAATCTTTGTGTCCCGCGCAGGCTGTCAGGGTCTTGGGAGACAAATAAAGTGGTTCTTAGACAACCAGGAAAAAAACATATGTAGCTTTTTTCTGCCTTGCAATAGAATAATATATTCCATGCTGGAACACATTAAAAAATAAAAGTTGTACCCAACTGACACATCCAGGCAAGATATTCATAGCAATGACCCAGAATTCAGTAATTAATCACAACCTCAACACCAGAGACAAGGGCGAGCATCATTTCCTTAGCTTGTGCTTTGCAGAGATGTCACAGATGGAAATAACAGCAAAATGTGATTCAGCCTCAAAGGCATTTCGTCCTTTTTTTCCTGTAAATCAAAAGGATGAGTCGAGTGTTTTCTCACCAGATGGTTACACATAAGATAGCAACACTTAGAGGCCACCGGGACACTTCCAGTCTTCATGTCTTTGTCATTCCCATCCTCTACCAGCGCGTCTGGTCACGTACGGAAAGCAGGCGGCGCTCTGAATGTAAATACCTATAGACCCCTATCTCAAGGCTTGCCCCATCGACGGACCTCTGGCGGAAACGAGGGAACCAGGCTGCATTATTCACAGCCGCAAATGAAACTGTACCCCCATGAGAGAAGCGAACCCAGCGGAGAACACACACACTTGACCTGGCCTTCTGTTCATGCTGTTTCCACATCTTTTGGCCCCTATAAATCTCCGCATCACTGTAGAGGTGCATACTGAACAAGCAGCCACCTCCCCACGGACGGCTCCAGGCAGCTCGGATTAGCAATGAGAACAGTTTGCGCAGAAACATTGTGATGGAGCTGTTGCGAGATGTAGACCCGACAAAGACGTGCACGAGCACTTCCTGAAATGTTTCGAGTGCCCTTGACATGTTGGAGTTTCCACTTGTGAAGGACTAAACTTGAGATCTTACACACAGATAGCGTGCTAGTAAACAACTTTTCTTGCCAGCGACTTAAAAGCTTTTATTTTCATTATAAAGCCACACACAGTCGGTGGTGTGTATTAATATTCATCTTGTTGTGCTTGCAGGGAGTATGGGCAGGTATTGATTTTGTGGGATGGCATTTTAATACAGATAATGGCACAAGAAAACAGAGAGCTGGCAGGAGGAAAAAGGCAGACTCTTGGCATGCAAAATGCTAAACAGTGTGCTAAAATATTCTCTCAGTATATAAATTTAATAACAGGAAAGAGATATTGGCTATCAAGAGAGCACAAAGGAAATTAAAGCAGTGACAAGTCTGCAAATCAAGATTTAAGAGCGTATCAGGACAGATAACTGTACGCAGATTCAATCTGAGCATTTTGTGAGCATAACAGATGTTTTCAGTTGTAGACTTTATCTGTCTTTGCCTGCAAAACTTCAAATCGGAGTAAAATCCATTTGATTTGACCCAAGAGTTAAGTGACCTTGAGAGACAGATGTGGGACTACAATATATTCTGCAGGAAGAAATACTGTCATGTTGTACTTATGCGTCACACATTAGCTTGCAGGCATGGTGCTAATTCAAAATGTATACATTTAATTCATCTAAAATGCATGTTTGATGCTTTTATGTCTCATTAATTAACACCTTCACTTACGTTTGTTCGGAGACCTAATTTTGCTGTTGGGCCGCAGACTAAAGAAAATGGCATCTTGAATTTAACCAAACTAGCAGTTAGCTAGTGTAGATATTAAACAAGCTAGCAAAGCAATATAACACATGAATAAACAGAGCAGAAACGACAGATAAGGTCAGGTCAACATGTATATAGTGGAGTGTTGGTGATGAGTTCAGGAGTCTCACAGCCTGAGGAGTGAAGCTGCTGTGTAGTCTGGTGGTACGCCAGCGGATACTTCTGTATTGTTTGCCAGACGGCTGAAGGTTGAACAGGCTGTGGCTGGGTGGGTGTTGTCTTTTAGTATCCTTTGGGCTCTGTGCTGACATCTCACTTCACTGATCTCACTGATGCTGTAGATTGGGTACCAGTGATGTTCTAGGCAGCTTAAATCACCCGCTGTAGAGCCTTCTTGTCCTGGGCTGTGCACAAACCATGCCATTTTGTGAACATGGCACCAGAACGTAGCCTTCTTGAGTTAAGTTTCCTCAAGTAGAGGCTTTTCTGTGCATATTTTAGCAAGGTGGTGTTGTGTGAAGACCACGATAGGTTCTCTGTGACACTGATTCCCAGGAACACAAAAGACATTGTCGTTGAGAATTCAGCGTTTCAAGGTCTGTCTACTTCCACTAGTACTGGTGAGCTGGCAGGTGTCTCACAAAATGTAGGCAAATCAAACGAAAAGCCAAACAACCGCTTGAAACCAAACCTGTGCTTCTTTCAGTCTTGCTTCTTTCCATTATGCCTGTTCGCATTGCCAGTCTAAGTACGGTACTGAGCAAGCCATCAAATGAATTACTAAGCGATGGGTTCGGTGAGGGAGTAAGAAAGCGAGTGACCATGGGAGTTAGCAAGCAAGTCAGTGAGTAAGTGAATAAATGAGAAAGTCAGTCAGCAGGTGACTGAATTAATGAGAATGAGCAAGCTACAAAGATATGTAGAGCGACTTAATAAGCGTTTCCTCTCCGTATTCCTCCCAGCAGCGAGGCCACCGAGCCTCGAGGCTCTCGCCTTGGGCCAGGATATCCTGCTGCAGCGCGGCCCTCTGGGACTCGAGGGCAGCAGCTACAATCCTGATGTGAATGCAGAGCCCGAGCTTCAGTCAATAAATCACCGGCCGTGACTGATGTGCTTGAACATTGAACCTAAGTGTTTGAAATCGTGGCACATTTTCTATAGAGTCACATTGAGACAGTTCTGTCAGCGCTGATGGACTCAGAGAGACACACAGGCGGGGATAAGACAGAGTGCAGACTCTGCTCTGTAGACGACTCATTTTTATAATATCAGCGAAACAAATCTCAGCTTCTTACGTACAGCCTTGATCCACTGTATCACATATAAAGACATACGCCTCGTAAACACACTGTAAAGTGTTAATGTGTGCTGTCACATAGGATTAGTTCTGCTGATTGGACAGATAATTGGACTCTTAGCAGATATTGGATAGTTGCCACACATGTCATCCAACAAAAATATGATCACCATAAAAACAGTCACAGTTACTGTTCATTTTATCCGATGATTAACTGTTTAATTAAGCTTCCTTGATCAAAATGTAAAGTTTTTTTTCTTCTATGAAAAACTGAAGGTAGTGTAGGTCACTCCGCCTGAGGGGCTGCTGAGTCAAAATGTTAGAGATTTTTTCACATACTTTGTCTTCTGCCATATCTCACCTATATGATAGTATCAGCAGTGGGTATTTTTAATGGTATTTTAGAGTTTGTAACTTCAATAAAGGCTTTCTTTCTTTTATGACGCTGCCATGGATTTGTAAAAAGAAGAAAGTCACCAGAGGAGTGTGTTGCTCCAACACAGGCCTTCACAGATTACTGTACAAAAACACAGCTTTATAACTTTATTGACTGGATTTGGGTAACTGGGTCATGTTTTTTTGGTTTTCCCTCTGCTGCCCTGAGCAGCTCTGGATAGATAGTTTCACTTGGTGCGAAAGTGACGCCGTACAAACGCACTGATACAACAGCTTTGTAATAAACATTTCCCAATGACAGAGGCGAGTTACAGAACGGCGGTGATTTATGGAGTTTCCTGGTAGACACATACCGGTAGCTTTGTTGCTAAAGTAAGCGCTAACTGCTGTTAAATGTAGTAAAGCTGCTGTTAGCTCGGTAAGCGGTCTTTGCTGACTTAGCCCCGGGTCACCAGGAGCCAAACCTGGCACGAAAACCACCTCGGTACTGGAATCAAACTGGCCTCCGTCTTCTCAGGAGGCTGCGTTCTGTCCGGGTCCGGCTGAAGGTGTGCGGGTCTGGCAGGCGTTTGTCATTTGCCGACTGTTACGAAGAGCTTTATGTCCTTTACTGCTGTTACTGAAGCCTTTCCACTCCCTGGAATAAATATGTTGAATATGTTATGACATGTTAGTATCAGAATCAACAACATAACACTCTTAACTATTAATGGAAACCGGCATCTCCTGCCTTAAGATCTAGCCGCCGCTGAGCTTCAGCAATCTGTCTGAGTAATATATGAAGCGCCTTTAATTTTTAATGTATGTATTCATCAGCGAGTATGCACTGCATGTGTCCAGATGGCTTGCGTTAAACTGTCGCCTCCACTCACTCTCCCTCTTCACTGTTCCCATAACAAAATATGATCACTTCAACCAAAGAATACTAAATGTTGAATATCATGTGTGGGGAAGGATTTGAATTGCAAAGAGGAAAGAATTATAAATAAGAAGTGACAGTGACACTGACGGGGAATGGCTCGAATGCTGAAACATTTGGATTTGTAATTACATCCGCTTTGCAATTCAAATCATCTTCTCTCGCACAGTCCATGATTTTCTTGCAACCTTTTGAGCACGGAGACCCATTAATGTCCCTCTCTGGACTGTTGCTTTTGTGCCGTTTGCTCCATTTTAGGTCCAGAGGAGTGAAGTCTAATATACTTCAACAGTTTGAAGCCAGGCTTGCAAGGAAGTTATTGATTTGTAAGAACTACAGTACTAGCAACAAATTGAAACAGACCTAACGCCGCCTGCTTGCACTAATTTCCCCTCCCACCCAGCTGAGCCTGATTTCAGACACACCAAAACATCTAATTCGACAATTAATCTCTTTTAGCTCATTGTTTTTGATAAATGGTTCACAAATTTACATTTTGGCTCAGTAGCAGGCAGCTGTTTATTAGCAAAAATGCTCAGAAAATAGACTCCAAAGGAAAGTGACCATTAGAGTTATTTTTTAGTTTGACTCCAACTATCTCTCGATGAAGGATGATGTTGCTTCCTGCTGCTGGATGTGTACCCAAATAGGCAATCTTGTTGTTAGCACGTTAGCTAGCCTAGTAGCCCAACACAACTATGTAAAGCAATAATTCCCCATGTCAGGTGTAGCTTTAAAATGTGACAAAACGACTACACCTTTTGTTTTTCCAAGGTAATTGTGTGTTTCATTTGCTAGCCATGTTAATGCCGGGTGTGAATTACCAGACCTAAAGCTGTTCATATCTGATTGGTGCTTCAGCCCCCCTCAGCATCCCTACTCCTCACATCCATGCCAAATAAAGAGCAAAAACAACAATGTACTACTCACTAAACATCTGCAAGCTCCCTGTCTGCTGGATGTGTCAAGAGCCAATTGTTTGCTAGCACATAATTGTACACAGTGATAATGCATCAGCATTGTGTTTATGGGTTGTTCTCAGCCCCCTTGAATGGCCCTTAAATTAATTAATACTGCTTTACAGAATAGACTTGAAAAGGTGGAGAAAGGCCGAGCTTAGCGGCGTGTAATACTGGAAGGTAATTGTTACCTTTTTTAAATCAGATCTTTCAGCCCCTCAAAGTGCTGGGCAAACTGTGAAACGCTACTAAATTATGAACTGGTTCAAAAGACATTCTCAGATAATCCACTTGTGTTAAAATGAATGAGAAAAGAGCCGCTGCAGATCTCCCATCAATGTGCCTTTGAGCAGAATTGAACTCACAGTTGCGCGAGCTGTGGTTGTGCTGAGCGGCACCTGAGGCCTCGGCGTGTGCAGCTGTGTGAATACGAAGCAGGCTCCCGTTGCAAATGAGTGCGCTCAGCAAACTCACCCCGGAAGAAAATATATAAAGATTGGGAATTTTTTTAAGAAAAATAAATGGTTTACCCAGTTTGAGGCAGAAACAGAGGATAATGTATGAAGGCACATGATGCCATTTGTCATTGTTTACAAGACGTGTCCTCCCCCCAAATCAAGATCTGATAAGTCGGTCCTGACCCGCAGGATAATTTATCACAGCCACTCGAGCTTGCGTGATGTTTATGGTGATACATGCCTGTGGGTATTTCTTATTCCTCATCATTACACTGGCCTTACAAGCCATCACTTATGAGGTATTACCCTGTTTAAGCTTTGAGAAGCCGCCTGTCGTTAGGGAGCTGGTGGATGCCAAGTCGGGATTCATCTACATGCAGTTTAATCTGACTCTCCGAATGACAGCAGCTGCATGTGCACAGCCACACACACATTGTTGTGATCCCTCTGCACACATGAACTGCGTACCTACATGTATACACATATCTCAGGCACGAACACACATACTGTACAAAAGACGAAGAAGGTGCAGGCACATACACAAAGAAAGTCAGAAAGTTCTACTCACTGTCAGTAAAAGTAAGCAAGCACTATTGCGATTAGTCAACTAATCAAGCGATCACTCGAGAGAAAATTAATTGGTTGCTAAAAATTTGCTGCTCGGGTAATTTATGTGACAAAAATGCCAACTTTAATGGGGCACTGTGTAGTTTTGTTGGAGAAATTAAACCTCAGAACTTTAAAATTTACAATATTAATGAGGTAATAATACAAACTCTCTCAGGGGAAAATAAGGTCCAAATAAATATGTTTGAAGAAAAGTGGCAGGGTCCACCACATATAAACAAAGTAAAACAGTATGAAGTTGTGTTGTCCTTTAAGGTTGGTTTGTTATTTCAGTATTTTAAGTCATGAAAACGAAGAAAGTTTGTTTATTCCATAAAAAATTGTTTCTTTTTTAATTGAATACCTCTAACGATTGGACCCGAAGGCAGCACAGAGACTCGGGGACAGATGAATGATGGCAGAGCGAGGTCTTGGAGGAATGGGCTCGGGGAAAGGTGAAGGCGGGCAGGGCAGAGAGCAGTCCCTGTGGGGAGGGCGGGTGGAGGATGAGGATGATCCAGTGGCTGGTTGTCAGGAAGGTGAAAGATGAGAATGTAGGCAGGTGAGGACATAGATGAGAGTGAGCAGGATGGCAGGTGCAGGAAATCTGGAGCATGGAGGAAAAAAGTGTAAGCACAATGGAGAGTCTGCAAGGAACAAGAAGACTTGTGTTCAAAGTTTTGGGCCTGAGAGTGGAGGCACTGCTGTTTTCATCAGAGCCGGAGTAAATGCTGATCGTACCCATTCACATCGAAGACAAAAGCCAGATGTTTGCGGGTGTTCACAGCTTTTTTGTCCAGTTGTTGTATAACATAGTTTAGTTTCTCTCTCAGTTGAAACCTCTGAACTTCAGTTTGGGTTGAGTAAGACTATACGAAGACTGAAAAGGGTCTGAAGGAATGAAGGATGGAAAAAAGAACAGAAACTAAAAATGAAAAGTGTCAAGGGGAAAAAAGGAAGATGATGTAATCTCTAGTAATATTTAATGAGTTCATCTTATGTTGAGTATAAAATCTCCTCCTGTAAAGTAGCCAAGTAACGACAGCCATCACCTGAAGGCATTAAAGTAGGAAGACATATTGTATTTCAGCACTTGACTAGAGTTGACTCTCGACAAAAATCCATACTGCTACACCAAAATACATAAAAATACCCAAAACATCTACTTCCACTCTGGACACTTCACTTGTCCACACTCACTCATTAGCTGCTACACACACACACACACACACACACACACACACACACACACACACACACACACACACACAAACACACACACACACACACACACAGTCACTCCACTCCACCTCTGCAGCTGACAGACCCGCCGACTGTGTCGTTGTCATCATTGCAGCCCATGACAGGGCCACTTCGCCGTGTGATGAATCCAAGTCCTGCATCAGCACTGTGTCACTCCTCATCACCTCCTCTGGACCGACAGCTCACCACTTTCCCTCGACCCGCTGCCCATCACACACCTCCCGGCTGCTTTTAGCCTCACCTCAGTCTGTCAGTGTCACAGGGAAGCAGCAAGTAACTGGCTGTAATTACCCTGCCGGCATCACTTTTGTCTACGTGTTAATCCTCCTCACCTGCTCAGAACAGGTCTGCAGTCTTTTACTGGATGAGTAGTTGGGAATTTATCGTCAAAACGACTTTAATGGGTGAGAAAAACTTTGACAGGACTCTCATCTGAAGTCAACAGACACCGCTCAGCATCAAAATAGCTTTGTTAATATTTGGCATTCTCAGAAAATAACAATCAACACCTCGCCACTGCTTATGAGTTATAGATTCACACCCATCAGAGTCGATTTAACACTTCGCAATTTAAAAAACGAGCTTGGAACGTTTGCCCCGGAGCTATATCTGAGTGGACAAACAACTCCCTAATCAACACCTGTCAACTTAAGAAGTTTTCTCAGAAAAAAAACAGCACTTGAACTTTTCACTTGCTGGAAAAGTTTGACGAGCGTCACAGACATCGCTGCAAACTTTGGGCACTCGAGACAACATCGACTGACTGATGATAAATGTATACTGTTAGTTGTGTTACCAGTCGTGAATAGGAGCAGAGCGTACTTCAGTCCCGCTATTGAAAGTGTAGAGATATTATATATTTACTGTAAAAAAAATAGAGTAAAAGGACAGAAAGTCCATGTCAAGATGAGGTTTCGGTTCTCACCCTCGACGCAGCCTGTTCCAGCTTCTTCCCTCTAAGTGCTACCGAGCAGCTTCTCCCCGCAGGCCTTCACTCTGTTGAACCATTAAATCAGTCATACGCTGTCAACAAGTCTCTGACACCAAAACATCCACTTACTTCCATCACCGGCTGTATTGTTACAGTTTAAAACGCTCTGTTTTCAACATGTAGGCCAACGTTTCGTCGTGCACCGTGCTCCTGCCCGCTGTACATCATGTAAATGTATAATGTAGCCTATATATAGCTATATAATGGACATAATACATCCACCCCCGTGTATGCATCCAGTATTTATTTCTTTGCACTACGTGTGCTGCTTCCAACATGCAGAACAGTTGCCTTCCCTTGACTGTACAGTGCTTTTGTCCTGACTATACTCCATTCTTTGTTTACCTTTCTTTAACGCATTTATTATTCAGTTATTGTTGTCCTCGTTTCCAGCTGTAAGTCTATTTCTGTGCGCTCTGAGAGAAACGAAGGACCAGATACTCCTTGTATTTAGTAAAGCCGATTCCGATTCTGAAAATCAGTGTGCAGATGATAAAGCCTAATGGTTTTAGTTGATCTCTAGAGCCTCGAGCAGGTTTTTAATACCCGTAATTAGTAATAACAGTTAGTAATAGGCGCAAGCGCTCTTATTATTTCACTCGTCTCGTTTCATTGCTTCTGTGTCGTTGCACTCGCCGCCTCCGCTGCTGCTTTCTCAGCCTCCTTCCAGTCGGTTTTCCCACAAGAGTCTTCACGCAAGTCATCTTTATTTTATTGTGAGCTGATGGACTAAGATGGCGTCAACGCTCAGATGTTTAATGGAAACCAGGTCACTGAATTCTCTGTAGAGCACACACACACGCATGCACAGTGAGTTTGGTGGGAGTCTATTTTGGTGGGAATTCATGGAGCACCTATTTTTAGTGCAGGACAAACACTTTATTGGGACCCAAAATCAGTGGCGGTGTTGCCGAGTACCAGCTGCCATATCTGAAACTCAGCAGAAGGATTCCTTTATCATCGTTTCAAAGCAGGATGTTTGTGGCCGGCTGTCAAACGATGATTGATTACAAACCATCTGTTACTGATTAGTTATCAGTAGAATTGGTAGTTGTAATGTAAGTTTTCCAGATTTTGGAATATGAAATCAAACAACCAGTAATTATTTCCAAAACTAGGGAAAAAAAACACGGGTTCCCAGGTTGTAAAATAAATAGTGAATTTCTACATTTGGTACATTTTCAATTGTTGAGTTACGATGGTACTTGTTGCTTTGATATGTATCTTTCACTGCTGTGATAAATATTTCAGTTAACGTGTGAAACCTGTGAATTTAGAACTAGCTCATGTTATTCAGGTATTTATTTCCCTGCTGTTTGTGTGTGTTCAGTAGTTTATGAGGCACGGGGACCAGCATGATGTATGATTAATTCAGAAATCTAGTTTTCGATGCCCCCCGGCTGCTGAATTCGACCACCTGTGTGGAGTTTGCATGTTCTCCCAGCGTCTGTCTGTGTGGTTTTCCCTCCTCCTGCTCTAGTTTCCTCCCACTTTCCCAAAGACATTTAGGTCAGGTGCAGGGGAAACTGTAAATTACCTCCAGGTGTGAGTGTGTTAGCCCTGTGATATTTTTTTTATGCCCTCGCTATGTGTAACGGTGCACATCCATGCAGGGAGCTAAACACTTTTGCAATAAAGGTTGAAGACAGGGGCGAGGCTTTGAGGTTTTTTACTGGAAGCAACTGTGAAACTGTGAAAAAATGAATCAGTGCAGTAACAAGAATATTTGGAGCTTTTACAGGCCTACAACGAAACCATTGGCTTTCGTCAATGAATCACCACGGGCAAGTGGAAAAGCCCCGACTGGTTCAGACATGACTGTAATAACAGACAGACATCATCGTATGCCAATTTGTCAGACATCTCCTCAACTTTAATATCATGGATATTTGAGAAACTAAGTTAAGATGATGTAAATAGTCTGTGGTTGCCCCCGGGAAAAGTTTCATGGGAACTATCCACGGCTTCCTTGGCAGGTCACTGGAGAATTGATTGATACTTCCCATGCTCGACACAGCAAAAGTAAGAAAGTATCATAAATTGCTAACCTAGATTTTTCATGAATGAATAAATGAATGAATATGCCATACCGATCGCTCTAAGAATGTGTATTAGCATCCTCTTAACATGGAAAACGCTGGTTTCTCGCAAGTGACAGGATGTGTTAGAAGTCGCACAAGCTATCATGGGGGGCTAGGAATAAGATGGATGCACATTATTAAGGATAGGTCGATTATCTGGGAGGATATTCAGCATTTTTCCGATTATCATTACCGATATTAAAAATGTGCTACTTACTAAGGCAACATCATCTCACGCAATGTCCTGACCACTGATTGATAACGCATGACAATTAATGTGCCTGTAAACAATAAAGTAATATGAATCTGCAAAGTAACTAGTAAATTTTATCAAATAAATGTAGTGGAGAGAAGTATAGAGTAGCAGAAAATGGAAATATCTCACACTTGTTACACTAGTTTCAGGCTTTTTAGCTTTTAGCCTCACTGTAAGCGTCCTTACAGGCATGTTAATTGAAACTGCAACAAACTTAGTAAAAGCAACGAGGAATTGTGTTACTTGTTTGTATTAACTAAGTAAAAGTAATAAAAAAAAAGTCTTTGATTTCTCATAAAATGATATAAATGCATCACACGTTCGAACTTGAAATTAAACCAGGAAGGAAATGGCACGAACAGAATTGGCTGCAGTTGACTGTACCTGATAAAAAAAAACCCAGTTTATCAAATTCAATTGTTTGTAATCACATTACATGTCATCCTGCCCATTGCACATAATCCATTACCCAAAAACCCTCACTTCAAAAAGCAGCCGTTCGGTGTGCACGGCCCCTCATTACCCCATTGACCCAGCTCTTCAGATGCTAAATCCCATTGATATGTACAAGGAAGCATTGATTACATTTCGTCTTTTCCATCTAATCTGGCCCAGTACATGAGCCGTTAATGTTTAAATCAAAATCAATACATAACTTAATCATTCAAACTCGTCTCTAATTTGTTTGTCACAATCGATTGGCTCGGCCTGACCGTGCTGTCTGCCTCTCTCCCTGTCAATTAAGGTGTGATGTGAGCAGACTGTAGCAGCCACGCCGAGAGGAGGGGAGGGGAGGCGGTGGTGGCGGATTATGACCGGCCCCGCTGACATTATGATCTATCAAATGTTATGACCTTGGGGATATTAACTAGAACTAATACGGAGGTGATAGTTGAAATGAAACGACGGGACAGATTTCTCATTCCAAACACAGACGTGCATATTCAGAGGAATGTAATTAGAAACACGGATATTGCTCATTTACACTGGTACATTTATATGGCAAAGCTATAGTTTTGATATATTATCCCACATGCAGCACAGCCCCCGCTATAAATTCAAAATCCCCATATACATGCATTGTGTATGAAGCCATAGCTGTGGATAGACTTAATCTGCATGAACATTAAAATGAAGTGGCAATTTTCTAAAGCGCTTATAACCACTGTAGGATGTCAAAGAAACCGTTCAATAGCTCCAATAGATTTAGATTCTAGTCAAAGTCGTTTACATTAACTGTCATTTTAGGAAAATTGGGTTGAGGAACTTGTTTTTTCAACTCACCCTTCGATAGAGAGCAGCTTACAATGAGCGTTACTTAGACTAAGCCTCAATTCTTAGATTACCAGCATTATGAACAGCCGACGTTACAGATTGTATAACTCAGAGCCACGAGCACCTCGACTGTAGATGAAATAAATATCATACAATAGCAGCACAACTCCTTCTACAAGAATCCATCTTTTTATTGACAGCACAGATCCTTTCATCTGCGCCGTTCCCACATGAAAATCCTGTGTCAGCAGTGGCGAGGCGATGAGAACCTCAGGCAGTAATTATGGTTCACATAAAGCCATGGCATGAAACAACTCTTTCTTTTCTTTCCCTTTTTTTTGTGGGACTGTACTGTATACATTGGCACAATGCTGCCCTGAGGATACAGCAGTAGATTATTTTATGCCAGGCACTCGCAACGTCTCGCTCAAGCCCGAGCTCATTTCAGACTCATCTCTTATTAGTCCCTTTGAAACAAATTAAATGGAAACCTGCCTACGTTGTTGAGATTTACAGGTATCAAGGTAGTCTCTCTAAACAGCCTGGGTATTGAATGTGCTAATGCACTGTCAGTGTTTTGAAGGCTTTGAGGGCTTTTAGTGGTTCTGAGTTGCAGCGGCAGAAACAAAGAGCCATCACTCACTCTGTCCAGCGGCAAGTTTTACTAACTAAAATGCTGCTTTCACACTTGGGTGATTAGGCTTAGAGGTGCAATATGTAAGACTTTTATTTGAAAACATTCAAAGATTAGCAACAATTATCAACATAATGTGAAAAAATAACAGTTTTGATATTGTGACATCTCTGCGTTGTGTTGTAGAGATGTCTGCTGAAGTTAGCATGCTAAACCAGCTAGTCCCGACCAACCACGGTCCAAAGCTCCTGTGCTAGTGGTGCAAAAACGAACACTCCCAGATCCCAGTCTGGACCACCAGTTGCTAGGCTAAATGAGATAACTAACTAGTAGCAGCTACAGTTAGCTGCAGTTACTCTGATGCTATGCTAGCCCCTGACACAGCTGCAATGGCAGCAACGTAATCCTTTGGGGCAACTGTGACAGTCAAAGTTACATCCACTAAAAGTGCCTGTTCACTCTCTGAATAAATCATAACTGTAATGTTTTCAGACACTTAGAATAGCAAACTCAGCCAGTCAGCGGCAAAAACAAGCACTTTTTAGTGGGCGTACCTCTGACAGTCACAGTTGCCCCCAAAGGAGCCACTGTGGCTGTGTCACCACCGACAGCTGAGGAGATCTACTGGACCAAGTATGAATCATTGACACAGCAGAACATGTAACTACAAGGCCCAAGTTTAAAAACACCCAAATTCCCCTTTAATAAAACTCCTTTCCACGCTGGATAAACTCAGAAGTATATCGTCGTCCAACCTGAAGTCAAAGCTCTTCTTTTTCGAAGCTGACATGACTGAGAGTCAAGGTCATCACCCGACGGTGATGACATATACTACCCACTGAACTCTGACCCCGTAGCCCCCAGCTTCATTTACCCTTCTGCCAAACTCAAAGGCATGGAAAGGTCTCCCCGACTACTGGCTGGAAGTAATTTGCTTGAAATGCTCATAAATCCAGCCAAGCGTTGAAGCTTTATGAGGAATGTTGGGTTTTATCGTCAAAGTCTTTTTATCTTAACTTCCACAATACCCACGCTGCACGTTGTGATGAGGCAGATTGTGTTTGGAAGTCACTGCAGATTTAGGAGTAATAAAGGCTTCATTATCAGTGTGAAAACAGTGGAGGAATACTTTTCAAGTTGCAGAAGCTGATATGTTACTTTCTAACATTAATACCCAAATATATCTGAGCACATGGTGCTGAATGTGAACTTTTAGGCCTCAAACTGTATTAAATCTTATGAAAAATTCATGTATCTTAAGCTCATTTGATATATCTGTCCCGACAGTATTATCTGTACGGGGAAAAAAATAGTTATATCTTCTTACAGTACTGTGTCAACTCGACACTCTGGCAGTAAAAGTACAGTTGGGTGCATAAAAATCCTGTGAATCATGTTCTGTGCCAAGGACTCGTCTCCCACATGGAGGAATTTGTTTCTGAATTGCAATATCACGGTGAGGAAAAAACACATTAAAAAATGCTTATATATTTTTTTTTCCTTATTTCCGACAAATCACCTGAGTCCAAGTCCAGAGATAAAACTTCAGTGATTCTGAGTCCCCCGTCCCCAGGATTGAATCTCATCCCCACCATCATAAAGAGCTAAGAAATGTTAAACTGGGACTGGATTGTAAATATTTAAAGCTTTTGGATGCTATACAATATTAAAACATGTCTATTTCAATTTGGTGCGCTATATATTTTTTATTTCCAACTGCTGTAAAGCTAAAGGCCTGCAAATGTATTTTTTTTGTCTGTATGTTTAACCCCTTAACTAAAAATCAAGCTTAACATTCCTGGTGACCATTTCACAACATGCAACACTGATAAACGCTCCTTCAAAACTTCAAAACTCAAATAATTGGTTGGAGGACTTTCTAAATCTTATTAGCATGGATGAAGCTGCATCATCTCTGCCATGTTTGGATAAGGGAGGGGATAGCATACAGGACACAGTAAGGTCATTTCCTGGACTCACAACACACACACGTGTTCATAATGTCTTTCTTGTGTGTCTATTTATGGGAATAACATAAAATAGGAAAAAGACGTTTTTTAGTTTTAGTTTTTACATTTTTAAAATATTCTATTTTCAGGTTTTAGGATTTATAAAAGATAAAGAAAGTCCAGGGCATTCATACAGAGAACACATACATTATAGAACAAAATGGCCTAACAAAATTAAAAATTTAAACCAAAACGCACCAAAACATAATTCAAATCAACACTTATGAAGCTGATTGTTTAGTCTTATCCCTTCAGTATGTGACGACCTGGGGAAAGGTAGTTACCTTTAATTACTCTCAAAGTTGAGTTACTGTCGTGTTGCACTGCAGTTGCGAGCAGAGACCGTCCTTGGCTGTGCTCTGACATCTGAATATTGATTGTAAGCTGCCAGTGAGCATTTGATTCACCAGCCCGGTTGTCCAAATATGAAATCCATAAGACAAATGGATCTTTTTGGAAAGGATCACATAACTTTGGTTGGTTTTCTTGAGGTAGAAAGGTTGTTGTGTCGCAGTGCATGTCAAGCATCAAAATGTCCGTGTGCCCTTGAACGCAGCAACAAGAAAACCGGCAGCGTTCCCGAAAACAATCCCAGCTTGCGACTTCATTACTACACAGCAGGAGGAGTCTAAACACTATAGGTCAGCATTAATGTAAAAAAGGCATGATGTGTAGTTAATGGACTCAAACGTACAGCCAACAGTTTGGTCTTTACGGTGCTCTAACTCGCTTTACGATGTCGAACTCAAATGGATCTAACAAAAACTGATCCACTCCACAAGGTGACATCTACGACAGTGTGTTCCCTTAATTGGAGACAAATCTTCTCAGGGGCTCTTACGCTGATGCGTATTGCTGGGACCTTTACAGATAAAACCGTTTGTCTCGCTCTTTTCACTTCTAACAACCCCCCCGAAACCCATCTGCATTCAGGAGGTGATGGAGAGATATGGCGAGTGAAGTTAGGAGCGGGGCTGGCAGGGGGGGGGGAATGAGCAGCGGCCTTCGTCTTTGAGTGGAATCGATCGCTTGTACAAGTCGAGGGAAATGAGAGAGATCTGACCACCCTCGGATTGGCTGGAATCACTCACGGACAGAATCATAACAAGCGAGAGGGCCTCGGGCCAGAGAGTGTGTTTGTGCGACAGATTGATGCCGGAGAAGGTTAATTTGAATGATAGTGACGGTGAGTTTTTTCTGTGTTAACTGAGTTTGCGTATCAACATCAAATACCTTCTTATCGTACCCTTTTTTTCTTGTTTGAGGTGAAAGGGTGACAGCGTCCTAAATGGTTTGTCAAGGTAAAAATAAATGAATAAATGAAATGTGAGTCATCTCGAGACCTTTTTATTTTTAAACATACCTCAAGGCATTTTGATACTGATGCCTCTATATCAGGTGTACCCCAAACTCTTTCCTTGAAGAGCCAGAACTGAATCTTAATGGTGGGCTACGGGCCAAAAGCAAACATTGATTGCATTGTCAGTGAAGCTTTACCAGCCACACATTTCAGAAGTGATGTCAGAAGTCACATTTCAGAGTTGGGGAAGCTGCGTTAGACATTATCATCAAAAGAGCCTTAGGGACTGTCAAGACTGACCTCTTGAGGACGAGGTTATGGTTTGTCTTTGGCATCAGAGATCGCGGTTCACAACTTGTTGCCCACCAACACTCGGAGGTGGCTTCTTTTAACTAAGACCACCTTTCCATAACTTAACTAAACCTTTAAAATTGTGGCGGAAGATAAAAAATAACCTCGTATTAACAGTAAAATCGTGATTTTGGAAGTTTAAGAGTTCAAGAGTTCGGCACTAGACGCTAGGGATCACAACCTTCAACACAACACAACAGTCAACACAATTATTTTCCCTGTTCCTGGCCAAGAACTTTAACTTCCATTAACTGAACCAAATATCATAGTAACACATTATAAAAAATACTAATTTTAATCATTTTTGTAAAAAGTCGTTTTGAAAGGCGAGGACGAATGACATATTTTGTCATTAAGGATCAACAACTTCTTCGATTCTGAGTTTAATTTGTTGCCGCTATGAAACTGTTCTCTTTGGGCATTGTTGAAAGGTTAATGGCTCGGCAACGACCTCTCCGTGTTCTCTTTTCATGGCAGTACCACATAATTATTGTTCCTGTGGCTTTTGCTGTCTTTCAGTCAGCTTTAACCAGGGACTAACACACAGTCCATCAAGGTTAGAGAGTTAAGAGGTCACTGGCACTATTGATTCAGAGACCACATTGTTCGTGTACCGAAGGCTCCTATTATATTTTTCTGCAAGTAGTCCTCCACAAACTTAGGTTTGAAAAGATCTGTATTATGTGATCAGTGGTGGAAGGCAAGCTGTGATAACTTGCTAACATAAACCTTTATATTTACTAGACAGTACCTATGAGTGGATGAGTTACTCTATTAAAATACAGCTTCAGGTTTTTCATTTTTATTGACAAGGGTAAAACTAAAAACAGTCGCAAGTGGCAGCTCCAACAGGTTCTAAGTACCATTCAAACATGGCTAATGCTCGGGGAGCTCAATTTAAGGAACTATCAGAGCCGAAAGGACTTCCATCCCTGACCGGGTTAGCAGAGGGGCAGAGATTTAACAGGAGGAGACGGATGTGGGGGAAGAGGGGGACTGCTCGGGTGGCTCGGCTGGAAATGGAGGCCATAGATCTGTTTGTTTGGGGATTAGGCCGGGATTAGGACTCTAATTCCCTTCCCTCGTGTGCATAATTGAAAAATGTGTCTGCCCATCGAAGGAAGATGAGAGGCCGCAGAGCCTGAGCCCCTCGCAGCGCTCGATTTTTTTTTTTTAGGCTGACGAGCTCCGAGGCAGGAGAGTGAAGAGGGGGAACTTTTAACAATGAGTTTCAGTCGAAACCAAAGTCCACAATTGAATTCCGCTCAACTGCTCCGAGTCTCTCCGTCTGTGTCTGTGAGGGATGAGCTCTCTGACTGCGGCAACAAAGCGACAGACAGCTGCATCCAGCTAGCTTTTTGTTCCCTGGCCGTGAGGAGAGAGTTGCTGTCATTGTGGTCTGTAATAGAGTACCCGTCTCCTCGGATTCTTTGTGTTCTTCCCTGCAATCCTGTGTACTTTATTCCCTGCTGACCCCCCTCTAGACTAAGCGCAGGCATCTGCTGGAAATTTCCTTCTTGGGTTTTGTTTTTTTGATGCAGGACACCTCGAATATGTGTGAAATTGTCAGGCTAATGCAGAGATCTGCAAGAATCCAAGGCCTTGAGTCCACTTGATGCGTCGGAATCCATTGTAATTGTGTTTTATATCCCTCTGCTCTTTGGATACATCTGGCGCTGAATGATTGCATGTCAGGGCGGAGGATGGAGCGACCGGAGATGTATGACTATAAATCAGATCAGATGGTGCCACAGAGCTGCGTTAGACTTGAGCAGAAAAGGGCATCATTTATTTGTCAAACGCACATGTAAAGATCTCCACTAGATGGGGGTTATATGTTTGAAATGCAGCCATAAATCCAACACAACTGTCCGGACTTTGGTGAGAGATGTCGGGTTTATCCACGATTTCTCTCTTTTATGTCAGTCCGAGTCAAATGCATCCCAGAATCATTCCTGTCTTTTATCTTAGCGCCTGACAATATACACCGAAGAGCTTTGATGAGGCCGATCGCGTCGAAGCTCGCTGCAGATTGAGCCGTCGCTTTTCCTTTCGGCTGCTGAAAGCTCAGAGTCGTCCAATAACGGATACGATTACACTCTGACTCTGACATCCAGATGGTTCTCATCTCAGGGCCAAATAGACTCAGTCATCTCTGATCTGGAAACAAAGGACAGGCGATGAAGCGCAAATGTATTCTTCAACATCCAGACTTCCTGGGAACGTGGAGCTGCGTTTAATTCTGAATATACCTTGAGTTGAATGATCGACAACACGTTGAAAGATACAAAAATCTGCCCTGGTTGAATAATTAACACTTTCCTCTCCTTCAACAACTATTTTCATGGTGCTTGTGAGCCGGCACCGCTCGGTAGTCGAGAGTAAAAAGCCTCTCGCAGCTACCTGTTATGAATTTACGGCTCGTAACTGTGTGAATATAAAGCAGGTTGTGTGTCTGCCCAGCAAACATTCCCAGGATGAATAAAGGTTAAAAAACACTGGCTGAATTTGGCTTAACCGGGATTAAAATGATCTTTTGATGCTTTTGGGAATCCCGGACAAGAAGCACTATCGATCATATCATCTCCCCGCCGGGACGGCCGAGATAAGGAAGGTGTCAGGAAGACGTTTAATCTCTCCTACACTAAATCATGAGCCAGGCTATTAAAAATTGCATTTGTATTTGTTCAAACCTAATTAATTACATGCATTTTCCACTGAACCGGAGACATTTAATTGAAATGCAGATTTGGGAAAGTGAGTTTGTCAGAATGGGAGGAATGTTTTCACCTTTTAAAGGAGTCTGAAAGGCGTGTGATTAGATGAGAGCGAGTGATGACCTTTTTCAAGTTTCCTCGTACACCTAATTAAAATTCATCCTCCAAGGCCAAAAGACTTCTCTCATTTGGCTGATGTATTCCCCTGAATGGAGAAGGCCGATTAAATGTGACCAATGCTTCGTTTAGGAAATGAGCAGTCAATGCTGTTTTACTTGGCCGGGCTGCAGGGAAGCAGCGGTGTGAATAGATAGTTATCTGGAGTCCTGATGTAATTTGAACTCGAATATAAAGGGTTAGTTAGCGGGAATGCAACTGAGCTGGGATGCTTTTTCAAGGTTAAAGCAGAAAGGAAAGCCAAGGATTTGTAATTGTGCTAATAAGCGTATGACATGGCATGACTCGGTTAGGTTTATTCTGTCATAAAGTCATAAATACATAATACTTGTAGAGATAAGGGCTAAAAAAAACAGATATTGAAGTTAAGCAAATAAAAATAATATGCATCCTTTCACACTTGACAAAAAACCCACTAACATCTGGCTCTTGTCATCAATCGGCATTCGTTCCCAGATCAAATGACTCTGCAGGGGATGAAAACATGACACTGAGGTGGACATTTTCCAGCATGATGCTGTGATGCACAGTGTGGATAAGGATGCTGACGTGAAAATAGGGTTCAGCCCGTCTCAGTTTAAGCAGCACTCGTATCATTGAATCAGTGTTGAGTTTGAAAGAGAAGCTGAAGCGAGAGACAAAAAGCTGACCACTGGAACATTTTCACTGGCCGTCATGCTGTTTCCTACTGTTTCCTGTTTTCCACCATGTTCATGTTGTGCCATGTCACTCACTGACTTTTAGCAAGTTTACCAACCTTATAAAGCTGAAATGGCTAGCCTACTCATCATTAGCATTCATTTTTAGCCATTTTAGCGTCCATATAGTAAATGTAAATCCAATATTCACCCATTTTGGTCCTCAGCAGCTCCTGGCATTTGGAAATTTCTCCCTTTTTAGTGGCTAAATCTGACGATTTTAGATCCGAAGTGATCTTGAAGGTGTCCACAAACTTTTGTCTCGCACAGCCTCATTGACTATCAGATCTGCACTTGTTCGAACATACCAATACATTGATTTAGCAGACTAGGTGACCCTGCTGATTGGACATGTTACTTCTTGTAGCTTGTGCCTGAACAGAACTATCTTCATCATCATCATTGCAGTTTAATAGATTGCATTGTTGTTTTTTGGCCAACAGAAAGCAGTGAGAGTAAAACAATCACCTGAAAGATGAGAGAAACTCAAAGTTAGATCATAATTATCTGTGTTTTCTGTACTTTTATTTTGTCTTTTCACATTACACACTGCCATTTGATCCATTGTTGATATAACAGGTTTAATTAGAGAAGCTTTCAAATTAAAAGCATGAAAGGATAAAATCAGCGAGGTCGAACAGATTTTATTTCCACAGCCTCCTACTAAAAAGTTGTGAGATGAGGATTTAGTTAAGCATATTTATTACACTCGTTTGCTTCAAATGAAGGCGTTAAACACTTTCGCTAAACTCTGATTTATGAAACATGTAATAAATTTCCACCTGTATTTGTAAAGTTAGTTACAGTAAATGCAATTTTAATCATTTTAATGATCTGAAACGTTCCCGCCTGACTTTTTTAATAAGAAATGTAACATATCATGTCATATTGTGAATCCTCTAAATGGGAGTGATAATGCCTACTCCCAACATAATTAAACACATGAAAGATCGAGCAGCGCAAGATTAGAGATTAAGGTGTAGATGTTCATTAGGCGTCCCTGGTGTTTGCCTGCTCTTAATCAGATTGTGCAGAGGTCTTGCTGAGAACTACGAGTTCTCTGATAAAATGTCCCCATGGGAGCAGAACACCTCAGACCATAAAAAAGGCTATTAACCCAGACTTTCTGCAGTCTGGCTCAGCTTGAGGCTTTGTCCGTCATTACTGCCATTTCCTCTGGCCTGCTTCGGCTCGTGATTGCCGTGATAGTGAGATAGATAGTGTGACAGACCACAGAAAGATTTTCTCCAGCCTCCACTTTTCGTTTTTACTTAAAGTTTTCTGTGAGAAATTCTGCAGAAGTGTTTGGAAGTCCTGCTGTGTTTTGTTGTATTTTGGGGGCATTAGGAGACGGTAGAGAGCTGACAGGAAGTGAACAGAGGGAGAGGAATGAGGGTTGACACGCAACAAAGATCACCGGATGGACTCATCGGTACGCTCCATATCTAACATTTATAAATGCACGTGGAGCAAGATGCAGATCAGCGTGAGCTTCAGCGCAAGTTGACTCAATCTCTCTCAACCCGATATCGTGCCAAAGTGAGTAATCGATCCACTGCTCCACTCTGACGGTCATGTTTTGCCCTGCCTAGACATTCGAGTTCTCATTCTGCGGTTAAGTTAGAACCAAAAAAAGGCTTTAAAGGTCCCATATTATACTGTTTTTCATCAGTTTCACACAGCTGTCAGAGGTCCAACAATGGGGACGCAGGACATGAATCCTGGTCTCTTTGACGAAATCCTGTGTGTGACCCATCCAAGTCTAGTACATTTGCTACTGTACCTTACCATATGCGCTTCTACTTTCCGTGCTTTAGTGAGGTAAAACGTGACCCTGACACCTCCCTGTTGCAGTGTAAATACTCACTAGAGCACTGAATGTGTATCAATCCGCAACTGTAAATAGTTCCCAACAAACCTACTGTTCGCTGCTGTTTTGCTCGTCTGTTTGAGGACATCACTGAGCCCTTTATAAAAGTAAAGCTGTATATTTGTGACACATTAACGATTTCTGTCTTCAGTATAAACTACGAGGCTCGAGGCTGGGAGCTATATGACAGGGGAAGAAATGTTAGGGAAGTCTGACTTAGCACGCTGTTGATTATGACGATAAAAAAAATGGATTTATTTTTTACCCATCAATGAACAAAAGAAAGGTTTAATCTTATTTTTCAGTAAAAAATAACTGCACACAGTACAGGCAGATGTATTCTATCTATTTACATTCGTGAATAGCCCTAACTAATTCAATCAATCAAACATAATCCAGGCCCTCCAGGCCTTAAGTGCCAAATGTACTCTCTCCTATAGTGACTTGCAATGCTGCTGTTCACATTAGATGCAGCAGTTGTGTGTGTGTGACTGCATGTATCCCATAGTCCTGCACTCCCTGCAGTGTAGCTGCAGGTTTTACACAGTGCACATTATGGTCTTATCAAGCCGATGACAATAGACACAGTGCATGATGGCGGCTGCAGGGCGGCTGTAATTGGAATGGACAAGGTCAAGTGCAGCACTCCCAGTTTTGAAGAGAGCGGAGTGTGCTTTTCTCCTCCCCTAACTATGATGCCGACACAATCTGACATCTGTTGATATAATATTGTGGCCATGCTGACGGGCAAGTATCGGGCGACTGCGGGGTCAGTGTCGTTTTACATTTTCATGCTCGCCAGAAAAATGAACGGGACGTGTTTTTCCGTGCGCGGTGTTTACAGTGTCTTAGGTGAGAAAACATGTTTACCAGCAGAAGAAAATCAGGAGGGCATATTTCATCAGAGATCATAACTTTGTAAACATGTTTACTCAACAGAACTGTTTGTGCTGGACTGATAAGGGTTTGTCCTGAAACGTAATGGAAGGCATCAGGGACCCCGGGCAGTCTTGGCAGGTTGGCGTCGTATGCCCCCTCGGAGTGGCATTTTCGGATCGCTATGGGTGATGTGAAATCCGCATAAACAGCTAGTTTCGTGTTCGCAGCCATATGGTGAGCTAGGGTTAAGATAAGAGTTCACACAAGGTACACAGGGATCTAATATCTCGCTGTCAGAACGATTAGTATTCTAAGAAAAAAAGGCTGTGACGCAGAGGCTTTCTGAATTTGCATTATTCATCAAGACTTTGCAAAACTTGACGTGGGAAACCCCCGTGCTTGTTTGGGGCTCGTGGGAGAAGGCTTCTCCAGGAGTTCCTGTTGGGAAAGAAACTTTTTTTGCTTGCATGCAACTCCTAAAAAACAAAGTGCTGCCTCTTCAAAAATCACTCGGATGATCTTGTCTAAAATGGTGAATTTAAATGACGGCCAGTAGATCAGAGAGACTGCCATACTGCTGAAAGGTCAAAGATTTCCTTGGGCAAAATACCTCATCCTTTACTGTATGTCAGCTGTATAGCCTAACCTGAGATGAATGTTAAATTTCCTCAGCGAGCTAAAGTATAAGCAAAGTAAGGACATTTGTTTCCATTATTTCTGTTTATTTGATATTTAAAGCTGCAATGTTTAAGTTCCTACACATTAAGAGAGGATGATGGAGTGTCTCATGTCTGTGGCGTCGTCGACTGAGCAAAAGTAATCCAACAAACTGCTATTTTTTGGTATATATAACTTTGGATTTTGATAAATATACAAACAGTTATGTGATAGTTTTCTTATTGGACAGTTAGGACAGTTTCTCTTTCCACTGGGCACAGTAGCATCCCTTTAATCTGTCCTATATTTTTTCTTTGGCAGCTGTTGGAGAAGCCAGTGTTTCGTTGGCAAAGAAACACCTTTATATTTATTTTGTTACTGTCGAACAGGAGTTGATAAGTAGACCCCTGGGTTTAGACGATTTTGTAAAAAAGAAGTGTTATTTCAAAAGATTTGGCAGCAAAACATCTCACCTCCACCGAGCACCGTGTGGAGAAATCTCTTTTTTTTAGTGATATAGTGAATTTATGTTTCGATTGTAAAGCAGAAAGGAGGGAAAATAACAAAAAGTATAAATGCAGAACAGGAATTTTACTCTGGGACTAGTTATTCATGTTTCACTAAGTTTTATGATGCCATTAAAAGATTCTTTGCATTTGTAATGTTAGAAGATTATTACTATTTAGTCAACAATATGGTAAATCACCATATTGTTGAAGGTTTTCTGGCTGTAACTCGGAACAAATACAATCATTTCACAGATCTCACATCATGTTGTGGAGCCTGAGCTTCATCTGTGAAGTTTGGTCTTAATCACTTTGTTTTACAGCTGTGGGTGAGAAACAAAATCAGAATTGATTTCTTTACCGATTAAACGACAAACTCTGTGTACGCTTCTCTTATTACCTCATCAAGATGTGGAAAACAAACCCAGCTAAAGGACAAGGCAGGTCTTATAACAAATAACTCCCATTAAAAGACCAAAACTAACAATTTAATGTGTAAATCTTAATTTTTTGGATCATTAATTTACCAAAACAGCTATTCACTGTAGTTTTTCCTGGACATTTGTTGGGGACTATTTTCAGCTGTGTGACTCTGGTTCATATCAACTACAGAGAAGGAACTTCTTTTTTCAAAATACAATAATCTATAATTATCAGTTATTTTACCGGTATTGGCCATGACAAGCAGGTAATAATCATATTGGCAAAATAAAAATCCACATCGTGCGACTGTAGTTTCCTCATTTTGAGCAGTGAATGTGCATCGTATGTCTCCATCTTCCATCGGGCCATTATGATAATTGCAGGCACACTAATATGTTAATTCCACTACAGAGAGACTTGATGTTCTCTGTAATTAGGAGAGACGTGTGTTGGCATTGGTAATTGGCCATAATTAGTTGGAAAATATTGGCAAAAAATAAGATATATCTTTAGGTACACTCACTTCCACCTACAACACTCGCCAGTAGGATTCTCACTACTTCCCTGTTGGTCCAAACATAACTTTATCAACACTAACTACCAGTTACCTGTACATAGCTACTCACTGTGTGTTTATTTGAGCAGCTGTGACATTTGTGATGTATACCCTCCCAGGTTAGTAACGATACTACTCCAGCCTGCATCAGAAACACCCCCCTGCTGTGCCTTCTGATGCATTAAATCTGTAGATTTCTGGAGGGTAAGATTTAGGCTCCTTTTTTTATTTCTTGTCTGATTCTGGCGGATTGTGACTCAGTGGAACGCGATGTGCCGGATCCCATGGCAGAACACAATCTTCTCATTGTCATATTGTAAACAGACGGGAAGAGGGAATGAAACATGACAAGGCATCAATAAGCACAAAACAGCCTATTTTAGTCTATGCGTTCTCGTGGCTCTGCATGATCTCTGCATTGCGGGACTGAATTGGTAGAAATAAACAAACAGGACGGCGTTTCTCTATAATGACGCTTCTCCCATGAGATTATGAACACAGACACTGTGGTGCTGTGTTAAGAAAAGCTTTTCTACTGGGGGAATTGGATATGCTTGTGTTTTTTTTTTTTTTAAACCATGAGGTATTAAAAGTAATTATACCAGCAAGATAAACATAATTAGCACAGCATGAAACTCCATGCCTTTTTTCCCATGAATTTCCCATCACTAATTATCTTGGTACGGTTCAACAGTTTGTTGGCCCGCTCTCAATAAAGACCCATGCCTTTGCGGTTAATGTCTATCTATTTCACTTAACGATTCCTTATTTACACTTTCACTCCTTCATCGGCTATCTCTGAGCCAGGAGAAATAGTCACTAGAAGGCCGTAAACACTCATCATGTATTCATCAGAGTGTGCATTAAAGTTTACCACATGTGGCAAACTCTTTAGCCCTGAATCTTTGCTTAAATTCTCCTCTCACCACGCTGACCCTGAATGCAGCAGGGATTTTTTTGTTACCAGCGCTGCACTTGACATTGTTCTGTTGCTGCCTCTTAGATAGTTACAGGAAGTACGTGGCTTGTTTTCCAGACTTCTCCTCTGTAGCTGCCTTCAGTGGTGACAACCAACAATGTTCCTGCATTTTGTTGACTTCCTCGCAGAATCAAGTGAAGTCAGCTTTATTTATAAAGTGCTTTTAACAACCACGTTTGTCCCAAAGTGAATCACAGCGGAAAGAAAAAGATGACAGGAAAAAAATGACAAAAAAATGACAAAGTGCATCACAAAAAGGAGGATGAAGGGAGAGTCTGGGTGGAGCGTCAGCCAACGACAGCTCTCATATGTGGACGTATGTTACTCGTGTTGTGGGGACATAAATCTGTTTACAACGTCACATTGCTTGAACTCGCCTTCCTTATGGGGACAAAATGCAAGTCCCCAAAATAGTATTCAATAGTCACTGGTAACCATTCGATGATGATTCACAGATAAGATAAGATTAGATACCTTTATTGATCCCCTGTAGGAAAAATTCAATTCGGCACAAGTGAACAAAACAGTGTGCAAATAATAACAAGAAGAAAACAAGAAAAGGAAGATCTGCTGTTTGTATGAAGTGAAGCATATGGTGGCACGGGCTTATACTGACCTTGTGTGCTACACACATTTTACCGCAGCCTGGTAATAACAACATGGTTCTACCAAGGCCTGTAATTTATTTAGCAGTTATTTCCCGGGGCCAGTAAAAAGGCAAAATATATATTTTTCAAACAAAACCATAGCTGCATGTACTGTTTGAATATTTGAGACTCATGACCCATCCCTTGGTGTGGGGTCAGACAGCTTTGTGGGCACCAAAATCCTGGATGCCACGACGTATATCATAAAATCTAAGGGTGGACATTCAGGATAATGTTAGGGTTAGGACTAGGGTTAGGCCTATATGTGTGGCCTATATATACTTATATTTATAACAATGTACTGTAAAATCACTGTACCATTGATAGCTGACACAATATCTGCTTTCAGTCCGATGTCACAGTGAAGTTAGAAGTAGTTTTAAAATAAGGACTAAAGCCGTTCGCTGCCTTTGTCCGGATTACCTTATCATAACCTTCTTAAGCGTCTACAAACTGTAAAAGTTTCTTATATGTGCTTATAAATGTTTTAGAATCTAAAAATAAACATCTTTATGATGTTATTTTAACACCTACATAGACTTTAAAATACAATATTGATAATAAGCATCTTAGAAGCATTGATAAAGGGCTCGTGACCCATTAACTGAGGATAATTACAAAGGGCTTAATATCAAGAGTTACCATTTTCATAATTATGTGTTGCTGACTCATACTGTATATGTTCTAATGACAGTTGAAGCCTATGTGACACTTTCCAACAGTCACATCGTGGAAGTGTGCAGGCTGGCTTTTCTTTAGCATCCGGTGATCCTCCAGGGGAACTGAGCACTGCAGCATGAAGACCAGAAATGTAAGATGTCCACTTTCCTCGACTGCCAGCAGCTTTCCCCAATTATTCAAAAATGTGAATTGCTCTGAAAGAAATTGATACACAAGCCGGTACACTTGCCTCTTTCCACTGTTTTTACAGCTCACGGTGCTGGGCAAAGCTTAAAACTCTGTATGTCAAGGTTTTGTGAAATGCCTATGAAGAAAATGAAAAGGCCAGAGGGACTTTGGGGACTGAGCAGTGCTGAAACTAAAGAGCGAGAGGGGTGTCAGAGCAGTGCATTATGTGCTGACATCACCCACTTACAGGCTCGTCATTTCATGTGACTCACAGGCAGCCTGGGAGAACGACGACCGGGGGACAGAAGAAGAAAAGGTGTTCATAGCGGTGTCCTAGTGCCGCGATGCTGCTGCCTCAGCCCCGTGTGTCACACTGAGTGTCAGCTTGATTAATGAGCCCCAGGCTCCCATGAGCCCCTCTCGCGGGGACATCGCAGATCAATACAGCCATGAAAGCTCGCTCTGCAGCACCCTGATCACGGCCGCTGTAGGTCTGTTGGAGTCGTCAGGTGATTGAAACGCTCAAGCAGTAGTTCTGTGTGTTATTACACCGGCTCAGACGTACTGTAAGCGGTCCAAAGTTGAAACAGCAATCAAGATCCTGTATCTCAGAGGACGGCAGACATATGCTGGGGATTGTTTGATATGAAATGTGCAGTGCAGTGCCTCAGTGCATGCTTTTAAAACTGAAGTCCCCGACGGCACAAGGTTGGCGCATTCTCAAGCAAGTTAGCGAGCTCTTAAGAAGCACGTCAGTGTGTGATTTAGCCCCTTAACTCTCGCTGCGTCTTCTTAATGAACTTTTTCTTTTTCTGCTGTTTATATTGATACCCTTCCACGCAAAGACAAACCATCGAAGGTCTCGGCGGGGTTTTAATTGCTTTGGCAGGAGCACAAGTCTGTCTCCTGCTCAGATTTGGGACCAGTCGGGGTCGATAGCTCTCGGTCGATATTGTTTTGTGTCACGGACAGAATACGGGGGGGGTGACAAGATCGGTATTTACGAGCCCATAAAGGAAAAAGGATTTTAAACAGCAGAATGATTGTTGATATTGAACATCCATGCATTCTAAATGGGGTAATTTTATTCCGGCTATTTCAGGGACAGAAAGTGGTGCCAGTAGACTTCCTGCTCGCTGTAAAAGCCTGTTTCGCTGCAGGCTATGGTCAATGGAATCTCCCTGCATCACATTTATTTTGAGCTTTCCTAAAAAAAAAATAAAAAAAAACCCCACAGGGCTGAAACTGATCGCATTTCCTGCATACAGTTTGCTGAGTGCTCAGACAAATTCAGGGGACTCGCTTCAATTTCTTTTACTGAAATTTGCCGAAAGACAAAAAAAGATTAAAGTTTCCGAACTGTCAGCGCTCAGGTGTTTGAAAATCATCAGCAAAGTCAAGCAGGCTGAAAATGGATCTGTTCACGACTTCCCTGCTTGTGTTTGTTCTTTGCCGTGAAAAAAGGAATCCGTCGCTCCTATTTTGATTCCTTTTCTCTCGTTAGATGATCTTTCTGTGCTCGGAGCTGTATTGTCAAGGCTGCTTACGACAGCTCGATGGAAACTTTGATCATGTAGGAGTTGAATCTCATTCCTTTTCAAAAGCTGTTGACACCAGATAAAAATACACACACTGCTGTTTTCAATTATATTTCTTATCATGCAATTAACAGCCATACATTGAAAATCTGTTCAGCATCAACATAGATGAAAAATAGATGTTGATGTCAAGCGCACTTTTAAAATGAATAAAGGTGTGAGAGTGCAGGATCTTTTGTTTAATCACTGCAACTGCTATTAGAACGGAAATGTCTTAGTACGATATTGATACAGAAGGAGTAATAGTAGTTGTAATAAAGACTGAGAAAGATCTGAAACCATTGGAGACAGTCAGTTGTTGTTGCATTCTTATTCAGTGTTGTTTTTCAGTTTTTATAAATAGTTTTATTTTTGTGTGCACCATACATACTCTAAAGTCTGAAATGACCTTGTTTGTCTTTTGTGTCTGGGACAGTTTGGTCTGTTTTTGTTGTCTGGATTGAATCCATTGTTGCTATAATGCTGTATTCTTGAACAAATCTCTCAATCTCAAAGAGTTTTAAAGCTGCAATAATCAATATGCTAACAATGTCAACAATGGGTCAATTGTCTATCTGTGATGTGAAAGGTGTCGCTCGAAGAATTATTGCCCGACCCCAAAGCAGCTCCCCTTTTGCTTCATTCTCAGCATTCTCATTAATTTCCAGCTGCAGTAGGCAGCTGTTTTCAGCCGAGCGGAGCGTTTAGCAGCTAAAGAGCCACATATTTCCATCAAGAGTTAGTGGAGACTTAAACAGAGCTAAAGGAAAGTAAACATCAGCTCACATGTTAGCCATATCAATCTAAAGCCACCAAGAAGAAGCTAAATCAAAGTATCCAACCAAACATTCAACAAGCTCTCTTAGCTTTTAACAACTCTGTTAAATGCCGCAATCATATAAACACAAGCAAAATAGCCATCACGAGTCTGAATAGGCTACCAGGCACAACAGTTACTCCTTACTGCTGTAGGTGTGTGCTTATTGCTAACTAGGTTAGCTTGGCTCAGGGGCTATATGCTTTGTGCTAATGTTATCGCTAAATAAGTCTATTGCTACTCTATTCTTTAGATCAGGGGCTGTGTGCTTTGTGCTAACATTAGCTGCTGAAATAGTCTTGTTGCTGCTCCATTCTTTGGGTCAGGGGCTGTGTGCTTTGTGCTAATGTTAGCTTCCAAATGAGTGTGTTGCTGCTGCACCGGCTCTGTTCTTCGGCTCAGGGGCTGTGTGCTTAATGCTACGTAGTGAGATGCTGAACAACAGACTAAGTGGCTTTGTAGTGTGAGCGCAGCACATCGTTGTCATCGCTAACCATATCCAACTACCTCATGTCTCACTCACACTGAAGTTGTTAGCACTATCAGTCAATATTAGGAGATTTTGGCTGCACTTTCTCTGCCGTTCTTACTGGATATATTTTTTCTTTTACTTGTTAGAGCGTTTGATTTATTGATTGCTGTTGAGAGATTTTCTAGCTTTAATAAGGGGAGAATATGTTAATGTTGTGTTTGCTGCTGCTCTCAAGTGGCAACAAAAAACAATACTTCTTGTGGTGGGATCATATAGTTGCAGTTGTTGTATTTGTGTAACTCTGTACTTACTAAATGATACAATCCAATTCATTTAAGCAATTTAAATTCATAGAAAGGGAAACGGGTGAAAATATATTCACTCTTCCTAACAGTCCCTAACTGCACGTCACTTAACACTGAGCACTACCTCAGGTGTCCCAGAACATCCCGTTCTCTTTTATCCCCTACATATAAAAGCACAAAGTTGATTTGATAAAATGCCTCTCTCTGTTACAAATTGCGCTGACAGTTACAGGCAAACAGAGCCGTGCTGACAGAGAGTCCCCAGCGGCGAAGAGTGCACATGCCCAATCATCTGGAATGGTAGCCTCCATGACAGAGACACCACGACACAAACCGTCCTCAAATTCCCCAACCTCGTCAATATTTCAGCACCTGATTTATAATTATAACCCAACTACCTTCCTGAGTTCCACCGCAGTGCAGCTCGTCCTTATTACAGCCACATTACATCATATATGACACTGTTTGAGTTGGATGTATGTGTCACCTCTAGGGCTGGGACCACACGCACACATATACACTCGAGTTACTCTACTGAGCACTATTTGACCACAAAGTTTTCTTCATCAAAGTTACATATCCCTGAATTATATAACCCTTATTCTCAACCCATGGGACTCCTTTGAGTAGGCCCATGGCAAGGCCTCATAGTAAAAATATTAACTTTCAGCTTTATCCAGGTCAGCGGCAGACAACATCCTTTTTTTTTTTTCAGGCTAGGGGGGAAATAAATAAATAAGCACGGCACGCATTTAAGAGCTTATTTCTGTAAAGTCTTTTGGGAACATTTTATCAGACTTCCCTGCTAACTCTTCTAAATTGAGTGCATTAAACTAGTTATTTTCCTTTGGAGCTAAAAGTGCAAAGGTTGTAATATCTTTAGCAGAGAGAGAAAAAAAAAGCATTATGTGCCGGCGCCTCCATTATCACAGAAAATGTTTTTGCCAGCCTCAAACTCTTATGAAGACCCACTGTTCTTTATACATTTCCTGCAATAAATGAGGATCATTTGTCACAGTGAGCAGTCCGATAAAGTGAAATCTTATTTTCCTTTTCATGAAACAAAACCAAACTCTTACACAGCAGTTCACTCGGGCCTCGGTGTTGGTGGGTAGCAGCTCCAAGAGACCTCCTTAGTATTGTTTTATGATGAATGTATTCATGATGTAACCGAATACAGATATATTATTCAGATATAAACAAATGATACGTGTTGAATTTTAACCATGTGGTGATCTCCGGGTCTAGGGTGACCAGATGAGGGCGGGTGAAATTCGGGACGTGGGTGTTGGGGGTGGCCAAACAGCCAATTGCAGTTCGAGTAACAGCAGTGTATATTTCAGCCGATATTTGGGATATTTCTTGCTTTTTTTGAGGAGGAGGAGGAGATATTTCCAGCTGTTTTTGATCTTGGCAACCAAAACACAGCTTTTTAAGCTAAAACATGACCTTTTCCTAACCCAAACCAAGTGTTTTTTGTGCCTGAACCTAACCAGAGCATCAGCACAGCGTTGTGACAAGACAGAAATAGAAAATTCAACCTGAACAGACGTTAAGTTGCAACAAAAAGAAACTTGAACTCATCTGTGTTTTTGCAGAAACATAAATTCTGGCGATTGGGTTGTGGGATCCATAATAATGCTTGACGCCATGAAACATACGTCCACATTTTATACAGTCTATGAATCTATCAGTAAAATCTGTAACCCAGTTGACACTGGAGATGAGTAAATCACAGACAATGTTAGGGACCATCTTCAAAATGCATGAAAAATGGCCATGGGAGCTGTTTTGATTTTTGTCCTGTTTTATTCCAAATACAGACATGAAGATATTTTTGTTAATGAACAACCCAAACGCCAGAATAAAGGCTAGAAACCACAGATATGTTGAGACTATATGCTTCTTTAAAATTTGTATGTTGTGACAACACTGCACTCATGGTCTGGTTAGGTTAAGGCACAAAAAACGCTTAGTTAGGGTTAGGAGAAGATCAGGCTCTGTCACCACAAACATGGCTGAAAAATGTCCCGACATCTCCAGAAACATATCCAGTAGTTTCAAGCTTACAAATGTTGAAGCGTCACTTCAAACAATGTTCCCTGCCACCTCCACCCCCTCCATGTGACACATATTGTAGAATAGTGCTGCATTACTTCTTGCTTAATATCTGTCTTTTTCTTCAAACATACTGTACGTTTGTTCTTGTGCTGTATCTGGGACATTTTACAGTGTGTATTGCAATAATTATGACTTTGCCAAGAATAGAGGACAGATGTCCCATCAGAGCATGCACGGGAAGTCACAGGAAAGAAGCGTCCCAGCCACACCCACCACAAGAACCAAAATAACCGACCTTGTTGAATCAGATTAACACGATCACAGCTTGGATCTCTGGGAATTGATAATTGCTTGCAGTCTCCTCTCTGTGCTGACATACAGTACAGAGGAGGCAGTGTAGGAGAAGGTGACCGGGTTCAATTTTCTTTTTTCATCTCACAACTGGTGTTTGATTCAGTCTGTGATTCCCACAGGTTGTTTGTTATTAGAAGGCTCCAGCTGACATTTGAGTTGAAATTGGCCAGTCAGTACAAGTGGCTTTAAAACCCAGGCTCTAAAACAGGATTTCTAATTTTCATTATTTCCAGTCTGGGTCTAATTTAAGTTTTTGCTTCAATCAATAATGATTACAAAAGCTCGAGTTTATTTTATGTTTGGGTTGAGTTGTGGCCGTCTGTGTCTGTTGGCAGAATATGTGGGAAAAAAAGGGGGCCCAGGTTGAAAATATCCAGTTATGATTAAAACATGCACATGCAAAACTTTTTTTTTTTCTCGTGATAATGGCGAAACTGCTCTACATGCAGATGGGACCTCATGATTCCAAGCTCTTGAATTGCTTCCACGAGGCATCTGCATACATAAACTAAAGCTGCACCCACAATGGAAAAGATAATCAAACTTTTATCTCTTTGTGGCACGCAGAAGGCTATCTTTGCTGTTTAAACACCAGGAAAATGTGATTCGATGAGGCTTTTCACTGCTCAGAGCTTTGGGTCAGATTTGGTTTGCAGATTAAAAGAAAGTCAGATTCCGTGTGCTTTGTCCTTCCGTACTTCGTGTTCGAGGGCAGCAGATCTGCATCACAAAGACCCACATCAGACCTTGTGCCTCCTGCTCGAATCCGGCCCAAAATTGGTTGTCTTAACACAGCCTCTTCCAGCAAACCCTCTACCAACAAATAACAGGTGTTTTCTCTCTTACTATTTGTCCAATTGCTCCCAATCTGCGCTGGATACAGAGAATGTTTTGGTGAGAGGTTTCCTATCATCCCCACCGAAGCTCCAGTGCAGACACAAGGGTGAGATAAAAAACCTATAAAATGAAAGGCTACATGTTGCTCTTTGACCAGTTATCACTTGCCATCAATCACGACATGTGTGAGGAAGGAGATTCTTGGAAAATACTTCTGGGAACAACCGACCGTCTTGTGTTGGCAAAAGCCTAATAAAGAAAGAAAAAGCGACGGTGACGGTTCCCCCTTCACAGCATCGACAACATCATTCCTCTTTTGCTTCGCCACGTTTGCAGTTTAGCACACAGGAGCTTTCTGTGCATGGTATGACATGGCATGATAAAACCGAAGAAGGGAGTGCTCCTTCGTGAGTTGAGACAATTTTCCTATTTCTTAAGCGAGACAAACCATCTACAAAGTCGTTGAATCATCTGAAAAATGCATTGCCAAAAAGCTCGACTCTGTAGGACTGTTGGTGTTGGCTCGATACTTCATGGTGATGACTCAGACATACTTGTGACTTGCAACACGATGACTTAATGATTATTGTTATCATACGTTCAGGAAAATTGGACGTTTTGACCTGTTGACTCATGTTAAATCCGTGCATGCCCCTGGTTGTTTCCTCTTGCTGTCGTGCAGCATGTGATCTGCCACCATCAGGTACCTGCCACTTTATTTTAGTGACTAATGTCAAGCTGTCTGTGGAGCCCGAGCACTCCGGCGCACATAATGAGCGAGACCAATTCTGAGTTCCTGGAGTTAAATGACCTCAACCCAAACAGACTTCTAATCAGCACACGAGTTGTTGTGTCGCGTGTTTAAGTAAAAGTATAAATGTACGTTTTCTCAAATGAAAACTCATAAAGCATATTTTGAGCGTGATGTCTAATTTAACTGGCTTGATATACTAAGTCCCTGAATCCGTACATTTACAAAAGACTCTTATATGTGAATTCCACTACAAGGAGAGGCTTGATGTTTTCTGCAATTAGGTGGAAAAATATGTGCATATGTTGGCATCTGAAGTTGGCCGAAATGAGTTGGAAAATCACACGTGGGCCGATGGAACATGCACTTTTTCTTAATTCTGCAGGGAGCGCTGCATAAATTTGCTGTATAGTTTGTTGATTTAAAAAAAAAAAAAAAAAAGACTTCTCAACTCAACTTTTCCGCTGGTAAAGTGCAACTTTGATAAGTCTTGTTTCTAGCAGGTAATTAAAAGTACTTCGGTCTAACTTTTGAGTGCATTTTTGATTTGGAAACAAACTTCCTCACACGCTCTCAGTAGCAGTAAGGTGGCCTGGCGTGCTCTGCCCCTGCCTGGCTTCAGCAGCAGCAGCAGCTCTGCACCGCCTACACCCTCGCATCCACGCCAAGAGAGAGAATTCACTTCCAATTCCTCTCCTGTGCTGCGTGTCGACCGAGCACGCAGCGCTTTCTCTCCTGCTCGTGAATACTCAGAGTACGTCGCTCAAGTCCAGAGAAGCTGACACCTCGTCTGACGGAGTCTCATCATTATTGGATAAAGAGAGTTTTTCAGTAGAAAGTTTTCACTGTCATGTAGTTTCACAGCTGCTTCCGTTATATCTGTTGTGACAACAGATTGTTAAGGTGCAGTCACACCTGCATTCACTGGACGCGGTGGGAAAACTTGACTGCGATACAGATCATGTGAAGTCATAATTGGTTTGCTAATTGGACAGTGCAGAGTTCTGCTCTGTTAACACTGTGGGTTTGATATTCTGGGAGGGTTCAACATGATCATGATTGGCTCACAAAAAGCCTGAAACAAGTGAGACATCTTGATATGATACCTGACTGTAAAAGTCTCTCTCTAAAAGTGTCTGATGTTAAAGTACAAGTACAAGTAAATAGATAAATATAATTATATATACATGTGTGTATCTACTGTATACTATGGGTCAACCTAGGCTTATCAGATCTGATATTCAGCATTTTTATGAAAACTGGAACCATTTTTACACTTATTTTTTAAAATCTATTGCTGATAAAATAAAACAATATATGAATGCGTTACTTTGGCTCTGATGCAGCATGTACTCTGCAAGGTAACTAGTAACTTGAGTTATCAGATGAATGTAGTGGAGTAAAAGTACAATATTTGTCTCCAAAATGTGGTGGAGTGGAAGAATAAAGTAGCTGGAAATGGAAATACTTGGTTGGAAAAAAGTAGTTAAAAATACACTGTAACAAGTAAAAGTGAGCACGTTTACCAAAATGTAAAAAGTGCAATATTTCCCAGTGAAATGTAATGGAGTAAAGGTGTAAACTGGCATGAAATAGAGATGCTCAGGTGAAGTACCTCAAAGTTGTACTTAACGGTACTTACATTGGTAATTGATTAAATGCACTTTGATTTATCTCATCACTTGATTCTGTGTTACTCCAAAACCGCCAGATTTCCAGATATAAAACAAAGGGAAAAAACAGCAAGTTTAAATAATTGGAATCAGCAACTTTTGGCTTTTTCCCTTCATTAATGACTTAAATGATTAATTAATGATCTGAACTGTTTTTCGATCAGTCAGTTTAGCATCTAATCACTTCAGCATTCTGCAGACGCTCCTGTGCCGAGTGGAGAGAACAGATTTCTCTGTGGGGATAATTAAAATGATATCTAATTCAGTTTATTTTGGAAAAAACAACTGCACCTTCTCTGTTTAAAGAACTAGTCTCATATATTTGACATTTTATCTTGTATCATACAACTGTAGAAGCTTTTTTTTCCCAGCCATCTAAATGCCATTTCAAGGTCTTTTCCACCCCGGCAACAAACGATTTGCGGGTGAAACGCTGGTGCAGATGGAGGCTCTCGGCGTGTTCATGTGAGTGAACATGCACAAGCCTCTCTGTGTGTTGGCAGTCTGCGGTGGGCACTCGAAATTGCTTCTGACACAGAGCGAGCCTAGCTGGTCATTTGTGTCTGACTTGATCTGTCTCTGCAGGGCTCGTGTATTATTCCTGTTATGTGGGTTTCGGTGTCTATGTGTCATTGAGTGTGTACATACAGAACACTAGGACGAGAGCACAGGCTCAGTCCTGGCTTGTTTCAGGTCAGCTCGCCCCTGTCACAGTGTCCCTATTCCTCATTAAAAAGATGCCTCTGGCTCCAAACTCATGACCAGAGAACTAAACTGAGAAAGCTCTCCTCGAAGTGACAAGGACCATATTAATACTGTGGTGCCCTCTGCTCACTAGGCTATATTAGCAGGAGAATACTGACATAACAGCACCCGCAGTGGCAGAAGAATGGAGTAGAAAATGGCCAGAATTCAATTTCAGAGTCGCTCTTGCACGGCAACATCAAACCGAGGGCCAAATCACAAAGTTATTCCATTGGATGTAGCCGAGAGATTCAAAAACGATAATTTGCTCATGCAGAATGATACCGCTGTGAACGTGTGACGGAGCATAAGGTAGCTGGAGAGAGAGATAGAAAGAGACAGGAGCGAATCTGTCAATACACATTATCATTTCATCCTGATCTCATATGGAGCGTAATGCTCTCAGATAAGGGGGGGACCCAGTGGTGCGTCTTCTAATCTGCTGCCTTACATAATGAAACATCAACTCACCACCTTGCTCATCACGGGTCATCTCCCAAGGAGTTTGTGACCGAGCGCTAACATCAAAAACCGCCCGTCTATTTATATCTTTTGGAGCAACATCGTTAATTAGCATGCATCCACAATCGGTAATTAATGCAGAGTAGATTCTTGGCCAGTGAGGGGGCATCTCCAGCGGAGAACAAAAAACGATAACAAAACTCAGTAATGACGGCGCTGTCACGAAGGCTTGAAACCATCTCACTGAACAAAGACTTCCATTTGTCAGTTTCAAGGTTAGTTATTCCACTCTCATTGAAAAGTTTTCTTCTTTTTTTTTTTTTTCTCCTACAATATAATTGTCTGCTGACCTGTGCCCTCCAGGTTCAAACATGCATTTGAGAGGAGCTCTTTGTAAAAGTTATAATTGGGGGTCAGTGATGCATTCACAGCCCGGGCCGGCAATCAGCGTGTCCTCGTCCTGTCACCTCATCTGACTGGGGCGCATGTAGGAACAGAGGGCCGACACACACTGAACAAAAGACACACAAAGCTAAAGAAACTGCCAGCTACGTGGACACAGATGCAGTACATGTAGTATGTAAGTATACGTATGATACACAAGAATATAGATCAGCTCCTCACAGTACAAAAGAATAACATCAGGAGTTTAGCAACACACACATCCTGCAGGCCCTCCGTCAGTGTGTCTGTGTGACAAAGGGTGAATGATGCAAATTATGAAGCACTTTGTCGACCGAAGTTTAAATAGTTACAGAAGTGACACAGAATCATACGATCAGTTTTATAAATGAGTTCAACACAGAAGATGCTGATGTGGAGGCAGCTTCATTACTTTTGCCCGTCAGTAATTAATAAAGTATAGTAATTACCTTTTTAATGACCTTTGTGTGATAAGCAATTCATTACATTTTTCCATTAGGTTGCCTCACACTGTTTACACTGTTTATGTGTCTGATGTTGCACAAACAAGTGGTGGGGAGAGCTCCAGTTTCAGCACCATGGACAGAGCACAGAGTGAGGAGAGCTATGACTCAACCCTGAACACATATCAACACTTGTACAGTGTTGGTAAGGTTACTTTTGAATTGTAATAGGATACAGGTTACAAGTTACAAGTTACCCTGAAAACATGTAAAAAAGTTGATTACTTTTCTAAAAAATTATGTAGTAAGACATTAATGTGTAGCCTAGTGGACGACGACGACATAATAAAGAGCTGATAGAAAACATAAATATCAATCAAATCAACCAATCGAACCCGTGCGAATGGTGCGTGCTGATTTGCTGAGCAGGGGAGAGGTGAACCAATCAAAAACAGCGCTCAATGAATGGAGCCCTTCTCGCTGCAGAGACGGGTCCTCAAGTTTGTCCCAATGGCTTTGCTGGGCCATGTTTGCCAAAAATATGAAAAAAGGCAAATCCGCACGTCAAAAAGATGCTAAGCAACAGACTGAATGTTAGATTCTGCAGATCAGCTTTTTACCAAAGATAATATATTCAGATGTAACCCCCCCCCCCCCCCCTCCACATTACTGATACTCAGTACAGTCATTTTGTGGTGTAGCGTGCATCACATTGGTTTCAGTCCGACAGCTTCTGTTTTTACTACCCAGCACTTGTTAGTCTGTAAGCCAACAGAGACGTATAGAGTGGGCCTTTATCCCACATCCCTGGTGTTACAGTGCGCTTATGAGTAACACATTAGATGAAAAATACACCTTAAGCACACTGGCAAGTGTTGCTCAGGGGTTACTGGGTCATGATATTTACTACGCTACCATCCTGAGGTGTGGGAGTAGCATTTCCAGCCGGGCCTCACGCTGCGCCGCTGACATTTGAAAACAGCGCTTGAAATACTGCCATAATATAATTCCACCTTCAGACTAAAAGGACATTCTTGTTACTCACACATTCATTCTGAGGGGCAGATATTCATAACGCGAGGGGCAGCCCCGGCAGCAGCCCGCCGACTTATTATCTTGTGCACACAGGATAAAAAATGTCTCCTTACGGGGACTTTAGAGGCTCAGTCCCTGTTGAACTTTCACATCAAGAAATTATTATTATGATATTATATCACATTAGTATGGAGCTTTGTTAGCCTACTTGGTGACCTTACCAGGTAATAAATATTGAGGCTATGATGAATGAAAAAAAGAATTTAAAGGAGAAGTTCTCACTTTGCAGCAGTGGAACGTAACTAAGTACATTTACTCTATACTCTAAATCACATGTGTGAACAAAGTAGCATAAAGCCTTTTGTGGCTCCAGAAGAAGCTGTATGTTGTCTGATAAACTGCCTCCAGTGATGTCACCCAGTGGTTAATGGGTAATGTGCCAGGTTATGGAAAGGAAGAAGTGTGTGGAATAAAAAAGGTGACATCTCTGATACTGCTATATGAATTATATCGATAAGATGATCAGATTTTGGTGGCCAAAGGTCAAGGCTCCTGTGACCTCTTCCAGGGAATTTCTTCAGATTTGACCACTATGTCTCGAGGGTGAACTGATTCGAATTTGGGGTCAGAGGTCAAAGTCACTGTGAGCCTAACAAAACACATTTTTTGGCCATAACTCAAAAATTCATACAACATTTTATATCCAAAAAGGTCAGAGGTTAAATGCACTGTGACATCATAATATTCTGCAAAAAACGTTCAGCTCAGGAAACAGCAAATTCACAAAACTGAAATATTTTGTTGAAATTTTTGGGGATAAAGTGTTCCTTTATGTGTTGAGAAGTTTCTCCTCCTTCTTCTTAAGATAAAGAAACTCTTTGAAAACTCTGGAAAATACATCGTCACAAAGCTGAAAACAGGAGAGCTACGCTACAAAAATATCATTATTTTATAGAATATGATGCATTGCTGCAGATTAAACTAGCTAACAGTATATAACATAGTTAAGATGAGCTGAACAACAGAAAACTGCAACATTCACAGGGAACATTTTACTGAACGAAGAATACTTTTGCTTTGATACTTTTTGTTGCTAATATTTAGATGCGGTTTTGAATGCAGGACTTTTCACAGTTTAGTATTAGTGCTTCTACTTCATTGAAGGATCTGAATGCAGGACTCTGTCGTGGAGTATTTTCACAGTTTAGTATTAGTGCTTCTACTTCATTAAAGGATCTGAATGCTTCTTTCACCACCGTCTCTTTGTCACTCAAGTTTTCTGGTTCCAAGTGTTCGGAGAGGCTTTGTCCCTGTAGCTCTTCCTACTCTGGATTAACTCAAACAATAAGATTATTTCTCCGCCCTCAGAAAAAAATGTGCGAGAGCAAATATTTGTGTAAGAGCGCACGCTCGCTCACAAGTGCTTTAAATAGACAGATGGGAGGGGGATGCTGACAGGAAGACACACGTTCAGAGTTAGAGAAATCTCGACAAAAACACAGACGGGTAACAAAAAATCACAATCTCACGTTCATGTGCGCACCTCTCTTTGTCTCTGTCGCACATGTAGGAACACACAAACACGTCTCATGAAAGGGCACCCCGGGGAGATGAAGTGAAGAGGTGAGGCGTCACCAGAGAGCCTGTTCAGGGCATGTGTGAGACAGAGGGAGGCGTATTTGTGTATTTTGGTGTATTTTCGTACTTTTTGTGCAAGCAGCAGAGACGAAAAGTCATTTGAGAAGAAGGCTGTGAGGTTGAACGTGAGAAACGAGACACAGCGCGTGCATCGTGTTTGATTTTGATATACAGTGCACACATAGTGCGACTTGCAAGGGGAGAAACTGTTCATTTTGGTGTCTGTGTGCTCTGCTAAGAGAAAGAAGAGGTGATGCAGGCGGGAGAGTGAGAGTGTAGCTGTTTTGGCATCTGTATAAAAGACACAGACAGGAATAAGGAGCTTAAATGCACAAATTTTGGATGGAGCCTCCAACTGTGCCCCAATCAGGTTTTATAGCGCTTTGTCTCCAGAGTATAGTGAGGAAAGGATGATTCAACAAAGTAAAAATAGCAGTAGAATTTATGGCAAAACTCTCTGCAATATTCGCCAGCAAAATGTGCCAAATGTCAGTAGCAACAGTTATAATAGGGAAACACGAAACAAGAAAAACGCCTCTGCTCATGATTTCCTATTCAATGTCAGAAATATTGTTGTATGTTCCTGCAAACCACAGGTAAGGTGAAACTTAATGTTTCTTAGTGTTGAAACTTTTCTTTCCTCTCAATTTTAAAAATGTATGTTGTGACAGTGTTATGCTTGTAGTCTGGTTAGGTTTAGGCATTATAAAAACACTTGGTTAGGGTTCAGAAAAGATCATGTTTTGAGCTTAAAATGCCTGTTTTGGTCACCATGGACACAGCAGTGTCACGCCTACAGCTCTTAATCATTCCCATAACTGTGTTTGCATGTGGTATCTTTTCAATCTGGATCTTACTTGTGTGAGAGGGACAGCGACATCTGAGAAGCTGGAGAGGGAATTCAATGTGCATGCAGGGATGTGTCATGGCTGCCAGCTACAATAGTCCCATTTAGGACCATTTTCAAGAATGTGTTGTCCCCATTAGTCACTTAGACACAAAAACAATACCAGAGTTACCCTCTAAGACATCAACAAGACGGGAAGACCAGAGTGAGGCCTGTAGAGAGCCCAGTTTGATGGCGTGTTTGCAGGTGAAATTGGACCCATTTGGTTTTAATTGCACTGTGTTCCTGGTGTGTGGAGACTGGAAGATCGAGCACTGGTTGTGGGTGGCGTCTGCACTGATGCTGGCTTCGCAGCAGCTGGTGAAGGAAGCTGTGAGCTGGAAAGCAAAACTCTCAATTTACTTGTCGATCGCAGTTTCCTCGTCACCCCCGTTACAAGCTCTGAGGCCATAAAAGTGGGATCACGGCTACATGATAGTGAGATGAGATTCTTCTGCGACTTGGCTTCCGTTTATTTGTGTGACTAAGCGAGGAGTTCAGCGAATGTCGCCTGGGCCTTCCTCTCTGTGTTCTCGTTATGGCTTACTGGGAGGAGACCCAGGACCAACTGGTGTGCTGACATCTCTCAGCAGGTCCAAGAACGCCATGAGCTGGAGGCATGTTGTGGAAAAAAGGATGTCTGGGCTGCAATCAGATCCCAAACTGGACGGATGGATGGTTGCATATACCGACCATCCGCAATTCTGTGACTTGTTTTGTCACTATTTTAGACAGAAAAAGCTTAATAAGAGTAATAATTATTCATGAATAGTACTCAATAGTAAATGTCAGCTCACTGTTCACGTCAGTCCCTGTGGTATTTTCTTTATTGTACATATTCGTCTGCACTCTTATCCACAGGGCCCGCAGTGGGAATAAGGTTCAGATCTAACATCCCAGACATTACAGGCAATCAGCAGTAAAGACTTCAAGTGTCAAATCCACTGTGCTCAAACAAGAGTCAGGATTTTAAAGGTCAGAATGACAGCACCCAGACAATAGTTGAAACAAATAGCTCTGTTTCCCCAGATTGTTCTCTAACTGAGAAAATTGGCAACAATTACATCAAGACTGACACTGGACTCTTTTATCAAGTCCCTGGATTTACTGGCACAACAAAGAAATACCAGATTGAAGGGAACATCCTCTCCCCAGTCTCCCTCCTCGCTGCGCTCACAATCCGATGACATTTCATGTGATTTTTTTCTCCCAACATTGTGGCAGTTATTAAGCCACCCTTCTTCGTCCCAGTCCATTTTCAACATTGACAAATCAGAGATGTAAAACACCTGTTCTGCTTTGTGCACTTTGAGCATCACACGTTAATACAACTGAAGACGGGGATAACATGATGAGAGCAGCGGGATGATAGGATGTCTTGTTGACAACCAGTTGTTCTGTGGTCAGGATCATTGTCATCTTGTACGACACCCTCCTCTTGCCTCTCGGCATGGCGCAGCCCGGGTGCAGCTGGCAGGGTGGACGAGGTTCAGGATGCTGTCAGCTGTGCCCTCTGCTGGGCTCTGTGACCAGGCTGGAAGACAGATGACTTGTTCAGGGCCAGGTGGATCTCACTTCTGTGAGTGAGTCTGGATTAAGTCCTCAGCATCGGTTTTCTCCTCAGCTAAAAGTTATTATAAATACTACATGCATGCAAATTAATTTAATTCAGGTATTGCTCTGTTATTGGTTCATCACCTGCAAAAGCCTCACCTGTTATTTGTGTTTAATGCTTTAAATACAAAATGTTATCATGCTCACTGGTGATGGCACCAGTAAGTACATTTACTCAAGTACTGTACTTAAGTACAATTTGGATAAAGTTGTACTTTACTTAAGTATTTCCATGTTATGCTTCTTTGTACTTTTACTCTACTAAACTAAAGTTATTCTACAGTTATAGTTACTACTGTTGGGCAAGTTAACTTCCAACATGTAATATATTGCATATTACTAGTCAGTGTTGTAAAAAAAAAGTACCCAAAAGTCATACTAAAGATATTGTGAATAGTATGAGCAAAAGTCTTCTAGTATCTGATATTAAATGTGCTCGCAAGTAATTTTCTGGCAATAAATATACTTAAGTATCAACAGTACAAGTAAAAGTAACTAATACATACACTATGTACAAGTATGTAGATACTGTGTACTACAGTATGGGTCGACTGATTACCTGAATATCTGCTCAGATATTCATTAAGTTTTGTATGTAAATTATGAATGTAATCTGAAAAGTATCTAGTAACTTAAGTTACCAAATGAATGTAGTGAGTAAAAAGTTATATCTGCCTCCAAATTGTAGTGAAAATGTAAACACTCAAAATAAAGTACAAGTACCTCAAAATAGAACTTACAGTACAGTACTCGAGTAAATCTCTGTTGCTGGTTACTCTCATGCAAAGTAGGCTAATACGTTAATTTTCGTTACTATAGCCTCAGAGTAACGCGGTCTCTCATCATTCAGAACTTCTTATCATCGTTTTCAGGACTCCTCCGGCACCGTGACGCAATGAGATAACTTGGCTCCCGTGCAACCTAACTACCCACCTGTAAACCGGCGGAACGGGTAAAATAATTGGCTGCCATCGCAGGTGATTGATTTGTTGACAGCCAATCAGGCAACATAGATACACGAAAGCGCTGATTGGCCTTCCAAAGTGGAAGCGATTGCAATACTCCCCGGGCTGTCCCGGAGTGGAGACTAAAAGGGAAAGCGAGGGGGCGCTTTCATGTTGTCGGCAGCGACTTAACAAAACAAACACACCCGACAGCTCCGGGCGGGAAGAAGAAAAAAACATGTCACCTGTCGAGAAGGAAGGTGTGTTTGTTTTAATGAGCGAAGCTGGCAGACAGCGAGCGGTGGACAACGTTCACAACTTGGATTAATTGTATGAAAAGCGCTTTTTGGAGCAGAGGAATGTAAATTAACGAGGAATGGACACAACTTAGTGACCGCTTCACAGGTACGGAGTCAGCAGTTTCCCCCTCCTTTGCTTACTATGGCCACATCCCATTTCTCCTAATTGCTACCATGTTTCCCTCCTTTGCGTCTTTTCCGTGCGTAATTACGCACTTATAGGGGTTTCTTATGGTGCAGGTAGTGAAACGTTTTCCTCATTAATGGGATGTATTATTTCACCCACACGCAGCCCATCTGATTTTAATCACAATGCTTCTTTTTTAACATCAGCATGCTAGCGTTTAACTGCTGCGCCACAGTTCATCCTCGCAGAGACTCTGGCTAATTATTGTTCATTTTTATGGAAATCCAGTTTTGTGCCCAAAACATCACACAGTAACGCATCAAATACCCTCCCTCTCCTCCTATCGTATAAAACATTGTTCTTCCGATCTCAAAGACCATTTGATCTCTGTACTAAAACTGCTGCATTTAGCACATTTGTACCAACTAAAGATCTGTGTTGAGACTTCTAAGCAAAAGCCCAATGCTAATTTTAACTCCCCAAAGATTTGGGGACAAAATAGCTCTTGAGTTTGTTCTTTTTCACAGTTTAGGAGACAAACTGCCTCCCTGATGTTAGAAGCTGGTCATCATGGCAGACATGAGGAAGGATACATGATTATTCAGCAAAAGTCTTTTGAAGAGCTTCACATCTCCGGTGTTTGACCGACCTGTGTGGACCCACACTTGGCAGCCATACATCTGCAGATGATGTATTTATTGTTGGATCTTGCTGTAGACTCTCAGCTTCACCATAGCCTCAGACATGACTTGGCCTTTCACTTCTTTTAAAGGATTTACTGTCAGTTAAGGTTAGTAAATGGTTTTCTTTCTTCTAGTTTAGCAGCTTAACAACATCCAGTTCCATCACGGATGCTACTCATCTTTTTGTGTTATCGCGTGTCACCGTGTGGTCACCTCAGTGCCGGAGCTAAAGAGCCATAAAGCTTTGTTCTGAGGCATTGCTACATGAGGAGGAGGGAAAATGGAAAGAATTGTGCTCATATACCTTTTAACTTAAGTCAAATTAGTAGGAGAATAAAAGTAGTACTATGGAGAGAAAGTAACAAAACACAAGGTAGAAAATGTAACACAAGCACAAGAAGAACGAATCTATTAAAAAATAAGACGACAAAAGGAGCCAAGAGAAGCAAAGAAAGTTTCACAAATCTACTCTAAAAGCCAGAGTGTCATTGAGTTAAAACAAGGCTGTTAATAGCTGCTTCCATTAACATATTGTGAAGAGCATTTTGAAGTAATGAATCAGAAAAGGTTTGTTGGAAAAGGCGTAGTCAGATATTACATCCTCAATATTGGAAAAAAGAAAGTTCTGAGACTGTCTTATGCACTCAGTGAGAGGAGATGAGAGCATCTTTTGCAAATAAGTCCTGATGGCGAACATTTAACTCACATGACTGATCAGCTGAAGTAACTGTGTTCACAGCCCGCCTCTTCCTGGATACTGCCATAAGATTCCCATTCCCAGATGAATTCCCTGGTGTTTTCCCTCCCAACCAGTTGATGGAAATGCACCTAATTCACAATTTAATCTTCTTTTCTTTTTTCTTTTTCTGCTCACTTTAAATGTCCTGATGTGAGCACGGTGGAGGAAGAAGTAGTTGAAAACAATCTGGACTCATCTGCTTGCTCTTAGTTCTAGTCTAGGAAGTGTGAATGTCCAAACCGTCAACACTCACTGTCGAATGACCTAAATCGAATGAATTTTAATAGTTAAAAAGAGAGTGCATTGGAGCTTTTGTGTGATTTGTATGTCTACATGTGGCCTCATCCACAGAGCGCATCTGACAGACTCATTTAAATCCATGACGCTCTCCTACCATCACATTTTTACATGTGTACGGATGCTTAAGTGCATCTATTTGACTCCTTTTACCTACTCAAAATACCTCTGAGGAGATCTGAACAAAAAGTCCAACAAAAAGCAGATTCTTCCTGTGTTAAATATTATTATAATCACATGCAGTATCTCTAATTTATATTCACATAAAAGTCTTCATTATCATAATATCCAATTTAGACTTTTTAGAGGCACTGATTGAAGTCTTGAGCCTTTATCTTTTTATTTCCTTTCAAACAGTGATCCAGTTATCTAAATTCAGTGTAATAATCATTTCACTCCCCGGTCGTATCACTCACACCACCGAGGAGCTCAGTCCAAAATCAATTTATTATTATCTCGCACCACATAAATGTGTCTGCAAAAAAAAAAAAAAAAAAATCATGATCTCTACTTCAAAAGAGCCAAATTATTTTCTCACTAGCAAAGTGGCTTTTTGAAATGATAAAAAAAAAAAAAGAAGAGTTTTTTGATCAAGCTCTCAGGACTCGCATGCACGCCCACACACACTTTTAATTCTGAGGAGACAAAAAGAAAAATGCCCAAATTTTTAGTTGTGTGGTTATTCTGGAACGGCTTTGGAGCGATATTGACTTTCTTCGGGATGGATTAGTCGCTCGGTTTTCCGTCAATCCGGGGAAGGAAATTAGTATTCTGCGTCGGAGCGGTCTCTTGGTTCTCCTCTAAATTTCATCATGTTTTACTGAATCAATGATACAGAGCAAAAAGGACCCGATCACAGCGTATTCTGAGGACCAATTATTGGCCAAATTAATCTTGCTGCAAACTAAATTTATGGAAAAAGTATCTAAATAGCGTTTTTTTTTTTTTCCCCACTCTTGTGCCACTGTGTGGATTAATGGATTTACACAAACATGTTTGTTCTTCCACATTGATTTGGTGCGTTTGTGTGCATGCATTTATGAGAGGACTATTGTTTGTTTTGTTGCGTTCTGGCTCCGCTAACGGGGGAGAGGAGAGAGGGCATTATTAGTGGCTGTGAAAAACGGAGACGACGTCGCAGAAAGAAACTCCCAGCAGACACACAGTGAGTCATCTCGGTTAAAAAGTGTTCGGGGAGGCACAGTTAGCTAATAAGGAGCTACAGTATACAGTGACAAAAAGCACGGTCCCTTGGTAGTGCTGTCAAAGATTTAGCAAACAATCCAAGAGCCTGTTATCGCTAATAGGATTCATCATCCTGTCTATAGCGAAGTCACTCAGGCATGCAGCAGCTGATGAAGAGAACGACGGTCTTCATGTGAGATCTGGTTACAAACAGCTACTTCATCACTCATGAGCTCAGATCTTTGTGAGTTCAGTCGATATTGTGAACTTGGCGTTGTGACTTGGAACTAAAAGTTTAAGAGCTGCTGCTGAGACATTGATTTTAAGACACTGTCTTCAGCCGTCTTGGGGATACACTCTTTAAAATGTTTGTAAAGTAAGTTGTTCCACCGCCACGTTATGTTTTTAATGTTTATTTTCATAGCTCAATATCACAAACAATGTCTCAATCGACTTTACACGCCCACAACAAGGCCTGGAGTAGATGATTATGTTCAGCATCCATCAATCTATTGATAGTTTTTTCATCTTAACTTTTTCATCATTTAACGACTCTATCTGCTTGAAAAGAACAAAGTGAAGAAACTGTTTTAATATCCAAATGTTTTTAGGGGGAATATCTGCAAAACATTGTCTAAAAAATGTATTTAATTTGTTTTCCTAATCAATATGATGTATTTAACATGTTTTTATAGCAACAGACTGCTGCAGGAGTCCTAAAACCTGGAAATAAGCATCTTTGCACTTGAATCAGTGGGCTTTGGTTTAGATACCTGAAATTAGGGCTGTGGTCAAGAGATTGTCACATTTTGGTCCACAATAAAATACGTAATAAGTAAATCATTCTCACCCTCACCTGTGAATTTTAAAGCATTTACGTATCTTCAAAGACTAAAGTGGCTAAATTAGACTACTGAAATCATCAGGAACATTAAACGTCATCGCTAGTTGGCCTTCTAACTGTACAACTTATGGACTGATGAATATATAGTAAAGTGTGTATAGTGTAGTGTGGCAGGAAGCTCAGGCGTGGTGTTGCAACCGGGATGTAGTTCGTTTAAAGCCTGACGTTAGCTTTTCACTGCTGTCGATCGCAATCACACTTTAAAACGCTTCATTATATTCAATCAATAGAAATAATTCCACTTTGACTTGACCAGAAACTACTCTGCTCTAGTCTAGTCTCCTCTCCTTTGATATCTGACCTAAGTGCTAATCTTCATTTTAATATTTGAATATGCTCTATCAAGTGTACAGTTTAAGAGATCAGCTGTTACATCAGAAATAAATGTTCGGCATTGAGAGAGAGCTGAATGGTAGAGGAGGGATTTTCTGAACACTCCTGTCTCATTTCCAGCAACAGAGTTTCTTCTCGCTGTAATAGTTTTTTTTAATTCTCTATCAGAAGGAGTTTCCTTGCATTTTGTGCAGAAGAAGAGTCAAATGATACCAGACATCCGGAGTCTGAAGACGAGCAGCAGACTGCAGCCTCGATGATACAAATGTAGTGATATTAATCTCTGACAGTGTCGATCAAAACTGGGCAGGTAGAACTCGTGTTTGAGCTGTTGGACTTTATTGCGTCAGATTTTCCAGTCTTACCGAACAAAGTGGCCACTGAGTGTAGTTGTTCAAAGCACAAGTTGCCAATTCAGCCCAAGCTCTTCAAGAAGAAGAAGGAAACGCAGCTCAAAAAACCTCAAATACAAAAGGAAATAAAAAATAAAGTTGCCTTGGACGGCAATTCAGTTTGAAAGAATTCCCCGTCCTCAGACAGTCTGCTGTGTGTCTGTGTAAGAAGATTTTTTACAAATAATAAACAGAAAGTTACAAGAATTCATAGAATTTAAAAACACAAGGGATTTGTAATCCAACAACGGATTTATAATACATCCCACACTTTGAATGTCTCTGTGGGGAACACAACTCAAAGTTCAACGAGCTGTAAACTTGTTCCTATTGTTTGTTTTATCGACTCACAAAAACCGCTGAGTCAGGCCTACTGTATGCAAACACATAACTCATTTTATCACTGTCCTCGCTCTCTCTGCTCTCGTCCCAGTTTTATCGGCATCGTTGACATATCGAGAATTAAATCTCATCGAGCTTCTTCTATTTGATGCGACGCGAACGCTTTGTGCCGAGCGGCGCTCAGAGATTTTTAAAGGAAGCTTCCTCCAGTTTGGCTGATGGCTTCTCGGCTGATGGCAGTGACTTATGTCCGGTGGCTGTGGAGGAGCCCGGAGGGGTTTAGGTGGGAGGCGGAGAGAGACGTGAGGAGCCGCCCGATGAGACGAAGGCGGCTCGAGTCCTTTTTCACCATCCCCGCATTTGTTTACTCTGAGCAGAGTCGAGAGGAGGATAAGAAAGGTGGTTATTTTGTGTCTGCTGTGAGGTTTTTCCTGTTAATCTCACCCACTGTTGTCTTTTAAATGTTAGTAGCCGCAGCTGTAAAGCAACATGTTTGTATGCCTGCAGGATTAACCAGTGCTTTTGATTCATGTCCCACAACACTGTCAACAGTTTCTCAGTTAAAGCTAATTTGGACAGTCCCACGCATTGTTTGTCAAAAAAACAGCAAATTCCTCTTTTGCTGTTTATTTTTTCGTGTCTAGCCGCGAGGATGAAGCCAGAGATCACAGGAATGAAAAGTGAATTCTGTTTTTTGTTTCGGGGCGTCCCGTTTCTGTTTCCTTGAAACTATTTCTGTAATTTCCCACGAATGTGCTCCTCGAACCGTGGCAGGTGTGTTTGTGCGCAAAAAACTGAAAGGACGGGGAGAGATAAGTGGAAGGGATGACGCGAGCGGTGAGGAAATCGGAGAGAGAAAGACAAAGAGGGAAGAGAAACAAAGCAGGAGCAGAGAGGGAGAAGCTCAAACAGATTATTTACCTCAGTGGGATAAACAGGGAGGCATATAGGATGGAACGAATTTGAATGACAAGGCAACTGATTTCTCCTAATTGGTTTTGACTGTCTCTCTTTGAACTGCCGGTGCGCCGCGGCTGTGTTTCCAGGCAAACAGCTATCTGTCGCAATCTGGAGTGCTGCTTAATTTCTCCGACAAATATCAAACCCCCCTCTCCACGCTGGATTAGTCTCAATTTAATAAGATTTGTTGCTGTGTTTGCTTTTTTTTTTCTTTTGCCTCGAAGCTTATAGGAAGAAACCAAACCTGGCTTCAAGGTTTCTTCCGTGCTCCACCTTGGCATATCAGAACACCCACACACGCCACTCACACATCTGCTCCCACCTACAGTTACTTGGACGAGAGGAGCGAAAGAAAATCATTTTTAAGTGTGTTTAAATATTTTTTTTCTCTTAAATCGAGTGCAGAAAACCACCACAGGGATGAGATAACATCCCACATTTCCAATGCAAATGTGCATTTCAAGAGTTTTCTCCGAGCGAGTGAAGCATCTTGACATAAGGCTGATTCTTCTACGTTTTTTTTGTTTTTTTTTCAAGGTACTCGTGATCCAAGAAAACTCGTGAGTGGAGCTGATTTGCATCGAAAACGAATGACATTGTCTCACCCTGCAGTTTCGTGCTCCACGTTACATAAGTTGCAGCAGATTTTAAGGCTCTATAGTGGAATAAATGATTTGTTGAGGGAGATATTTTCTTTGGCACACTAAGTGCCGCCTGTCAGGACCCCGGCGATGATGAGCTCTTCACTTGAGTGGCAGATGAATTTTCTCAGTAGGCTCCACAAACATCCCAAACCCACAGCAACAAGCGTCTCGCCTCACTGTGTGTCTAGACTTTTTATTGACAGCTCGCCGCTAAATTAGCCGAGTCCTCTGAAGGGGCTGAGAAGTCACCTGCCGGGCACATGGCAGTTAACCCTTTATCTTCTCCACAACCGCAGCAAACTTCAGCTCTGGATATAGACGTCATTCAGATATGTCTTTCCCGTTTTATCTGATCATCTCCAGAGTCACGTAACCCAGAGAGAGTTAGCTGCAGTTTGAGCCAAACGCAAACGTAGAGTTCTGACAGCCTCGTCAGTCCGCCGGGAGGAAAATTAGCGAGCTTCTGCCTTTTTATTGGGATACTGCCTTCGCTCCTTATCACTTGATTGAGCTGTGATCGAATCAAATTTGATTAAGACTTAATTATCGAACCGGCTCGCTGCACAGAGCCTCAGTGTGCAGTGACACAGAAATGCTTTCGGACATGATTTCTTGGAATCTGTCAGGCGGTGGAAAACCAATTCTTCTCACTTGTTCGAAACTAATCACCTTCATTTTTCAGATTGTTTAAATGCTCTCCAAATATACAGAGAGAGCAGTGAATGGTGATGGCCATAATACATCTGCACACTTATATTGGACATGTAATTAACCCCTTCACATACAGCCTCGCCCCCCTTTTTTCTGTCAAGCGTCCTCCCCTGTCTGACAGAACTTCATATATAATCTGTTCCAGCTCTTTATCAAAGCTATTTGATATTTACACTGGGTGAGATATTCAAACCCAAGGGTCCATTTTTTATGACCGCACCATTCCCTCAAATTGAAATATTCTACATGTCTCTGTGATTTGCATACTCTTACACATTTCACAGAAATTCAACATGGCATATATTCTTTAGTTTGTGAAAACTTTTGAACAAAGTTTGGCTGCACAATGAGTGATGTGATAGACTAAACTTCTAAATTTCCTTTTCCAAGCAGTTTCTTGCAGCGCGTGTCCAGATACTTATAAAACCAAAGACATTTCCATCAGCTTCAGTTATACTTTGTGTTTTGTGCTAATGAGCGAATGTTAGTATGCTAACAGAACAAAATAAGATGGGGAACATGGGAAATATTATTTTACACTTGTCACATGCATCCATTCACACGCTGATGGCATACTCTTACATATATGCAAGGTGCCAACTGCTCATCAGGAGCAATTTGGGTTTCAGTATCTTGCTGAAGGACACTTCCACATGCAGCTGGGGAAGCCGGGCATTCGAACTTCAAATTACTCGACGACGCTCTACCTCCTGAGTTACAGCTGCCCCTAACATGTTAGCATTTAGCTCATACTAGCACTGTACTTAGATACAGCCTCACAGAGCCACTAGCTTGGCTGTAGACTCTTATTCTTGTAATTTGTAGTATGGATGCAATACTGGACACATGGACGAATTAAAAGAAAACATATATTTTTATGAGTGAGTCTCAGACAGCTTAGAATAAACAAGCGTTTACTGCTCAGGGGAATAAAGCTTGCATGTTATTAGTGCCACACGGAACGAGACAACAGTAAACACGTCGTCCCCGCCATAAACCGAGCAGCCCCTCTCTGGGCCAATCTTTAACAAATATGACACTTTGTTTTGACTGGAGCTGAAACACTTCGGTTTAATTTTGAACATGTCAGGATGTATTGGTGAGATGCATCTAACCCCCTCGTTTCATCAAAATCCAGTCAGCGGTGTCAGATGTATTCTACGTGACAACTGTATGAATTCATGAATAATACAGCGCTCCCTTCGGGTTTATGAATATAATTTTAGAAATGCTGGGATTCGGTAGCGAGATGCATCGTTGACCAAGTCGATCGCTCCTGACAAGGGCTGTAGAAATGTAATCAGATTATTAAATTCAATTCAATTTACACTATTTTAGCAATGATTCAGTGGATCATCAGAATCTTATCATCAGTCGGCAGTTTGTTTTGATCTGCTTAAAGGAGCAATCCATCAGTTTTACACATCAAAGATGGCTTTCTCGCATTAGAGATTAGTTGGTGCTGGAAGGGTGGTGAGGTCATAATGACGTCAGCGTTATCTCGTGGGCTTTTACGGGGCAAGGTCCTACATAGGATGCAGATGAGCTTCATTATGGGAAGTACCAGATTCAGATTTTTCTGGAGCTTGACCCGCCACGGAGAAAAAGCAGCCATGATATCATCTACTGCACTGGTTCTGACCATCCACTATGAATTTGTCACTCAGAAGTCTCACAGCTGGAAGCTCGATGGCTCTTTGGGGTTGAAGTCCCTCCTATAGATTTATTGGCAAGAGATTTGTTGTCATCATGAGTCTTATATAACGTCTTTTGTGGCTTTGAAACTATTTCCCCAATTTTCTGCCCGCTGAATATCTTCACGTCTCAAGATTTGTGTCAGTTTATCTGTTAAGATTCCCTCCACATTTAGACACATTGGTCTGACATGCTATCAATAGTATTTCAACTAAAGAACTGTTGCTTCCCACTTTACTTACCAAAAAGAAATTCTAGGTCTTTTGAATGATTTAGTGTCCCCTTGGGCTGGTCAGCATGATTTTTTTTAAATCCCTGAACCTCCAACCATAAAACAGAGCGTAGTGAAGACATGCATAGCATCTTAGCTTAGCGCCACTAATCTCAAACTGCACAAGTATCACCTGGGGGCACCGAAAATTCGAAAATGAAATGAGGTAATTTAAAAACATAAAGTTATTACTATCAAAAGAATGCAGAATTTTGAATTACAATACTAAAAATGTAATTTACCAGACGTTTTGTCTTTCCTGTTTATTGCAAGCTAAACTCTAAATAGAAAGTAGGTCTACACTACTGTGTTTTACTGTTTGTCATAATGCTGGTACTTAGAGAGTCTAATATTTGATACTGGGTGGAACACAGTGTAAAAAGTTTGAGGACACTTGCTGTTCCTACAAGCTTTCATTTGTCTGTATCAAATATGACCGATCATGGTTGAATGGATTAACAAAGATAAGTCACATTTTGTTTCTTTTCATAAGTTTTCTTTGTGTTATTTAACTTGCAGCCTGAGAGATTATTGTGTTTGTTGAATTTGGGCTTTGGTGTATTGGATTAATGCTCAACAAGTCTGACAGCTTCACAGAAACCGATCCATCGCTCGGTCTCCTGCTCCGAGCTCTTCGTAGGGGACCTCGACGTGACACTAAGCTGTCTCGTCTGCCTTGTCTTGCAGGAGTCCCGCGTATGGCTCTCTCTATGGGCGGGAGGGACTGCCTGCGTGCCGGAGACACCTGCTCCAGCGACGACACCTGCAGCCCGCGACTGCGCACCCTCAGGCAGTGTGTGGCGGGGGACGGCAGCGTGAAGCTGGGGCCCGGGGCGCGAAACCAGTGTGAGAACGCCATGACGGCGCTGCTGTCCACCCCTCTGCACGGCTGCCAATGTAAACGAGGCATGAAGAAGGAGAAGAACTGCCTGAGCATTTACTGGAGCCTGCATCAGTCCGTGCTGCACGGTAAGACCGGCGCTAGCACACAGAATCTGATGGTTCTGTTCCCGAGAGGTGGGCGGGAGCAGGTACAGTACATTGTTGGGATTATCGAGTGTGCCGCCCATTACACACGAATTAGGGCTTCCGCCTCCAGACAGCTCAACGGTGAATTCCAGGGTGAAATGAAAAGAGTGATTATTGTGTCGAAAATAGTAAAAACTGAGGCTGTGATTCCCTTTGTTCCACCCACACCCATTGTGTTTGTGCTTATTTCAGATGCACGAACGTTGTCATACATTGAACTACATTATTTGTGGTACATTCACATTCAAATTTAGGCATTTTTACTTTGATTTTTTTTTTAAAAACGACTGCAACAGTAGAACAAGGATGACAACATCGTGAATATCCTGCAAGTCAAGTGCCAAAGACATAAAAAAGAGATGATTAATTAATGTAAAATAAACAGTAAAAGCTCAGATCTGTTTCATACATCAAGCACCATTATTTCCAGTGAAGAATGAGTGTAAAACAAACATTAATGAGGTGTAATAATCATACAAGCGGTAGATTAACTAATATAAATGCGTCCTTGAAAATGTGTGAAAGTACTGAAGCAAAAACCGCTTTAAGATGTATGTTGTTGCAGAATTCGTCAACTACCTGATATCAAAACATTTCTTCATTTGCAGCATTTCTTAAGTCATCCACGCAGTTTAGACGAAGATGATGTGGCCTCTTCTTCGCTCCTTCAGTCATCTTGTGCTGCTTTGACAACCTACATCTTTAAGTGCTGATTGCCAGACTTTTCGTTGCTGTGTTTGTTAATTTACTTCAGAGTTTAACTTCTTTTCAATTAAGTTGAGGCTGGATTATCAGTCGGGTAACTGCTCCGAGCACTAAACCCCCCAAAGTGTCTCAGAAGTCAATGGCACTGCATGGCAACTGGTTTAACTAGATTGATTTGTTTGGGAATTAGCACCAGTAAAGTATAAATAAAGGAACAAAGGCGCTGCATTAGTTGGTGATATCGTGTTGTTGTGTTTGTAGAGAGGCCATTTCTCAAAATTCAGTCATATGTCCTTTTTAGTTTTTATTGTGCTCACATGGTGTACATTTGTAAACAAACGTGTGTTTATTGGAAGTATTATTACAGCCTTTTATTCAGTCAAGTTGACCTTTTTAAGTAACAACTCAGTATAATCAGGACAACATACTGAAAAGTACTGATATATGATATCTTTAGATTATTTTGACTCGTGCATTAGTCTAAAAGCAGGATTTTACTGTTGAAGTTGTTTAAGGCGGATCACTGATCCATTAAACGTTTTGTTTTGTCTGTAAAAATTCAGAAAGTAGTAATAAATACTGTCAGAATGAACCAGAGCCCGAAGAAACACCTTCACAGTGTTTCTGTTGTCCAACCAAAAGTCAAAACCTTAAAAATATTTAAATGATTTAAAGGAAAAGAAGGCAAGAAATTGTTCAACAACACCATATTTTATGACATATCCACATGTTTTAATGCTAAAACATTAATTTGTAGAGTAACTGAAAGTGGCATTATAATAAAAGACTCTAGTAAAATACAAGTATGTCAAATTTGTGGTTAAGTACATGAGTAAATGTACTGGTTATATTCCAGCACTGCACTGATCTGCATAAGCTTATTCCCACAGCGCTGGTTGGTCTTTACCCTGCTAATTGATATAGGGTAGATACACAATGCACAGAGACTTTGTATGCAACCTTTAATGATGTATAGTGAGAAGAAACAGAAACTGACCACTCTCCCCTCTGTGTTTCTGTGTTGGCAGGACTCAGCCTGGTGGAGAGCTACCCGTATGAACCAGAGGAGAGAGGCTCCGACTACGTTCGTCTGGCCTCCATCGCTGCAGGTGACTGGCGAGCTGCCACCTTGTTTTCTCTGCTTCTACATTATCTGAAGCATCTTATTTTTCTCCCCAAAAATTATATTTGGAGTCCCAACCAAGTTATATGTCAAAGAGAGAGAAAATCGAGATGTTATTCTGCATAATTTTGACAGAGTAGACGGGCGGATATGCAGTCAGGTTTTGAAGAGTGTTTGATGAGCAACATCCCACACTTTGCTTCTGTTTTGCCTCCGAGCCTGTGGGCAAGCCGCAGGGCCAGTATGTGCTGCTGTTAGCCCCTGAGGCACAGATTAATTACCTATTTACTTTAATACAGCGGGAAGAGGCAAAACTGAATGAGGGGAGAGGCAGAGAACAGAAAGTAAAAAGTCATTGTAAGAGGTGAGAGGGGAGGAAGAGACAAAGGAAGTGAGGAAAAAGAAAATGGAAGACAGGCAGAGACGGTTTGTTTACTCAGACACCGCATATTTTTTTTCTCGTCGGAGGTTTGGAAAAGAGACGAGCTGCACACAAATGAGGAGTTACAGTTTTTTCACTGGAGAGGACATGAAGTCAAGTGTTTTGTTTTCTCCGACGGCAATTATACTGTGGATGAGTGAAGCCGAGATGGAGAGACTGTGAAACTTAAATAATGACTTAAATGAAGTGATTAGTATGGAAGGCGTTCATGCGTGCCTTACAGTATAATGATAAATGTCCTGCACACACACAAAATAAGTCTAAACAAGTGGATAATGACAGCTTAAATAGGGAGGACACGGCTTAATTGAAACATTTACATACAGTGTGTTAATATACATAAAGCAGCTCAGGCTGTGTTTGAGAGAGAATAACAGAAACTACACGAAAAACTAAAGTTATATTAGTTTGTTTAAATGTTCAACAAGGAACTCAATCTAATACTAATACCTCTATATGACCTACATGAGCAAATAAGAAGATTGGCTGTTTCCAGATAATCTGGGTTGGTGCTGAGGATGAATTAAGGAGTCTCACAGGCTGAGGAAAGAAGCTGCTCTGTAGTCTGGCGGTACGGCAGCGACACTTCTGTATCGCCAAACAGCATCAGAACAACTGGATTATAATTTTACATGTTATGCTCGAGCTGTATCTTGTCGAAAAATATATATTATGATGATATAACAGATCCTACACCTGTAGGATCCTGTGTAATGTAGGCGTATGAACGCTACCATCGTCATGTTACACTAACGAATCTTACATTGGCACAAAGAAAATACATTACCTCATCACCATGCATCTGGCAAACAGCTGTGTTTAAACAAAACAAAAAACAGTATCAAAGATATGTTGCATCTTTCTCTCATTCAGGATCTTTACCACAGGTTGGCTGTGGTGCTCATACCGCTTTTGTCCACAGGGGCCGCCAGAAGCAACAAAGAATGAAAGTCCATTTAGCTTCTTTAAATAAATTAGCTTCACTATATCAATATTGTACGAGGACATCTATGCAGTAGCAGGTACATGACAAGGTTAAGAATAGTAATCGTGCCTTCTTCTATATTTAAATACCACTGGGCAGTGTTGTAAAAAGTACCAAAAGTAGTGTGTCAGTAAAAGTAAAGATAAACTTTCGTAAAAGTGAAAGTCGGCTATAAAAATAGTACTTGAGTAATCATATTACAGTTATTAATTTTACATAGATGCCACAAATAGATACACGTATGTTATGGAGTGGAATTATGAAGTATCAGACGATGTTAATACCAAATTAAAATACGAGCACCTCAAATCTGAGTACGATACTTAATTAAATGTACTTAGTTACATTCCTTCACTGCTGCTGGGTAATCAGTGGCATTTGTTTGTGGGTTTAGAAACAGGATTTAGATCTGGCTGTTGTAGTTGATGTTATTTGGATGTATAATACCAAGCTGCTCAGGAGAATTTGAGTGGAAGCTCACTGTCTCAAGCAATGTTTATTTTTTCCAAACTTAATAAGCAGTGATGTTTATTATGGATACGACGGGATCACACGTATCCTCATGATATTAAAGTTGCACTAGATAGTTTTGTATGACGGCGGCTCCTAATGGCAATGAGCGGATCAGTGTCAAATACAAATTTTATGATTTGAAACCTGCAGTAATGCGAGGCGACATCAGCAAACAGCCCGTGCCTTTTTTTTCATACCGAAGGGATAAGAAAAGGCAAATGATTTAACAGTGTAATGAGGCCAGTTCAGGAGACAGTTTGCATAATATAACGATGGATTCAGGTTATGTGCAGGTTGTGCAACAGTTACACAATTCTACTTACCAGCAAAGAGATCAGGGAGGCATGGCCGATGTACTCAGCACAGCTTTACACAGCTTTACAGAAGAGTCCATTGAACTTGAAGGCAATCTGGTCTCAAAGGCATGAATCTCAAGTGTGCATTAGATTTGCATACTGCACTGCACAGTTAAAGAATGATCTTAAATCAGACTTTTTCCAATATTGTGCTCTGATCACTGTCATGTATAAAATGAAGTCTGACAGGTCAAGACACACCAGCTCTCAGATAATCAGACAACAGATGAAGCTCCTGGGTTATTAATATTTAAATATCTATGTATGTATTTTTAATTATCAGAGTTCATAACATTGTTAAGATCTCAAATTGACTATACCACTTTACATCCTACATACATAACACCTGAGACACAGGTACCCCATGATAACATGTTCAATATTTTGGCACACGTAATAAACAGCGCCCTCTTGTGGTCAGTTATCAAGCATTAACGTCTTGAGAGGCACAAAGTACAGAGTAGTACAAAGTACAACATCGGCTGTAAGTTAGGACGGACATAATAGCTCCCTGAAAGTGAAGCCAGAACATCTCGCTGCAATTTAGGTCACAAACCTCGCCCCCCCCTCCCCAGTGGGGCTTTGGCCTTTGTGATTTGCTTTTCCATTACCAGTTTAAATGCGTAGAATTGAGCAGAGCCTGGTCAGATGGCACCTCTCTGGAGTGAGGCCAAAACACGCCTGCCCTGCCTTGAAGAGAGCCAAAGCCCCCTGCTGGGCTCCCTTCTCCCCCCACGAACAAGCATATATACTGTGATTGCAAGACACGCATCTGTGCAGGAGTTCAGAGAGAAAAGGGCGTTTTTTTTTAAAGTGTCTGTGTGTGTTCAGCTCTCAGCACTTTCATAGCTTCTTAGTTTAGTTTAGTTTAGTTTGGTTTATTTAAGAAGGAGCAGTGCAAATTAGTAAAACACATGGTAATACATGAGTAAAAATGCAAGAACTAGCCAAAAGGCTTGTCATCATCTGTAGTCTCCTGGCAAAAGTCTTAAAAAGTTAAGTTTCCTAATTATGTCCCTCTGGTGAAAACCCCAAATGTCCTGCTTTTTCTTAATAATAAAAACATTTATATAATAAAATAGTCTTGTGATTGAGTGTGGCTGGGTGTATGCACGGGACCTCGATACTATGGCTCCACCGCCTGAACAATACTGCACTTATTGAGATCTGAGATACGTCACCAGTGCAAGATGGCAGGGTAGAGACACGTTGTCCATCTTTACAGTCAACGGCCCTGATAGAGAGTCTGACGCAGTTTCAGCTGTGATGAGCATCACAGTTGAAACATATGATGAAGTTGGTTTAACACGCTTCCCTTCACACATACTGACAGCTTGAAACATGCTTGTACTTCTAAGATGTTCAGCCTATTTAATATTTCAGCAGCAGCTTGCAGCAGTCACATGTAAGGTCTTCAGAAAAAATTCCAGCTTTCGATGGGCTTGTTCTGCATAATTGAGTGAGATCACAGATTAGGGAAAATGGGATAAACTGTCCTCTCCTGTTTGTGGGAGACTGTGTGGTATATGAGAGGGAAATGCATACAAAACGCGTAAGAAAAAAGTTAAACAATGCAGATTAAGTGCGTTTCCCTTTTTATTATGCTTCATCGTATGTTTTTGTGACCTCGTACATGAGCTGCTTATCAAAAACGACACCGCTCGTTTTGGGCTGCTTTGAATTACAGCGGCAGCAGACCCGCACTGTACAGCCTCCTCGTAAATTTTCACTGCAGCGACTCAGCGGGAGGTCAAAGTTGACATCCATGCCATGCATCTCGAACAAGTCGACTGCCAAAACAACGAAGACGTGATTAATGGATGTTTTTCCGCCCTTATAGCATCTCTCCCTCAAACAGAGTAATGACCCTTTTCAAAGACGCCAGCCGGAGCCACGGCTCATCATATTTTTTGAGGAGTATTCAAACAGCAGAGAACTTCAACCTTCACCAATTAATCAGTTAACTAAAGTGAAGCCAGTGGGATCAAGAAAAGGCTTCTGTTTGAACACATTTGATGTTTTGCACCAAGAAGGACCTCTTTTAAATGCGTTGTTGACCTAAAGACGTGGCGGATATTGTTTTTCTTCCCCTGGGATTTTCTTGGTTGTAAGACAGTTTTGTTTTCTAATGCAACAGGTTGGTCAAAAGATTTTTAAAGCAACAAGGAAACCAGCACTTTGAATCTAAAAGTATAGAGTCACTATGAAGGTAAATTTCAGGGCTCTAATGTGAGGATGTTTACATCCAGATCAGGTAATGTAGCACTTCTAACCCTGTTACTGTCCAGACTTTCCATTCCTTTATCGTCCAGTATGACTGTAGTCACCTTTAAGATCTTGTCATGGAAAATCTGTCTTTTGAGTATCAAATATTCACCCTGTGTGGGCTTGAAAAGCAGCTTTAAAGGGTTTGTAGCTTGCTCCGTCATGAAGCTAAGTGCTGTATCGTAGGCAGCTGGACTTGTTTCAGATCCTTGAAGACGTTTCACCTCTCATCCAAGAGGCTTCCTCAGTTCTAACTAACTGGAGGGGAGTTGGCAGGCTTTTAAACTCTGTGTGGGTGTGACCTTACAGAGTCGCTAAGGACAGGCGTGGGTCGTCGATCCAACCGGCCTTCATGTGGGTTGCTAAGGCTCGGTGAGCCCAGGTGTCTTCGTGAAGGCTACTCGGCTACAGTATTATATATTTCACTAACAATCCAGTGTCATGGCAGAAACAAATTATTTTAAAAAGGATCTAAATGTGCAGTTTCTCATATTTTTGTAGCATAACCCTCTTCTTTACTACTGACCTGTGTGTTCATCCTGTCCCAAAATTCGCCAATGAATTAACAAATACATGACTTCCAGTAGAGACATGGAGGTGATAGCGAACGTTGTAGGTAGTATATGGAGTTGTTTGGAACATTTTAAGGGGAGCTATAGGGTTTTCTCATAGGAAGAAGTCAGCAAGTCAGAGATGCTAATTCAACATGGGTCTTTATTTACCTCAGGGCTGAACGTCACAACATCAACGGACCATGTTCGCACTCACACTTGAGGTTGAGGCTACCGAACCTACACAGCACAGCACATATAGTCTGACCATGGTGAGACTGACTGAGATGACTGCAGGAAGGACTTTTGGATCGCATTTTGACAGATATGTTGATATAAAAGATATGATTCATTGACATTTCCATATGTTCGATTTTCAGTGTAATGTTGCGACAAAGCTGTGCACAGAAACCACATGGTTAGATTAAGGAAAAGTTCATGTTTTGGCTTACCTTGTTCTGTTTACCCAATTTTCCCATCATCTTGTTAAAAATTCCCTGTTTTCAGCCGCAATTATCTCATTCAAAATGTCAGTTTTTTTGCCACTAACGCAGCTAGAAATTGTCCTGACGTCTCATTAAAAAATACCTGGTGGTTTTGCGCTTCCAAATGTTGCAAAAGCTCAAACGGTGATCTCTCACTTGGCCGCCACCTCACCTCACTCATCACAACACAAAACCACCATCCTCTAAAACAAGACTGACAAATACTGAAATTTCCTTGAAAGCCATAAAGTCAATATTTCAATCTCAGACTGATTTTTCAAATCAACTGTGCTGGTTTATGAAGCCAACCAACAGAATGCCCAAACACTGACAGACTGCAGATTTAAAATTTAGATGTATGATGATGAATATTACAGAGCCTGGCCTGCGACTGGAAAACAAGCTACAGCATGAGTGCTTTCAGCCTCCACTGGCTCCAGCGAGGGAACGGCTCAGGACTGCGGTCGCACCGGGCAGCTCTGAGGTGTAAATGTGTGTAGGGCATGAATGTGAAGCAGGATGTTTCCTGGATAAGAGCGTGCATTCTCAGCAAGTATCCTCTGAATAAATAATGGCTCAGAAAAACACCACAACAACATAAAAACCAATGTGCGTACTCAATTTCCCACGCATGTGGCCACTAGATGCAATTTGTCATCCCACCCTGCAGTTCCATCAGGTCCTCCCATCCTCCCTCCGCCTCCCCCCTCGTCTGCTTAGCAGTTAAGTTGGGAATAACCTATGCTTTGTGATGGGTTGTTAGCTTGCTCTCCAAGGCCATTCATATTTTATATGACAGCTTGGTGAGAGGCGAACTCACCAAGAGACACAACTACAGGCAGTTTACAAACTAATGAGCAGCTCTATCTGCCAGAGGAGCTGAGCGTCATCATGGCCGTATTGACTGGTAGGTCGCTTGGGGAAAAAACACACATGATGATGGATTGGGAAATAACGCGGCCAAAAGAAAATGGTAATGAAAGGGGCTCTCCACTGCCTCCACAGAGGTGGCTCATTACTGAGGAAGTCAGAAGGAGCATGGGCACTGAGGGAGGCAGAGATGGACAAAGTTGAGGAAGAATGGATGGAGGAGAGGGGAAGTGAAGGGAGGAGACAGATGGAGCGGAGGGTGATGGCAGAGCTGAGAGTAGCAGGCACGCACCGAGGGAAGGAGGATGGCGAGGGAAGGAGGGAGTCAGGTGAGTGAGGGATGGACCCAGATGTTGGAAAGATGGATAGATGGATGAAGGGGAAGGAACAGTAATTACAGGCCTTGTTTTGCAGTTGGAGAGATGGAGGAGCTGCTTTTTCAGCACTGCCACTCTGCATTAACCCAGCAGAATGAAATATTCAGCCATCAGACCTCAGCTGAAACACATCCACTGCCCAGGCTCATGCAACATTTAAACAGCATTCATGTTCTATTCATTACAAGGGGGCCTATTACATATAATCATCATTTTGGTTTAGTTTGTAAAACACACACATACGCACCCTCTTTTTTTTTCATCTGTAAATGCAGCACTGCATCAGAGTCTAGAGGTGAGAGTGGCAAGTCAATACCGGCTCCAATTAGGCCTTGAAATCATTGGTAAACATTGGCTGGGATTTGATTTTCTCAAACCACACAGAAGGATGAAACGCTTTCTGCTCACATTTGTGTCTTATTTTCCTTTCAGAGTCTGAAGTAACAACGGTGAACCGCTGCCTGGACGCTGCCAAGGCATGTAACATAGATGAGACGTGTCAGAAGCTTCGTACGGAGTACGTCTCGGCCTGCATCCAGCCGTCAGCCCGCTCGGGGCCATGTAACCGACCGAAGTGCAACAAGGCGCTGAGGAAGTTCTTCGACCGCGTTCCCCCTGACTATACCCACGAGCTGCTGTTCTGTCCCTGCACCGACACGGCATGTGCAGAGCGCCGCCGGCAAACCATCGTGCCGTCCTGCTCCTACGAGGACAAGGACAAGCCCAACTGCCTGGCTCAGCTGCGGATTTGTAAAGCAGACTACGTGTGCAGGTATAAATTAGAAATGTTGTCTAACAAGCTGCCCGCTGCCAAGAACATTTTACACTTAATTTCCTGAGTTGGCATCATTCGACTCACTGAACTGATAATTTGCAGAAATGGTGGCTTCTGTTAAAGGATCACAAAAGTGTTGTAAGCTGTTTTGGCTCAGCTGATGCAAATCATGTGCACATTACATTAATGCTGAACCTTTTTCAAAGCATACCTTATATAGTATTATTAGATACGGGTTAGACATGGTGTTGTGTTCCTGTTTGTGCGGCATAAAATTGAATTCACAGCGACTTGACACTCAAACGAGGGAATGGGTAAATCCATGACAGCAGACACTGATTGATTTGGAAAGTCCTGGTGTGTTTAAGTGCTGCTCTGAAGCTCTGATGTCCAAAATTCAAAGCTCAAATAATTTTCTTCAAGAGGCAGAAAGTAGACCCCAACATAAATGGAGAAACAAGCTTTGAGAAACTATATACGCTTATCAGTTCTCATGTTTAACTTGCTAGCAAACAGCCGCCTGAGTTCACTGACACATCCAACTTTTTTGATATTTGACCAGCTTCACCAGCCACTTCTGTGTTATCAGTAGCATTCTTCAGTTGACTTGTGCAAGTTTGAGGAGTAGTCTGTGAGAGCTACAGGACTTCATCTTAATGTGGCTGGTACTTTCTTTTATTAAAGCTGCAATGCTTTATTTTTGGTCACTGGCTGACAGACAAACAGAAGTAGTTATGAGTCAGATGTTAACAAAGTGTTTTCTTCTTACACATCCAGCATCTTACCTTCAAGATAAAGGAGAGAAAGCAGTTTTAGCTCAGCTGTCCTGCACTATCCACATTTATTGAACCTCTTTGTCACTGTATAAACTGCTCCACAAGAGAGGTGTTGTTTCCAGACAGTCAATAGCACAAATAGTATGTCTCTTGAATAAACTGTGCAAGCTCAGTGCCCCCTTAGCTTACTAGCTCGCTGACTGACAGTTGGAAAAGTTACAGCGTCGTACTCTTGCAAGTATATTCCCCAGCGAGCTCACCACCTAGCCCTGGTTGCAATGCTAGCTCCTTGCAGCACCTCTTTTGCAAACATATAGACGAAAGTCATACAGATAAATGTTCCTGTGCCACAGTTAGTGTGTCCGGTGTCCATAGGGGCATTGGGTTCAATATAAACAGCACTGTGCTGCTGGGAGCCAGACTAAAGTCAATTAATATGGTCTAAAACCTGTGGTCTCCCAATTAAGATTCAGAGCTGCGGAACTGAAAAGGAAATATCTGTTATCACGGGATCAGTCTTCAGGGGGAGAGTAAGAAACGTGCAGCAACAACAACTGCAGTCTCCAACCCAAGTTGCCGTCGATGCCGTTATTGTATGTTGCAACTCAAAACATAAAATACTTTCAAGTCAGCAACAAGTTGCTTTAAGTTAATTTCCACAACTAATGCAGTATTGTGTTATCTGTTGTGTTGAGCGTGAAGGGCTTTGTTGATGTTGTAGCCTCGAACACCAGCTTCCCCTCAGGACAATAAATGGCATTGTGTGTCTTGGAAGATAGGTCTGGCCTGGTATGATATGTTCATTTAGATTTAATTAGTCAGCTGTGTTTTAATTAATTCAATTGTTATACTCATTAACTGTGTTTAATTAGTTCAATTAAATTCTGCATTCATTTTCTGAGGGAGGCAGTCGGGCAACAAGCGGCCATGTGAAATAGTCATTATTAGAGCGGCCATTATCATTTGGGATTCACACACGACTTTCCTGCCAAAGTGCTCTGAAAATATTTACCAATATTCAGCCGAGACATCGGCAGGATCTGCAAGTAGTTTGCAGAAAACTTGACCCTCTGAGTAATGTCAGTTATCTGAATAAGCATATTTATTCCACATTAAAACCCGGTTTATGTGCGACGTTGATAAAAACAAAGATTCCATTCAAATTTAAATTGCTTGTAAACATCCAATCAGTCATAATGCCTTATAGAGTCATTAATATTCAGACGGTGTCTTTCCCTCCATCACTGGAGACTGAAAACATGGAGTTCTCATACCCATGCAGTCGTCCCCCCTCTCTCTGACAGCACACAGTCGCCAGCGTTTAATCTAGTTCCTCTTCAAATGTCAGGAAGACAAAGGGCTTCATCTGTCACAGCTATCGATCAGGCATTATTCCCCACCGCTGCCCCGATGGATGAAGTATCTCAAGGCCCTCTGCGCAGCCCGCCAATCCCGCACCAGTCAGCTGGCATTAACCGGCAACCCGCAGAAGATGCCTTCACTTAGCACACAGCCTATGAGTTTTACGCACATCATTATAACGACATGACAAACGAGGGGAGAGCGGGGAGTTGTGGAGCCCTGAGGGGATCCCGTTGCAAATGCCAGTCGGCGGGGGGCGATGATCCGATATGATGGCTGCGATAGCCTTGTACAATGATGATGATGAGGCTAGATGTCTGAGCGGCTGGCAGGAAAGGTGAAGGAGGGAAGGCAGAGCGGCTGTGGGAGGGAGTATTTATGTGGAAGATCCATATTTGTCTAATCTCCTCGAGGCCAGGCCTGCCAGACACTGCCCACGGTATTTAGAGCGCAGAGCCAAGGCCTATCTTTGCCCCTCATTGACTCTTTACAGCCTGGCAGCCTTCCATAAGACGGCTCACTAGGGAAAGTGGGGAGGAAGGAAAAAAGGGGGGATGAATGTCACCAGGGGTGAGTGAAGTAGAGGCTGAAGTGCTTTAGAGCAGAAGATCTTGAAGGGTGGAGGAAGTTGATGTAGGAGAATAGGTAGGTAGATGAGCGCTGTGGGTTTCAAATCCGCATCCTGTCGTTGAGAGAAAGCACCGGCGCTGGCCACCTCTCACCGACACAATGTTTGCAGCAGCCAAGCACGAGTAAATGATGGATGGCATGTTATTGCTCCCACAGGTCTCGCTGGGCACAGTTCCAGTATGATTGCCAACCTGCGGAGCAGAGCGCCAGTGGCTGCAAGCAGGAAAACTACGGAGCATGTCTACTTGCCTACACCGGCCTGATGGGTAAGAACTAAATCTTTCTGTGCCAGCTCCGGCTCACCCACCTTCTGTGATGGAACAGGAACAAAAAGGCTTTAGAAGGGAGGAAGGCGGAGAGCAGACGAGTGCACTGAACAGGACTCAAAAGAATGAATCAAGGATTGTGATGAGAAGCGCGGTTCAACGATCGATGCAGCGCTGATTAATGTGGCCGCTGCATGCCCGGCCAAGTCGTCGGCATTATAAGTAGTGCAATTACAACTATTGACTGCTGTTTTGAGAGAATTATCCCTGACGTGACGATGAGTGGGAGCGAACGGAGGCGTAGAACACGGCTTTATTGTACTTTAGATGAAAACTTAACAAAAGATCACATAATGCACAAAGGGTTGTTAAAAACCATTCAGTCTAAACATGTCATTATGGGACAACAATACCTCGATTGAACTGCTGCAAAAAAGAGCCCAAAAAAGAAGGTTGTTTAGTTTGTGGGGGACTGAAGAGAGACAGATTAAGGAATACAGAGACAGAAAGCAGTGATTGGCCATTCTGGACAACTGAAGTAGAAGTGAGACGCTGAGGCGGTGTTGTTTGGAAGTCTGGGACCCAGAAAATCGATGGAGGTAAATCAGAACTTTTTTTTGCCACACTGCCTCAAAGTGCACCAATTCTATTTCCCACCTGCTTTAAAAAAATACAAGCTACAAGGCTATATTACCCTTCCCGGAGAGTGACTTCCCAATCATTTCCTGCTGAAAAGCTCAAAAAGGCAGAAAGGAATAAAAGAAACACCACTGAGGCTTTGTCCACCCACATACGGATGACAAAAAAATTATTACATATACAGTACTCAAACAAGCATGCCAGGCCAGTAGGGGGCAATAAAGTCTACATCTACACCAGACTACAAGTATATTTTGAGCATGTGTAGTAATACATTAATCAGCAACTGGCACGCACATCCTGGTCTCATTCCCAGGTCGTCAAGTACAGGCGTTCTGTCGCGTCCCCACGGCGTGTCATGAAGACACAGACGGTACTCTTAACACGGGGCTTTAAAGTAAAGCCAATGTAAACACATCCCAGGAAATATGAGATCAGAGCAACTGGTGGATCCAACGTAATATAAAGAGCAAAGAGGTCCCAAGACGGGCGAGGGCTGTGGGTAAGAAGGGGGGTTGAGTGGTGGGTCATACACAGGACCTTCACCCAGGCAGCCAGGGTTTAAATTCCTTGTGTGAAACCAAAATTGTTTATGTATTTTTTTTTTTTTTGCCTAAACCAAACTGCCATTTCACGTCAACCATGTGTTAGCTTTCTGGCACAGAGGAGTGCGACAAAGCAGAATCGGTATTTTAAGACCTGGGATGAGAACAGATCGGTATGCACAAATTGAGGTGATGACTCCATCATTTCACAAACGGTCTGTTTTGTCCACACAGATACCCAGAAATTCTACTTCTGCACTGATAGAGGACATTTATAAAAATCTCTTTTAGTGACAAAAAACTCTGTTTGCAAGGGAACAAAAACCAAAACGCAGAGTTTTGCAAAATGTCTGTTTACATGTGGACAAGGCCTGAAAGATCTCCATGATGGTGCTCAGATTCTGCACTGCAGGACGTTGCCTCCACCGAGTTGCCTTGACCAGCAACATATAGAGGCGACACCGTGCCCAATGATTAGTTTTAACGGAAAATGTCTGACACCAGAATGAAATAAGTAAAGCTGTGGGAGTCTGGAGGCCTGGCCGATAAGAACAAAAGGATGGTGTAAGTCTGGGCCACCTACACAATGTGCCATAGGACCAGAACTTCCCTCCCTAAATGATCAAAATCGCATGAACTAAACTAAACAGAGCCATGAAAACTGGACCTACCAGACCTCCATCCTCAATCACCTGATCAGTAGCACTTGAGAGGAGAAAGAAGAGAAGAGGATGAGAGAATAACTCAGAAGGGGGGGGGAGTGTTTAATAGTAGCATCAAATGAGACTCACCAGGCGATCAAGAGGAGGATGCTATATAAGCTCTGTGTCTAGTTTTTCTGTATTTTTATCGTAAGTACATCCTCAAAGGAAATGACATTTAAAAATAATTGCCTGTCAGGAAAGATCATAGTGGGTTTTTTTAGTAAATGTTAGCTGGTTTCCAAAACCCATTCTGTTGGAATAAACATAGAGTGAAAACTTTATTGGCTCAGTAATCTAAAGCGCTGTCAGCAACTGGGATTGGACCAGTCAACACTGGATGACCAGGCTGCCATCTTAGATAACCTGCCAGTCTGTGTCTCTATTCGCTCCAGCTTCATTATCTGTTCTCCTTTTTTTACATTCCCCTCAGTTTCTCTCTCAGTGAATGCATTTACGTGCACTCTAATAACTCAGCCTTAACCTGATTAGGCGATGTTGTGATGATAGAAAATTGCCATGTAAACGCTTTTTATTTGATTATCATAATTAGGGTAAGGTCATAATCAGGCTAAGCAGGTAAGATTAAATCAGGCAGAATTGTGCTCGAACATTCAATTTGTTGGGACATTAAACTCTTCAGTCAGACGGTCCTCTGCATATGAAGTTTTACAGATCAAATCATGGCTCAAAGTGGAACGAGGCAGCAAAAAACAAGTTTGATTAAGCCCAGTTCAACTCAACAAAAGACAGTACTACTTGATACGATCTAACATTCAGATTCAATCCCTCTGAACACGAGATGTTGTGTTTCTTCAGTGTTCCTGTAAACACACTGTGTTGTTCTCCCCCTCTACAGGAAGCACAATCACTCCCAACTACCTTGACAACTCCACATCCAACGTGGGACCCTGGTGCTCCTGCGCAGCGAGCGGCAACCACAGGGAACAATGCAATGACTTCCTCCTTTTTTTCCACGACAATGTCTGCCTGAGTGAGTAACAGCTGCAGAGAGAGAGAGACCTCTGGCAACACAGTAATAATAACAACCCAGACACACAACAAAACCAGGACAAGTGTGAGAATTATCTGTACTTGTGAACGAAGGTAATCAAAGTAAACACTAACGATAATCAGCCTCAGCTCTAACCCAGTTGATGAAAGTTTTTACATTTGCTGCTCTCACAACTCCATCTGCAGCTCCATTGTGTGGTTTACTCTGTGAGCAGATGAACAAAAGAACACAGACGCTTAGTTTTTATTACTTTTAAGGCTTTTTTGAGACTGATTTTGCCATTTTTCAAACCTAGCATCCCAAAATGTAAGTTTTTTTTAGGCAAACCTAATATAAAACTATTATCAGATCTCTTCCTTTATTGCATTATTGGGCTGACAGTGTAGAGAGGGCATTGAAACAGCATTTAGCCGTTGTGTAGGTAGATAAAAGAAACATAAAATATAACGTGATAATTAAAGAAGTATTCAGCAAGTGGGTGAGTGCCGTCTGATGTAATAATGTAGTAATGACCACTGAGTAGTCCTGGATAGGAAGGTGAACATATCGACAGGTGTGATGTGTTGGTGGGATCCCATTGCTATAGTTTTCTTGACAGTCTGATGAGAAGATCATTATTTATACATCACACTTTAGGACTATTGCCTCATGTGGTACAAAGTGGTATTACAAGATAGGACGGGCCAGGGCTAGCTGCTGGTTAGCATGCTAACTTCAGTAGACAACTCTGCAACAAAGTACACAGACGTCTTTGACAGAACGTCAACACTGTTGTTTCTTCAGACTCATATTTGGACTCTATAACATGTCAGCTACTGTCCTGTTCATCAGTAAGAAAGACAACAAGGTTCTGCCCACTCTGTCTTATTGACAGATCATCAATGGACCACCACTGTGTTTTCATCCTTCAACATCCCTGGGGAGTGATGGCACTCGGCACACATCAATGAGACAGACACTCCCTCTGTGTGTCTTTACTCCAGTCGATATTAATTTATATCTTTGCACACGTAAGACTTTGCAGACAAACAACGCCCTGAGTGATGAAAGCAGTGATAGACTGTTGACATTAATGAAACGCTACAGCTGGTGGCACAGTGTAATGGGTTACCACACGTTTGTTCTGATTATTCCAGGAAATTTATCACAGCAGAAGAAAACTATGTACAATAATAGAAACATGTGTTTTTTAGTAGAAACACAAATGACAAAACATTGACTGATGAACTGAAGTTGCTGTTATATAAGGATCATCCTCTGTAGTCTTTTACCTTTTGTCGCAGCTTGTATCATCTAACAACAACAAAACAGCGATGATGATAGGAGATCATCTCTCTGAATGAGTGATGGCAGCAGTGACATCAGACTGACACCGGTGACAAAGTAATACAGACTGTAGCTGCTGGTGACTGAAGTTTATTTTGGGTTATTATTTTTTCTAACAACAGACGAAGACAAGTTCTTACAAAGCTGTCGGTATGAGTAGCAACACCAGTGACAGACCAATGACACCAGTGACAGTACAAAGCAAACCGCTGCTGCTGTCATGTGGTGACAAAGGAGAATGTCAGTGTTGGTTAAGTTTATTCGAGGCTGCATCTCGGTTCAATTATGACAAAAAATTTAAACAAACAGCATCAACCTGTCATCAGTAATCACACAAAAAGCATCTTAAACCTGCGTCCGCCGGACACGACTGCATTTTTGTTCTGGATCCAAGAAACGATCCTCTGTTGTTCCAGGCAACGTGCCAAAGTCCACTGGACGCTGCTCCACTACCTTTACACTTCGGGTCTATTTTGGCCCGACTAGCTCGCATCTCAGGTGTGAAATTCACAGTGAGAGATTGAGATTACAGCCCACAGATTACACCTACACTGTTCTTCAAGCTGTGTGTTGTCCAATAAACCACAAAAAAAAAGCCTTCAGAGGGAAAGTAGGCACATTCAGGACCTTTTTAAAGGGTGATGCCACTAATTTTATACATTAAAAGTGTGTTAACAGGTCTTAAAAAAAAGTAGTATAAATCCTTTTATGACTACGGAGGAAGCTGCATGTAATCTGATAAATTGCTTCCAGTGATGTCACTCAGTGACTTAGTTGCATTGTGGGTAATGTAGGCAGCTAGTTTTGAAATTTGGACATTATGGACAATTAAAAAATAATCAAATCAATACAGCAGAACCAGAGCGATGTCTTCCTTTTCAAAACCTGATGCCTATACTACCCACAATGCAACCACTGAGTGACATCATGGGATGATATTTACATGCAGCTTCCTCTGGAGCCACAAAAGGCTTTATACTACTTCTTTTTCATATGCAGTAATACTTCCCAAAGACCTTTAATGTGTAAGACTGGTGGAGTTACCCTTCAGTTGTTGGGACATAAAGGACATAAAAAGCTTGTCCAGGCTCTTTTCCAACATCAGCTGTGATGGCCTCAAAACGACGTTACTTCCCCTCAGTATTGTACCATCATTTTAACAGCAACTCATTAAAGTTTTATAGCTATAGCTGTAATAGTTTTCCCTAACAAAGTTTAGCCTAATGTTTTGTCCCCGAGCAACAATAATAAATGCCATATAAAAACTTTAATACGGCGTAATCACCCAAAGTAATTTTTTTATGTTTTATTTTAAGTATCATCATTTTGTAATTTAACGATACCATACCTAATTTAAAGATGCAGTGTGTAGTAACTAGAGGGTCTGTTGGCTGAAATGGAAAATTATATTCATAATTATGTTTTCATTAGTGTCTAATCACCTGAAACTAAGAATCGTTACCTTAGAAAGACTCTCTCATATCTACAGAGGGAGCGGGACCTCTTCCAAAGAGTCGGCCATGTTGCACCACCGTGTTTCTACCCTTACCCTAAACACCGGCTCTACAGAGGGCCTTTCATGTCCGTCACATTCTTGGGAGATGAGGGTGAGGCGAAGGGTATTCAGTTGGTTACAATCTGCAGCTTCACCGCTAGATGCCACAAAATCCTCACTGGACCTTCATTTGTAATATCAGCGCTGTTAACGCCATTTAACTAAGTCTTGTCATTTTAAACAAGTAAATATACACTCAAAAATATTTATAGTGCAGTTCAGTCTCTATGAAACACATCTTCTTCCCTAAACTCTTCTTTCCTTATCCTTACATATTTGTCTCGGTCTAGGCATTAACAAAATATTTATTGATATCCCACGTAAAACTGCTGAATAATTCCAATGTAATTTGCAGGCAGTGCTCTGAAGGAATACAGAGTTCACTTGTGTTTGTGTAGCTTCAGCTTAATATTCAACAAGCAGAAGCCAGGAAGCAGTTGACTCTGGCTTTGCTTCTTCTGATACGCTTTATTCTGGAAATACAGACACTAAATAGACTGCTGCATGAGGTAATCCAAAAGAAAAAGTAGATTACAAAAGTGTCACCACATCCATCATAAGTGGGAAGCTTTTGTGTATTTATGTGCTTGGAAACTTAAAAAAATGTCGTACAGACAACTATAAACAACAGACTGAAACAAGGCAAAGCCACATCCGGATATCTGGTCAAAGAACAACTTTTTCATGTTGTAAACTCCCCAGTATACAGGTATTTTAGTGGCAAAATATGTCCGTGTATGAAAGTAGAAACAGACACAGCTAAAAATTTACCAGCTTGGTGTTTAATCCAGTAATAAGCGTAGTAATCCAGTGAGAAGCAGCGAGTCTTAGCATAAAAACAGCATTAAAAAACCTCCATCTGGAGGAGTGGCACCAATAAAAGAGAAGATAAAAAAGACACGAGGAGAAGAAAATTAAGATTCCTGAAGAACAAACAGAGTAAAATTTCAAAATAACTCATTAGAAGCATTATCTACTCCTCCAGTGACAAAACTCTCGGTACAGTGCATCACTTGTATTAATTGTGCTCTACAAAAGGGATCACCACTTGACGAGTTGTTATGGGCTTTAATGAGTTAGTCGGTGATTAAAACTTGCAGCTGCAGATGCCGAGCAGTAGAGCAACAATCCCTCACAAAAAACGTCCTGATTTGCCAGAAACAGCAACCTACCAACCTCTTTTACCTGTGAGCAGTTGTGCTTTTGTATTACAGAAGTCAATGACTAGGAATACTTGTAAAAAAGGATCCCACTTAACAGCACAGAATAGGTCAATATCAAGTATAACTGAGCTGCCAATACTGGAAGTTTTGAATGTTTTTTAGGAGATTGTCCTCCCAAGAAAAAAAAGCAAGTGCCAAAGACGACATATGTTTACGTGGGAGCGACAAAAAGCTCTTTGGCAGGCAAAGGAAAAATGATTTGTGTCCATCTGGACCAATGGATGAAGTCACATGATGGAGTTACTGTAGAGCGACAAAGTCTGCATAGAAAGGAGGAGATGGAGCTGATAGATGGGTCAACAAAATGTCTCACTTTAACACATGAGACTGCTGTTAATGATGTGATGACAAAGGTCCCCTGACTTTAATAAAGTAGTCATTCAAACCAAAAACATAACTGAACGATAACCATATGATATTATTTATCATTTTAATGGATTGCAGACAACAAAATCCGAGGGATGACATGTTACATATTTAAGTGGAAACACTTATTTCTAATATGTTCCTTAGATGTTAAATGACAAAATATGAGACGTACAGTACAGCATAAAACGAAACAATGGATTCCTGAAAGTCAGAGTTGCACCACCTCACATTAAATAAGAAAAGCCTGCATCACTTTGGATGCTGCTTGAAGGATAAAACTGGCTTATTTTTCAATAGTGCTTTGTAATGACATTGGAAGGCACAGACAAATGATGGTGTGGGATCAGAAAACGCTTCTATGCTTTGAAGAAAAAGAAGAAGATTCTTTACTGTCACATACAATCGTACATAGTGAGCCTTGTTTCTGCATGAAACCCGTCCCTGAGGAGCTGTGGGCAGCAGCCGTACTGTGCCCAGGGACAAAAAAACGCAGCCTGAGGCCTTTCAAGTAGTTGAAACTATGTATTTTGTTCTTTAATTTGGAGGACTTGTTTTTCTTATGTCATATATAATCAGGGGTTTAATTGGACCAGGGCTTCTGGGGAGTTAATGGTGCATTCAAGAGCTACCTCAAAAACTCTGAAATCTACCATGCCTTGTTTCGGAGAGTGCATTGGCGGCAACAGGGACTTAATGGTGCATTCAAGTGCAGTTTGCTGAACTACATAGATCTACATTGTGACTTATTTTCTTGTTCTTACACTTCAGCATTTTTAAGAATTAGATGCTGAAAAATCTATTAAAAAAGTCAAATTGTTCAGCAAACTCAAGCATATTCTTGTACAACAGTTCCCAAAGCCCAGCTGTCATAATTGTAAATTATTATGTTAATTATTTTAGTGATTAAATAGTTAAATAGTCAAGTCATAACCAAGCGGGAAGGTCAAAGGTTCAAAACCTGGCATCTTCTCCATGGGTTTTCTCCAGGTGTTGCGGTTTCCCCACCATCAAAACATGCACATTAGATTCATTCTTCAATCACTGCCCTTGACTAACATCTGGATCTGGCTGCCCACTGCCCCTTCCAGGATGGGTTAAATGCAGAAAACCAGTTTCACTACACAGAACATTGTATGATAAAGATCCCTCTTCTTCTTCAAAGAGAAATGTTCTTGACCTCGATTTTGATCTTGGCGGTCAAGCCCGTTAAGATCATTTTTAAACTTCATGCACCCTTCAGGCAGTGATTGGTCAGGTGTGCAAAGGTGTTATAATATGTGGATGTGTGAACTTTTCATTCATCCCCTACTTCTCTCACTGTCCTCTATACCACCAAGTACAACACAAATAATGCTTCTGATAGGAGACTAAAAGTGTTAGCAGTTGTACCCATTTGTAAAATTCATTCCAGACTATGAAGACGTGCAAAAGCTGCGGAATCCTTGGAGAGAGATCGGCAAGGCTGGGTGATGGCTCTTGAAGGAGGCTATGACAGCAGACTTGACAAAGACCCGGCCTTCGTGTGTGTCCGTTTGCATCTACTATAAACTCGTCTGCATGTAGATGTAGTCAGAAGACCCATCAGGCAGCCTAGTTCATTTCAATCATAACAAAACCTTTATTGTTCAAAAGAAATCTGCCTTAAAGCAGCTATTGAAAATGGAGGACATAAATAGACTGATAAGTAAAACCTCTGCTAAAAAAATGAAACAAAATGACACCATGCAAACCAAAGACCTCAGTGCGGCAGTGAAAAATATGCACGTTTAGAAACCTAGTAGAGCAAATTACAGTTTTTATCCGGGGACAAAACCTCCTGCCTTTTAAGCTATTTTCCGACCAATTATGACATGTTGTATCCATTTTCACTACCTGACATGCATCGCTCAATGAGATAATGACGTTTGTTAAAATGCTAATTTTCTCTGATTAGCCAACTCAGGATGGCAATAAAATGTACATTATCCTGTCGCGAGTTAAACCTCCCAGCGTAGCCACATATGTTTTTTTCAACTGCTTGATGGATGTCTTGTTTTTCAATGAAACTCCTCATGTGCATCCTGCAGCTAGGACTCAGTCTTGCCAAGGCAGCTCCTGTGTGCTGTTTACTGTAAGCTCCTTAGAGACCCAGAAAAACAAACCTCAGACTGACTGGCCTCATTTCCCTCAGTCTGAGCAAAAAAAAAAAACGCTCCTCTCCTCCTGCCTGAGCAAATGGCTGAAGCCAAGCGCCGCATACAGTACGTGATAATAAGGACGAACAAGTTTATAATGGGAAAGGCGATTCATGGACCAGCGGTGCATGTCGAGCTCTCATCTCAATTGGAGTTCGGTGTTGTTTGCCAGGCTCAGGCAGGCCACAGTTCTATTTTGAGGAGAAAGTGTGCGTAATGATTTGGCAAAGAGGGTTTGGATTCAAGCCAATAATTGGGAAAATGAATCCGCCCTGGGAGAGCTCCTGAATGTTTGTCTTTCCCCCATGCTCCTCATGTAATCACAGCGAACAGAGAGTGAAATGTTATTCATTTTGACACGAGCCAAAAAGACTCTCCCGTCTTTCGGTAATGGTCGTGTTTCACAAGTGGACCACATGATCGTCAATTAAATAAATCCTCCTGGTCTCTTTTGGTGTTTACATCTTTTTGCCACCAAATTCAGCATTATTTTGTGCACAGGGCCCCCCTGTGCTGTTGTGCCGGTGCCGGCTTGCTGAGACAGGACTTCAGATGGCCTTTGATGACTTTGTAATTGAACATAATTTGGTTTCCTGCCTCCGAACTAATGAGGTGGACAGAGAGAATAGTGGCAGGGAAGAATACAGTCGTTTGCAGATAGGGGAAGGGGAAAAACTGCTGGACTCTATGGAGTCAGCGCACTCAAGTTTAAAAAACAGCTGTCACCCTACCTTACCTCCTCATCACTGCGATAATAACCACATCACTATGCAGAACAGCAGCTCTGGACTTCTTCGTTCGCTGAAAGCTGAGTGTGTCAGGGAAAAAAATGAGAGGACAGATGGAGGTGAAGCTCATTTATGTCTGCAATTATTTTAATTTTTCTGCAAGTTAAATTGGTAGCGTAGCAGGAAAAAAGAGTGAAGGTAACCAGCAGTATGTCAGGGAGGTTGGGGACAGGAATGGGGATGGTGCACAGGATGTGCTCTGCAGTGTGGCTCGAGGGAACCTATGAAGTCGGTAAAAAGAAAAAGCCCTCTGGGAGAAACTTAAAAGTCAAAGAGATGCGAGATGGCGGTGCTTAAACAGCCGTGTCCAAACATTTACAAAGGAACTGTCACAACAGCTTACCAGTGAAGATATCAATTGGCACTTCATCTCTGCGTGACGGCGGGTGGCGAGGCACGGTGGCGAGCAGCTGGAGTTGCACCCCTCGCTTCTCTCATCCGTCAGCCTGCCGGGGGATCGCTGCACGCTGCCGAGCGCTAACTGCACTCTTTGAGTGCTGCGGCACACTTTCCCACCTGTCCTACCGACGCTAATGGCCCACAGCACCATTAGCTGGTCCACAGCCCTTCCTGCGAGGTGCTGATGTATACACACCGTCAGCCGGCTTCAATCTGTTTCCCTCACTATTGACTCGTTGCTGATGTGTTGCAACTTGCAGATTCCCTAATTAGCTGCAAAGCTGGCAGTGACTGTGCAGGTTACCCATCCACCGCCTCCATCTCTGTCTAGTAGTTGATGCTCAGCGTTGCACCAGTGGAGGGAGTCGAGTGAAGGCTCTGCATTGATTGCTGCAGAATTGTGTTTGCAAAGGTAACCCACCTCAGGAGGATGGATCAATTTGTTCAGGTCCTGTGAGAAATCTATGTTTGTGTGTCACACCCCGATACTCCACTGAAGCCTTTGAAATCCCATCCCTAATAACCAGCGAGTCGCTTCAGAAGTCGAAGGGTTTTTTCCTTGAAACAGATGGAATAATGGCGTGATTTTCATTTTCTGAGCACCCACATCCATCTTACAGTATAAGCTGCGGTATATTAATTGATGAATCTCTCATTCATGTCTTCATTTGAGCATATTTTAATTGAAGTGACTTTCATGCAAACGTAATTGCTGCAGAGTAGCCCATTAGCTGAATTAAAATGAATGCTTATAGAATATCAATTCATTATATGATGATAAGTCATTCTGGTTGTGGAAAAGCCGAGAACGTGATGTAATTGGACGTCCTTTGGGGTGCACAAGACCGTATAAATCCACCAGACTGTAAATTATATATAGTACAGAATGTACATACTATAATATGCCCTTCAGTCACAGCCTACTTACTGCAAGTGGTCCATTTTCTATTCACCATGAGCATCATATCAGACCATTACAGACAACTGAAGTATGGAAAAAACTAAACTGACTCACTTTTAGGGAGCGAAGTCAGAGTCCAATGTCGCTTTTCAACTTTGGGAAGTTAACACTTTTTCCACACCATCTCACTTTTTCTGTGTCAAGAGTTAAAAAGTAAACAAAGTATTTGTCCATCCAGAGAATCGCAGCTTGTTCGCTTGTATCTCACACTCCCCGAATCGCTTGTTTTCAGCTCTGACAGCAAAAGGCGTTAAACATTATCTGTTTCAGTCAGGTGAGGATTCAAACCGGAAACATCCAAAGCATCTGTTTATTTAATTGAATTACATCCAAACTTGAACATCTGTTCCTTTTTAACGCCTGTGAAAGAGGGAGAAAGATCTCTAAAGATTTGCCTTCCTCTAGTCATCACTGTAATCATGCAACTGTTCCAACAACTTAACAGCGGTGAATAAATTCTAGCGAGCTTGTGTGAATACGCATGCTAACATCCCAGAACAAGAACGTATACTGTGAATACTTGGCAGCAAGAGATTGAACCTGTTGCCTGAAGTTAATATTTTTTGTTGGCATATACAATTTGAGTAGTGATACTTGCGTTAAAACTTTAACTTTAACAGCAGAACAAGCTGAAAACACATTGAAATACATTAGCTAGCTCTGTAGCCTCTAAATGTTCATTTTTCTAACAATATTATCACTGATAGATAAAACTAACATCAATGTGAGCAGATTTTGTCCGAAAAATTTAAAAATGAGTTAATAACCTGTAGTTTATGCACCCCTGAGGGTAAAAAAGGCTAAGATGAAGTGGGCAAAGATGGGTGATTTATTATTTATAGCTCTGATGTGAGTTTAACACAATAAATCTCAACTCAACTCAACTTTTTCCTCCTCTCCGAACACGTATTGTAAGTTACGATTGTGTGTGTTTTTAACTGACAGAAGAAAAGAGGTCGTCTTTTCACAAAATGTCGAAGGTGGCAGCAGAAGGAGATGACATAACTTTGGTTTTGGGCTTTTTGTTGAACATAACTGTTCACTGCTGTTGCTGGGTGGCAAATCAAAATCCATTTAACTTCACTCAGCTGTTGAACTGCTGTTGCCCTCAGAGTGTTCGTGTGTTGAGTCACCACTTCACTTTTTCTACGTAGGCTGAACTCAGTATTTATCGCCCATGACCACATTCATTGACACTGAGTAAACTGTTTTCTTAAGTGCCACTAATGTATGCATTTCTTTTATCGTGCTGTCAATAACAGAGGAACTGTGCACAGCGTGGGGCCTCCGTTGTCAGAAGAGATCTGGGGGGTGACAGCAGCAGGGTTAACAGAGGGTGACAACAGCAGCAGCAAGAACAAATCAGTGAGCTGTTTTGTTCCAATCCAAACAGCAACTACCCTCCCAACAAAAAAGGGCATCAGCTGCATGTGGTGTGGCACCGGCACACAGGAAGTCGTCCTGCATTTGAGGCAGCCCCAAACCCTGGTTAAGATCAAAATAGTTCTGTTATGTGACTGTTGTTTTTTCTTGCACAGTGGGCCACCAAAGAGGGTACTTCAGCATGTTTTCTCCACTTGAAGGGCAGCTTAGAGGGAGTTTCACTACGTTTTCTTGCAAAGTGGGCCACAGCAGAGGGGACTTTATCAAGTTTTCTCCACTGGAAAGGAACCCTAGGGGGCACTTTATCCTGCTTTCCCCACTCTTGGGAACCCTAGAGTGTCCTTTATCATGTTTTCTCCACTGGAAGGGCATCCTGGAGGGTACTTTGTCACCTTTTCTTGCAGATTTTGCCAGCACAGACCACAGACGGCACTTGATTAAGTTTTCTCTGCTATAAGGGAACCTTGCAGGGCACTTAACAATGTTTTCTCCATTTGATGGCAGCTTATAGGGACTTTCACTTTTTCTTGCAAATGAGGCCACAGCAGAGGGCACTTGATTATGTTTTCTCCGCTGGAGGGGCAGCCTAGAGGGCACTTGTCATGTTTTATGTACCATAGAGGCATCCAAGGGCAGACTTCTGTGGCGTTTTTATTCTCTTTCATTACTTAATTGTGTAAACACATAACAGTTTTGTCCTTTAATGAGACTTTTTGCAATCACTTTGTTTTGTAACGGTTTACTCATCAGTGCACTCATTTCTATTGATGAATTACTAGTGTTTCATGATGATATGAATCATTTCATTGTTCACCTGTGTAGAGGACTTTCAGCAGATACTGGTGGTTTGAATGCATCGAGGCTACGCTGCTTGTGACCGTATGTGTGGTGCTATATTATGCTCCTCGGTTGTTTAATGTGGTTGATGAAGGACTGTGAGTTTTATTATAAGATGCAGGATTCATTGAGAGTAGAAGTAGCATGTGTTTGTGTCAAGAAAGAAAAGAGCTGCATTAAAGAAACTTCAAATCATGCAGGTAGTTTGAATACAGCGTAAATAAAAAGAAAAACTAACTACAGTCTTTGGTTAAAAAACATTTTCTTTATTTATTTCTCAGAAATGTCAGCTCACACACACACAAAACAGTTTTCATTAAACTAAGCTCCTGGCGGGGTCCTGAGCACATTTAACAAAATGCTTTGCACTTCTTAAAAAAAACTCCACGACTTAATTACCACAGGTTCACCTGTACGCTCCCTCACACCCACACCGCTACACCCCCCTAACACTCACAAATTATACTCGGTTGCATCAGAAAAAGAAAAAGTCCAGAGAGCTCAGAAGTTCAAACAAAATGCGATGAAGGTGCTCTTTTTGGCAGGGAACACAGAGGTTCAAACGGAGAAAGATCCAAGTCACTCCTCTGGCAGAAAGTTTAGAAGCCTTTATTCAGATGGCTATTTCATGCTGAAACTCTTAGAAACATAGACAGTGCATGTTAAAAAACAAGCAGAGTAATAACCCATGCGTGGGGGCACAAACAGCCCCTTCAAGGTGTAAACCCACTTAGCACACAGTCGCCCCTCTTGTAGATCTCGACACCCGAGTGCATACTTTAGATATACGCATACAAAAACATACTTGTATTCCATTAATCCCCATGTGGTGCTGTCTCGACTGCAGTGCCTCCGATAGCAAGGTTAGGAAAAGTTAGTCTTTATTTGGGCCTTCACTTGTTAAACCAAACAAAGCTTGTGATTGCAGATTGTGATTATATGTTTCCCACCACTTAGCCATTGACCAGACTTGGTGAATGCACAGGCTCTGTGATTAGATGCCTCCAGCCTGAAATGCATGTTTGGGAGTTGAGCTCACCTTCTACGTTAAGCTTTCATGCGCACAGGGTTTTGGACTTTTTATCAAAGAACCAGAATCTTTTGGTACTAATGATGCAACCAGGAGATTTTCATGCCAACCCAAAGCCACTGAAGTGCTCCAACTTTGAGTCACGTAACATCGACTATGGGTAAAAATCGATCAGACTTTACTTTCAGAACCAGGAAGAACTCCTGAGATAAACCTCTTAAACTTTTATCTCGGATAAAAAAGAAAAAACACCTGCTATAACTGCAGTTCTCAGCATAGCTGCAGTGGGCGTTTTCTACCCTCCAGCCACAAGGGGCGGTCATGAGCCTATTGGGGCTTTATGCACCAAAATCAACATAACCATTTCAAACTACTTCTGTCATTCTGTTTCTCACGGACTGCTATTACTACTCTCTCTCTCTCATGCATGGGCACTGTTATTTTTCCTCATGCATGCTACTGTTCTCTGATGATGATCTCTTTACTATACATACTTCTCTAACAAGCAGCTTATTATTTCCCATTCACAGCACGCTGACACTGGTGTGTGTGAATATTACTTATGACCTATAAAATCTCCTCCATTTCTACATTCCTTTGACAACAACATGTTATTATATTTACATATAATTTTCTTTGTACAGAAATGAATAGTGAATGGGCGAAGGCTGAATTTGCATGCAGCCTTCGTGTTGAAAAACCAGCAGGAAGGTCAGAAGTGAGTCAAATCGACTCAGTGTCTGGGAAATGTTCACCTCTGTCTTTTCATGCTACCCTACAGCTATTTAGGTAAGCCAGTCAGCGAGCCTGCTGACTTAGAATGGATTCAAAGGAAATAACTCACAGCTGTTCATTACTCATTAATGTTTTATATTATATTACCAGAGTTCCTCTTTTTTTTCCTTTCAGTGAACTTGCATTATATCTGTCTTGCAGCTCTTGCCTCTGAGATTTCTGTAATTAAAACCAAACCTTCAATCTGCCACTGACCGAGGCGCTCTGCTATTCGCCCAAACAGGCTTTCTAACTGTACATTTACATTTAATAGACAGGAAAGTGAATTCCTGCCCACACAGCACTCCTCTCTCTCTCATGTAATGGCAGACAGTAGTGTCAAGGACTGCAGTACTTTTTTGCCGTATGACATATTTAAACTTATCCCCCAGGCGTATGAATAACATATGTTGCTCACTTTAGGCGGCGTCTTACAATAGTGGCCCAGAAAAGCAACGATATGTATAAAATTGCAAAAAATCTGAGCTTCCATTATTCACAAATCCGCTTTCTGTGAATGGCTGAGCCGTCGCTGCTGTTTCAGGGAGCGTATTTTTCTCTTGAACTCCTGATGCATCACTTCCTGTGAACAGAGAAGAGTACGTGCTTTAACTTTCATTTTTTGGTGAATGGATAAATTGAACCATGTCGTCCCTTTGGTCTGCCTCATTACCACTTGTTGATATTGGCTAACAGTTAGAAAATAAGGTTTACCAAAGACACTCACTCTTTCAGGCACCTGATGACTCACCCTGCCATGACCACATTGTCATTAGATGTGATCAGTGACCAATCACATTACCAAGAGCCTTGCAGGGATGGGAGGGCAAAAGGAAACCAGAAGTGGTGGCTGATATGGGCCGGTATATCAGGTGCAGCCGCAGCACCAACGTGAAGGAAGTTGAACGTCCACATATGTTTTGGGCAGGCTTTGTAGAAAACTAAACAAAAACAACATTTTTATGTTAATAAATATTGTAGCCGAGGGTTATATGTTGCGTCTATACTTACGAAGATTGTAAAATAATGATACAAGGCTCCCCAGTCTCAAGACGGCAAAAGTTATTCCACTCACAACTGCAGCGCATACAGACAGACTCTTTGTTTTTGTACATTTCACAATAAAAGCCCTAGGCGGTATACACTGCATAACTGTTTATCCAGGGGGAGCTTAAATTCCTTCTTTACTAAAACGCCACTCAAAGATTCAAGTCATATAATGATCTGCTTCTAACCCTTTTCGTATTTTTTCCCCCCATATAATTGCCAACTTAAACATTTTCAATGTATTTCTGATCTGCTGTGGTCTTGTGTCTCAGCCACTGCAGCATTGTGTACAAGTGGGTGTGTTCAGTAGGAGGTGGTTTGTGTTGTGTTCAAGGCTGCCATATGGAAGCTGAGAAATGGCCGTGCTTGCAGTATTTTTAATACCATTATCATCATCAAGCTCATGACTTAATTATGTTGTTATTTCCAGACAATGAAGCTTGCTTTTCTTGTGATAACTGATTGATTTATCTTGAGAAAACAAACGGCAGATTTCTCAGGACAATAAGATAATTTATCAAGAGAAAACAACTTCATAAGATTAGTGGACCTTGACAAACACACACGGCTCTGTGGGGCGGGCGAGGGACTTCCAAGGCAAATCATATAAACTTTCTATGAACTCTCAGCATTTGTTGTAAGAATGTTTTCATTAGTGAATTCATATGAAGGCATGCACAATATTGGGTAATTATTGAAAGGGATAGGCCTGAGACGCAAGTGAAGATTTTATTTTTCTGGTGGGAAAAGTTTTCTCTTCTGTGTTTGTGACTTGAGAACTGGTAGGAAATAAAATGTGTTTCTTGATTATCCTTAATTTTATTTTATTTATTATTTTTTTCATCTATGAAAATGTGCAAAAATAATATTTTTTTCCTAAAATTTAGGATATTTTTTTTCCTAAAATTTAGGATTTTTTCCCCCTCAAAATTAGGAGAATTTTTTATTTATTTATTTTTTAAATTTAGGATCTTTTTTCTCTAAAATTTAGGATAAATTTTTTTATTTTTTTTTTAGGATTTTTTCCCCCTCAAATTTAGGAGAATGTTTTTATTTATTTATTTAGGGTTTTTTTTTCTCTAAAATTTAGAAGAAAAAATTTTGTTCGGGTTAAACCACGTTTGTTTTTGTTTTTTTCATGTGTGAAAAATAAAGTTCTGACAGGAATTATATAATTTTTTTATTATCATTTTGCAAGGCTCAGTAAAACTCATCAACCACAAGAGGCTGAGCCTCACTTGGTTTCACGCATGAAATAAAAAATTTCTTTCTCACTTTCACACATGAAAATTTTTTTTCATTTTTTTTAAATTCTGCAGGTTTTTTATTTTTTATTTTTTATTAATTTTTTTTTATTATTAATTTTTTACATGTTTTACCAGTTCTCAAGTCATATGCACAGGAGAGAAAACAGTGTCAACTTAAAAAAAGGATCACCAGAAAAAAAATAAAAAATACTCATTTGCATGGTCAAATTAGACGTCTCCTTGGTGTAGGGGAAGTGGGAAAGAAACTCCCCATATTGAGGCATGTTTTAGTATCATGTGTAGAGTAAGTCATGTAAGAGTATGCATATAGTATGCATATAAAAAGATCAAACACAGTCTGATGCATTGATCAGTAATTGGAACATCTTGATGTGACATTTCCAGCTTTAATCAGCTGATAAAGTTGTCAAGCAGCCATCTATACATGCTGACACAGCACACCTGATCTCTGATAAACATTATATGTAATTGGAGGACACAACCTTTTTTTTTTTTCATGATAGCGGGTTGATTATGTAGAGATAACAAAATAATTGACTCGTGGTCTTGAGATAACAGCATTTGAAAAAATGGCAACCAGAGGTGATGCTGATGTAAAAGTTGGTGTGAAGTTATTTCCATTCATCCCTAAAACACCTTGTCCCTGCCGCTCTTGTGTTCCAGAAAATGCCATCCAGGCCTTTGGGAACGGATCAGATGTGAAAACGGGCGCCAGCCAGCCCGGGATGCCCAGTCCAGCCACAGACATCCAGAGCCCACACTTGGCAACTACCGCGCCGGGAGTCTCCATGGAAACAGAGCAGAACATCTTGAGAGCACAGATACCTACTCAGGTGAGACGAGATGGAAGAATGAAAATGTTATGTACAACCTTTTCCAAACAGAGAGGCACTAATGGAGACGGCCTCACTCAGAATTGGGTCGCACTACTGCTGATAACTCGGGGTGTTTGTTTTATCCTGCAGGGGAAGCAGCAGACGGGTGGGATTTACATTATCTGCATAATTCAGACAGCGTCAGTCACACAAAAACCGAGATGAGGGCCGAAGCCGTGCCCGGTTCACTTTACACCAGCTTATCCAAGTGTCCAAATTCTAGGTGTAAGATGTCGGCTATGATTTAATTATCTCCACTGAGGAGGATGTTTTCACCCGGTCCGATTGTTTGTCAGGAGGATTACACAAAAACTACTGAACAGATTTCCACGAATGCTGGATGGAGGATGGGCCTCGACCCAGGATTGACCAGTCTAGGAATTTTTTCTCTATTTCATCATTTTTGTTAAATTTTCAGGGAATAATGTATCAATCTCTGGTGGAAAAAATCTGCCATTTTTAGGTGGATGGTACCAATGACTGTGCACAAGTAGATGCGATTAAATATCCAGATCTGGTGATAGATTTAGATTTCAATATTTTTTATATATTGAGTAGTCTTTTCTGCCGCTATATGGTAACAGATATGATATTGGATTAGGTTTGATTGAGTTAAAGAGGACCGTTGGGCCTTGGCAGAGGTATGCACTCGATGCTTTTGTCCGAAGCAGCAATCTAAGCCACTGTAGATCAAGAACAAGTGCCACAGCCCTGTTAATGTCCCATGTAAAACAGTCAACCTGAAATCTTCAACCAGAATGCAGAAATATTTAAGAAATTAAGATGCACTGCTTCACCTTGCTGCTGATATAAAAATCAATCAGGACAAGATATAATGATCTGCAAGTTTCCTAAATGTCATCTCTCTCATTAGAGATTGAACCAATACGGGATTTATTAGTTAATTATAATTGGACAGCAATACCTTTATTAGCTTATATTATCATTTTGTACACAAACACTTGATACAAACTGCAGTTTTTTGGCAATGACGCCTCAAATTGTTGATCAGAAAGCTGAGATTGAGATATGTGCGTCTCTGTATGAGCCACGATAAGATAAAATTTGTGTTGACCTGCTACAACACGCTGTGACAAGCCAGTATTGGATGTTGAAGTCGATACATCAGTCGGGCTCTGCCACTCTACTATAGACTAACCTATCGAGTGTTTATCATGTAGAGAATTGCAGTGAGTGAATGAAGGAAGGGCCTTGAAGCTTTAAGATTGGATGTAACTTTATTGATCCCAGTGGGATCATTACATCTCTGCTGCATTAAAAAGGATTCAGTATGCAAAGTGGAGCATAAAACAAACAACATAATGAGAATAAAAAGAGTGGAGACAATTAAAACAAGCTGCACAAAACGATGTAAACAAATGTGCGTTATATAAGCTCATGATATTGATGGTTTTAAACAACATTTGGGATGAGTAGGGAGGAAAAAGCTTCGGATGACATAGTTCCATATAAATAATGGAATAACCGACTAATTTACTGCATATAGGGATATACTTAAACATGCCATCAAAAGTAAACATATCTGTGTAGATTATTAAGCAGTGGAATAATTATTAAAGTTTCCGTAGTGCTGGAGGGTCAGGGGTCTTTGGGTGCTTCAGTTATCACACATCTCTAACTGAGCACAATCAGCGTGAACGTGTCAGACACTAGAAACTGTCTCATATTCATAACTGCTTCATCGACAGTATAAACAGCTTGTGTAAACATCATTAATGTAGGCCATACAATGAAGCCGTAAAATAAACAACTATTAAACTCTGTTGAACATCAATTTTAATGTGGACAGCCTGTTTTCCATTAAACATACACACACACACACTATCTCCATTTAAATAATGAGGAGTGAATCATAAATAATACAATTCACTGCAGGCAAAGGAAATTTGTTCCATGCATCTGGCTCCTAGTGGGGAAAAAATATGCTGTAATTGACAATCCGCCAACAGATATAAATAAACTTCACAAGCTAAATGTACAAGTAGGCCACTTTCTTATTTCCAGAGGGAAAGTGGAAGAAAAGGGCCGAAAGCCCTGATTACATATTCACGCCTCAGGTCCTCTGAAGCCCCTCGTCCCACGCAGCGATTGTTTCAACAGTCTGTATCATCTTCTGACTGTGTCGGACTTCATATTACGGCACAGACACAAAGTAAACAGTGAAGTGACACCTGATAGTCGAGTATCAACTCAGGATCAAATGGAAGTGTCGCCGAGTCGACACCAGTCAGAGTTAATTAATCCGGTAAATGAGTTCTGGACAGCTGCCCCGGAGTCACATCATCAGACATATTCGACCACCATCCTGTCACATTTAAATAACTGTCACTGATAATTCAACAGAAATTAAATTAACGCTGGAAATGTCACTGTGCATTTCAGTCGGACCGGACTCGTCCTCAGTAGCAGGATGGTGACTTGCGATTAGTTGCTAATTTTGTATGGAGGGTCAAAAACAACTTTATTCTTACAAATACATTTCTTACAAATGTTCTTTACGAGTACATATTTCAATGAACTTTAACTGCCAGTTCAAAGAATAGAGTGCCACAGGAATGAGTCCTTAAACCCAGGTATGAGTTAGTCAATGGAGTTTTTGAATTAAGGTCTGTGATTAACACAAGCTCAAGACATTTTAAGAAAGGCAGGAGAAATTTTTTTTTTTTTTTTGGTAAGGCTCATTTTTCGAAGTGTTTGTTTTCATAATACTCATTCTGACCTCCAGAGGCAACGCAGCTCGACAGTTTACGTACTTTGAAAAACTAGCCTAGCAAAAAAATAAAAATTCTCTCGGCAAATTTTTTTTCTTCTTCGTTTCAGTTTTCAAAAATTTCTTCTAGAAAAACAAAAAACTTGCTCACATGTAAAAAAAAATAAAAAATAAAAATCTCCTTAATTTTTTTTTCTTCTTTTTTTTATTCAAAGTAAATATTGGCACATCCAACTACCTCAGATGCAGGTACGCAGAGTAGAATCACTTTTTCTGCACACTGTTCGTGCTCAGCTTCCCCAAATGTGTCAACACTCCTGACGTTTCATCAGGAGTGTTTCAAATAATTCTCACAACAATGCTCCACCCATTCTTTGTGCACAGGTGCGGGTAACATTATAGTCTACATTAAGAGAAAAGGCATCTTAGATTGTGAACAACTACAAGTACAAGTAACTGACAGTGTGAAGGATTATGTTTTTTACTTTTTACAGTCAGATATGTTTCTTTCTGTAAACCCCAGAGACAGACAGGAGGGGTTGAGGGGCAAAGAAAACAAAAAAGAAATGAGTCCAATCGACATCTGATGGAGGCTGGAGAGATATGAAGAGAATAATCTGGATATGGAGCTCGTCTGATTGTAGAGTTTATGCTGAATATGTTTGCAGCGAAAAAGCATCTCTGGCTGTGAAATTGCGTCTGGCTGATAAGTGGCAATGTCCTCACCATCACTTAGCTGTGGATGTGGAACATTTGGCCATTATATCCGTATGCTAGCTCGCAAAAATGTCTCTTCTGGGATCAGTTTTTTTTGTTCTGCTGCTTGAGCCGAAAAGATGTTTCCTGGTGTGGTAGAGGAGTTTATTTTTCTACTCAAATAAAGAAAAACGGTTGGCTAATTGAAGACGTTTTCTTTCAGGTAAACGAGAATGACAGATTGTGGGGCGACGAGGGAGACTCCACTCTTCCCTCTCCGGACCTGTCGGGCTGCGGAGCCAAGTCCGGCCGCCTCTCCCTGCTGCTGGGCCTCGGTTGGCTGCTCCTGCTGCTGCTCTCCGACCAATAAGGGGCCTCGCTCACCTGGCCTCCAAGGACAAAACTCCAGACCAAGGGGGGGAGGGTGGGTGTGAGGGAGAGAGAGAGAGAGAGAAAGAGCCATTTCTATGTGTCAAACGACGGTGGGGGGGGGAGGGTCGACTCCCCTCTCCTTCTCTGTCACAAAAATCACACTTTATCTCTTTTTTGTGAATCATGACTCAGAGCAGATGTGTTGTGCAGCCCAATCCCTTGAGAAAGACCGCTGGAGAGGGTGCAGCTACTGCACCATTGGGGGGGGGGGGGGGGGGACCAGGAAGTACACACCTCATTTATTGCTTCAAACACAAACTGTTACACAACACACACGCAGACTTTGCTCATCCGAAAAATAAGTGAAAGGGGCCTGTGGGTTCAGAAGGTGTACAGCGAAGAGACACTGATGAAGCAGTGCTGGAAAACTCTAAAAAAAATATATATATATAAAACAAAATTAAAAAAATGTTTTTTTTTTTGTCCCTGAACATTCCTTGATGTAAAAGAAAATATTAAATGTTAAGACTTTTCTCTCAGATGAGCCTGTGATGAAGTGTTACACGAGATTTAAAGGTGGATGTGTGTGTGTTTGTCGACATGCAGCGCTCTGATCATTCAGCTAACGCCACATTTTTTGATTTAGTTAGACGGAAGCACACGTTATAATCGAATCACGAAGGAATTCTTTGACTGTTTGTTGTGTTTTAAGTGGCAGGATGAAGTTTCCAAAAATAAAGAAAAACTTTACATTTCAATTACCAAGATTAAGACCTCTGTAAGGCTGTGAAAGTGTTTTATTTTGACAAACAAGGACCTACATTACTTATTAACCTTTAACGTGTTTTTGATTTTAAAGCTATAAATCATTTTGTATGAGTAGATGTCACTTTGGAAGGGGACTCTTCATGATTCATTTGTTCAGCTTTAAGTGTGAAAGCCATCGGGGTTTGTTCCTCTTCAGAAATGTATAAAAATATCATGTGGTTGTGGTGAAGCAGCACGAGGTGGAAACAAGTTTATATTTTTTAAATGTATGTGGACTTTGCGGCAGAGAAAACAGAAACTTTAGACGAGTTTGTGACCAATCATGCTTTGCCGTAACGGGAGGAGGAGGTGGAAAACAGAAGGAGTGGGTTTTGATGCATGAAGAGATGCATCTGTCTTTTGAGGGACTCTTGAGATGGAGGTGGTGACCCGTGTTGGTCCGCTACCTGCTGGGACTCTTCACTCTCAAGTGGGACACTGGAGGATCTACAACATGTACTGTGAAAGCACAACTCTGCTTTGCGGAGCGGACATGTCTGTGAAAAATTGTTGAGCTCGAGAGGCCGTGCCGGGTCATGTTTCATCTTCAGCACTGCCATTGAGTTACCTGAAGAAACACCCATTTGTTTTATTGCATTATTAAACGACACGACATGTGCTGATTTTACCACAAAGAGAGAACAACATGTGTCGCCCCGACGAACCAGACACACTCTAGTTCAAGTTGGACCTAAAAACGCTCACAGTATAAGCTCATAATATTGTCGTAACAGCACACGATTTGTTGGGATCTGCCTGCCAAGTTCTACAGGGAGGGGAAAAAAAACTGTTATTCTTCCTCATTGATGCCCGTGTGGTTTTGGAATAAAGAGCCCGAATGGTTTTTAGCAGGGTTGTAAAGACTTAAAAATAACGTAACACAAATGTCATGTGAGTCACAAACATTTTCTCACTTACAACCCAGAATCCAAAAAACGTTGGGATGCTGTGTGAAACAAATAAAAACAGAATATGATCTTTTGCTAATCCTTTTTTACATATACTCAATTGAAAACACAACAAAGACAGTACATTTAAAGTTTTACACCATCAGTTTCATGATTTTTGTATACACTTAGACGGGAGCAACAGAAGACTGAGAAAGTTGTTGAATGCTCCATAAACACCTGTTACAGTAACACCTGGGAACGACGGGGGCATCCTCGAAAAGGCTCAGTTGTAGGCTCGGGAACACTTCGTAAAACTGTCGACAGTTTGCAATTGATTGCATTCTGTTTTAATTTACATTTTACGCAGCGTCCCAACTCTTTTTAATGAGCGTTGGACCCAGTCATGCCGACATTTTTGTCCAGGTTTAGAGATATCAATCTGCTGCTGCTGCCATCCAAATACAATAAAGATAACTGAAATTCTTCTTTGAGCTGTGTTCTAGTGATGTTACTTTTAATACCAAAACTCTGAGGCTTCTGTTAAATATGTACAACAGACAAATCACTTTGAGAGTCTCACTTGATTAATGAGAAACAAGGTGTCGTTTTCTCTACAATCACATCTAAACTCTGCATGGTTTCCCTCGTAACCTCTTTTCCTGCAATTTTACATACGTGTGAATAGGTGTAATGACTACTTAACATTACATTGTTGACATATATAAGTATTTTATATATAGCAGAAATAGCCCCTATAAAATCTGTCCACTGTGCAGACTAACTGGGACATTGCCGATGGAGAGACTTTTTCGGGGGGCAACAGAAGTTTAACAGGTAGATGTCTCTAATCCTGGGCACATAAAATCAAAATTCTCTGCATGGCTTGATAGATAACTACGGAAGCCCTGAGGGGCAAGTGAAGGGTTTGATCTAAATTGTTTTCTCACCTGTGTTTATGACTTGAAAACAAAAAAAAGTTCCTTAATATTTTTTCTTTTTAAGAAACTTATAATTATCAATTATATATTTTCTTGCAAAACTCTCAAATAATTCTCCTGTACTGATTTTTTAAATATTTCTTTTCTCCTGGAAACAAATTTCCCTGAGAATTTTGTGAAACAAATTTCTCTGAGAATTTTTTGGGGAAAAAATTCCCGAGAATTTTGGTAAACAAATTTCCAGAGAATTTTGGGAAACAAATTTCCCGAGAATTTTATTCCATATTTACAAAAAAATTCTCCTGAATAGTCTTTTTTGGCTCAGTTTCACTCATGAAAAAGATTCTCCTGAAAAAATTTCCCAGGAGAAAATATAAGAATCTCCAGAAGTTTTTTTTTCCTCTCAAGAAAAAAAAAGTAAGACACTTCGTAAGGTTAATCTTGCAAAACGTTCTTTTATCTCCTAAAGATGTTTTTTCACTCAGTTTCGCAAATGCAAATTCTCAGGATTTTTTTTTTTCTTCGAAAATTTCCTAGAATTTTTTTTTTTTTTTTCATAAATTTCCTGGAATTTTTTCCCCGAAAATTTCTTAGAATTTTTTTTAAATTATTTTTCAAAAATTTCCTTTCAAAGATTTTTGGGGGGAAAAATTCCTGAGAATCTTTGAAAAAAAAGGAACTTAGAAAGATTATCTTGGCAAAACAATTTTTTCCACCAGTTCTCAAGTCATACAACACAGGAGAGAAAACTATTTAGAAAATAGATGACGAGAAAAAAATACCACCTTCACATGCCCCTCCATAATTACCAAGCAATGTAAGTGAGAAATATTTTTTTGTGATTTTGGTGACATGATCCTTTAAATGATCGACTAAGAAAATGTCCAACGCTGCAGTTATGTGTTCTCCTGGTGATCTGAGTGTTTTCTGTGGTTTCCATCAAGCCTCTTGTCTCTTCTCATGATGTGACACCAGATAAGCTCTGTCCCCGGGTTCTGATTGGTCCTGTGATTTATCAGTCAGCGGGCGTCGCTTCATGTGCTCTGCTGCCGTGAGGTGACCGACCTGCCTGCTACCTGCTCGCCTGCGCCGGCAGAATCTCTGATGTGACATGTGTCACTTCCTGCAAATAAAGACGACACTGTAAATGGAGGTGACTTCTGACCGGTTTTCTTGTGCAGAGGGGAAGCACTTCTTTTTCTCACCTGTCTAGAATTTTCTGGTCTCCTGACGAAATGTGACTCTTGATCCTCATCAAGATTCATCAGAGTTCGGCTCAGCACTCACCCTTTCCCTCCCTCTGGCAGCACCCCTGGCATCAAGTCCAAAAGCCATTTTCCATCACACACAGGGAGTGATTTGTAAAGATGTTATAGTATAGTGTATATACTACACAGTGTATACCACATATATGATGTCTATAACATTCATACCTTGAGTAATAATAAAAAGGATTTTACCCAAAGTTTTGCTTTTGATATGTCAGACGGAGAGAAATCGCTGAGAGGCCGATTCTGACATGAAAACTTTACAAAGCACAACTTTGAGCACAAACTTGTGCATCCGAAAAACTTTAATAAATGAGACCCCTGGTGTAAACAAACCCAGAGCAGATCTGAGTTTCTTCTAACCTACTCTGTACCTTAAGGCTACGGTGCAGAGGTGAATCGGAGAGGCAGCGAAGGTAAAACACGGTGCAGCTGGAAAATTTGGGGAGGACAATGAGGAAGGAGACCCACAAGAATACTTAAAGATGTTATTGAAGTTATAGTTTTTGGCCCAGTGGCCAGAATAAATGTTGACGGTGTATATTTTTGCAAACCACAGATAAGTTGCAAGTTGACGTTTCCTTAGGTTACATTTTCCATTTTTGCTGCGTGAATGCTCTATTTAGGATTAGACACAGAAAACACTCAGTCAGGGTTAAGAAAAGTTTTTGCTTTTCTGTTAACTTGCGAGGCGGCCAGATTTGCATGATCCATCTTGCCAGGCACCAAGATAGAACTCCTGGTAGCTCCTGGTAGGATCCAAACCAGGTTGGGACCTGTTGGGACCAGACTGGCTGAGCTGGGCGCCGACAAAAATTTTAAAAAAGTCTGATTTCGTGGTTGGATTTGGTCACGTCAACTGTCATTGTTCTTTCAAGTTTTTTCTGCATCTTCAAAATGTCCGAACATGTCCTTAAAAATATCCGGTCCTTGCATACAAATGCTGAAACAGTGTTGAACAGTGGTCTGTGGCTCGGAAAACTGTTACATGATATAACACGTTTTGCAGAAATGTCCTAATGATGCGTTTGACACATACAAATTCAAACATATCCATGATTTGACACATAAAATGTCAACATTTTATTCTGGCAACTGGGCTGCAAAAAAAAAAAAAAAAAAAAAAAGTAGTGGCAGTGACTTGACGTAAATTACAAATCACTTGCTAACTCTGGCCAAATTAAAAAAGGCTCAGGCAGTCATCCTTTTTTATAAAGATGAGTCCAGCTGCCTGTGTGCCACCTGTGCTTTGCATATGGCGGCTGTAATTGGTCCCAGTCTCCATGTTTTGGGTCAGCAGCTATGTGGGACAGACCTCCTGCTGTCCCACATACTGGAGCTGTTGGGTCCACGGCTGCTGCTGCTGCTGCTGGCAGATAAAAGTCTACAAATCATCTGACCACCAGCAGAAAGCTGAGGACAGTTCAGGATGTCTGAAACTAACTAGTGATGTCAGGGTTTAAAACATAAGTTCCAACAGCAGCACAGAGGAAGCTCCAAGAGAGAAAGATGTAAAAACTCTTCTTTTCTAGTCTTTTATAAAAAAAATCTAAAACAAAGACCTCATTTTTATAATGTGTTATTGCTCCATCAGGAATGTGTAAACGTGGCAGTAAACAGGTCTATATTTGCGGTTATGTTGGACAGGGTAACATCTAGTTTGTAAAGTATTGCATGGTCAGCCTTTAAAACCAACTCGATGACACCAAGAGAAGCAAACTTCATTAGAAAAATGAAATCCATTGAATTGAATTTTTAAGCAACGTAAAATTGGATTTCTGCATCGTCTATAAGGGCCTTCTCCACCTTTTTCTACTGCTCCTGACAGGAAGAAAAGCAGTCGTAAGAAAAGTGAAACTGTAATCAAATCAAATCAAATCAATTTTATTTACAGTATACAGCCCAAAATCACAATCACATCGCCTCAGGGGCTTTATAATCTGTACAGTGAACATTTCTCAATTCTAGTGAGGAAAAACTTGCCATGTTGATGGAAAAAAAAAACTTTTAACAGGGAAAAAAGATGGAAGAAACTTCAGGAAGAGCCACAGAGGAGGGATCCCTCTCCCAGGACGGACAGACATACAATAGATACATGTCACATGTACAGAAAAGAACAACAAAATCACAGTTTACAAGTTGCATTGACAGAATATCTGATACAAATTATAATATATGTTAAGTGTGTGGATCCAGGAGGACAGCTGAGCAGGTTGAGGCATCGCCAAGTCGGGCCCGAGCCACATGACCTCCTCTCCACCGTGGTGACCTGGAAGAGGACAGGCCACACAAGATAATGAGCAGTAAAACAAAAAAGATCAGAGTGAAGAGGCATCACATTTTACATCAAACGAGTCACAAGATCTGCAAGTAATTCACAGAATTCATGTTTGGAAAGAAATTTCCCAAGAATTTTTGGAAAATGTAAGAAACTACCAGTATCCTTAAAAAACATTCTTTTTTTTTCTCCTGATGTTTTTTCAGGAGGAATGTTTGGGAAAAAAAATCCTGAGAATTTCTGAAAAAAAAATTCCAGAGAATTTCTGAAAAAAAATTTCCCGATAATTTTTTTTTTTTAAATCCCGAGAATTTTTGAAAAAAAATTCCCAACAATTTTTGTGGGATTTGTGGGAAAACAATTCCTGAGAATTTTTGGAAAAAAAACTTCCCAAGAATTTTTGGAAAATGTAAGAAACTTAGATAGATTATTGTGGCAGTGGGGTGTGGTTGAGGCGCCGGCTGCTGGAGGAGAGGGAGGAGTGGCTCAGCCGGTGCTCAGACAGCTGGACAGAATCAGGTAATCAATCACCAATATAAGCACGCTTGTAACCTGGTTCTGGTCTCTTGCAGTAGGCTGGGTCCTGGGAGAGGACCGAGCACCAGAGACGACAGGAGACGGCAGGCAGTCATTCCCCTCGGCCGCGTTACCCTCAGCCGCGACGGCTGTTCCTTTCTGTTTTATCTGTTTTTGTGTCTGCCGGCTGGTAAATAAAACTGTCACCATCTTCATCCCACGCTGTTGCCTCCTTCCTGCCCTTCCTGTGAGCACCGAGGCTCACAATTATACTTAGAAAAAATGTTTTTTCCAGGAGAAAACAAATATTCTGAAAAGAATTTGGGAAAATAATTCCTGAGAATATTGGGAACAAATTTCCTGAGAATTTTGGAAAAATAATTCCTGAGAATTTTGGAAAAAATTATTCCTGAGAATTTTTGGAAAATGTAAGAAACTTAGATAGATTATCCTTAAAAAACATTCTCTTTTTTTCTCCTGATGTTTTTTCAGGAGAAAAAAAAATACTACTGCTCCTGACAGGAAGAAAAGCAGTCGGAGGAAAAGTGAAACTGTAATCACATCAAATGTATTTTATTTATATTGCCCACAATCACAATCACAGTCACAATCACATTGCCTCAATGGGCTTTACAATCTGTACAGTGAACGACATCCTCTGTCCTTAGACCCTCAATTCAAGTGAGGAAAAACCTGCCATGTTGATGGAAAAAAACCTTTTTAACATGGAAAAAAAATTAAAATATCCCTCCCAGGACGGACAGACATGCAATAGATGTCACATGTCTGTACAGAAAAGAACAACAAAATCACAGTTTACAAGTTGCTTTGACAGAATATCTGATACATATTACAATATATGTAGAGTGTTTGGATCCAGGAGACGACTGAGCAGGCAGTGGTGCCAGAATCACATGACCTCCTCTCCACCATGGTGACCTGGAAGAGGGCAGGACACACAAGATAATGAGCAGTAAAACAGAAAAGATCAGAGTGAAGAGGCATTAAAAATTTTACATCAAACGAGTCACAAGATCTGCAAGAAAGGAAATGGGAGTAAGGCCCTCGAGGTCTGTAGATTACCACCAGGTGAAAGCCTGTTGCCTGGACAAGGCTGTTACTACTTGATGAAGACAATTTTAAAACCAGAGCCTCAACTGAGGTCAATTTAATATCCTAGTTGGAGGTTAAACTAAAAATAGATGTGTAGATTAGAGCACACCCCCCCCCTGTTTAGAGGCCCGAGCAACATGGGCAGAGTTATATAATCGATCTGACGGAAGTCTCAGGTGGGCATCACAGGAAGCAGCGTCACGTCCGACCTCCAGACTGTAAAACTCCTCAACACCGGCAGCAACATGTTTGAGTCCACACTGCCTGGTTTCGACCAGGTGCAGCCGCTTCTTCGTCATCATCATGAGTGCAAACAGCTTTGTGTGGCAACAATAAGTCCTGAGAAGTTTTTTCAAAAATCTCTTGCTGAGGAGTTTATGCACCAAAACACAAAGAGAGAGAGCCGAGACTGGAAGTTCATTGTTGACCTGAGAAGCAGCTGTTCAGTTCCACCACACCATCCATTTAGTTTAATCAAGCTTTTGATCATGTTTGGAAAAAAAATTCCCGAGACTGTCAGAAAAAATTTTTGGAAAAATAATTCCTGAGAATTTATGGAGAAAAAAATTCCGTGAACTTTTGTGAAAAAATTTCCTGAGAATTTTTGGAAAAAGAATTCCTAAGAAATGTTTGGGACAAGATTTCCTGAAAATGTTTGGGAAAAGATTTCCTGAAAATGTTTGGAAAAGAATTTCCTGAGAATTTTTTGGGGAAAAAATCCACAGAATTTTGGGGAAAAAAATTCCTCGGAATTTGTGGGAAAACAATTCCTGAGAATTTTTGGGAAAAAAATTCCCAAGAATTTTTGGAAAATGTAAGAATCTTAGATAGATTATACTTAGAAAAAATGTTTTTTCCAGGAGAAAACAAATATTCTGAAAAGAATTTGGGAAAACATTTCCTGAGAATTTTTGGAGAAGAAATTCCCGAGAATTTTTGAAAAAAAATTCCTGAGAATTTTTGGAAAAATATTCCCTTTTCAAAAATCTCTTGTTGAGGAGTTTTGCACCAAATGATCATGTTGATCATGTTTGGAAAAAAAATTCCTGAGAATTTCTGAAAAAAAATCCCGAGAATTTATGGGAAAAAAATTTCCCGAGAATTTTTTTAAAAAATTCTAAGAATTTTTGAAAAAAAAATTCCCAAGAATTTTTGGGGAAAAAGTCCAGAGAATTTATGAAAAAATAACTCCTGTGAATTTTTGAAAAAATTCCTCAGAATTTTTTGAAAAAACACAGAAAAAAAACATCTTCAAATGCCCCTCAGGCCTTCCATAATTACCAATACCCGATAGAATATAGGTCTTTATTTGTGGTTGCGTTGGACATCTAGTTTGTAAAGTATTGCACGGTCAGCTTTTAAAACTGACTCGATGACACCAAGAGAAGCAAACTTTGAATTACTTTGCAAGAAATTAGAAAAAAAAACACTACTGCTCCTGACAGGAAGAAAAGCAGTCGGAGGAAAAGCTAAACTGTAATCACATCAAATGTATTTTATTTATATTGCCCACAATCACAATCACATTGCCTCAATGGGCTTTACAATCTGTACAGTGAATGACATCCTCTGTCCTTAGACCCTCAATGTTTTTTTACTACTCCTGTTTTTATTACTGTACTTTTGCTTTTTAACTTTTTTTACTTTGTACTTTTACTGTGTTGTATTGATGTTTTGTGATTTCCGTGTGCTACAGGGCATCCTTGAAAAAGAGAGCTCGCTCTCAATGGATCTACCCTGTCAAAATAAAGGTTAAATAAAAAAATTCAAGTGAGGAAAAACCTGCCATGTTGATGGAAAAAACCTTTTTAACATGGAAAAAAAGTTAAAATATCTCTCCCAGGACGGACAGACATGCAATAGATGTCACATGTACAGAAAAGAACAACAAAATCACAGTTTACAAGTTGCTTTGACAGAATATCTGATACAAATTACAATATATGTAAAGTGTTTGGATCCAGGAGACGACTGAGCAGGCAGTGGTGCCAGAATCACATGACCTCCTCTCCACCATGGTGACCTGGAAGAGGGCAGGACACACAAGATAGTGAGCAGTAAAACAGAAAAGATCAGAGTGAAGAGGCATTAAAAATTTTACATCTAACGAGTCACAAGATCTGCAAGAAAGGAAATGGGAGTAAGGCCCTCGAGGTCTGTAGATTACCACCAGGTGAAAGCCTGTTGCCTGGACAAGGCTGTTACTACTTGATGAAGACGATTTTAAAACCAGAGCCTCAACTGAGGTCAATTTAATATCCTAGTTGGAGGTTAAACTAAAAATAGATGTGTAGATTAGAGCAACACCTCCCCCCTGTTTAGAGGCCCGAGCAACATGGGCAGAGTTATATAATCGATCTGACGGAAGTCTCAGGTGGGCATCACAGGAAGCAGCGTCACGTCCGACCTCCAGACTGTAAAACTCCTCAACACCGGCAGCAACATGTTTAAGTCCACACTGCCTGGTTTCCGAAAAGGTGCAGCCGCTTCTTCGTCATCATCATGAGTGCAAACAGCTTTGTGTGGCAACAATAAGTCCTGAGAAGTTTTTTCAAAAATCTCTTGCTGAGGAGTTTATGCACCAAAACACAAAGAGAGAGAGCCGAGACTGGAAGTTCATTGTTGACCTGAGAAGCAGCTGTTCAGTTCCACCACACCATCCATTTAGTTTAATCAAGATTTGATCATGTTTGGAAAAAAAATTCCTGAGACTGTCTGAAAAAAATTTCCCAAGAATTTTTGGAAAATGAATTCCTAAGAAATGTTTGGGAAAAGATTTCCTGAACATTTTTGGAAAATAATTTCCTGAGAACTTTTGTGAAAAAATTTCCTGAGAATTTTTGGAAAAAAAATTCCTAAGAAATGTTTGGGAAAAGATTTCCTGAATATTTTTGGAAAAGAATTTTTGGGGTAAAAATCCTCAGAATTTTGGGGAAAAAAAATTCCTCGGTATTTGTGGGAGAACAATTCCTGAGAATTTTTGGGAAAAGAATTTCCCAAGAATTTTTGGAAAATGTAAGAAACTTAGATACTTGGAAAAAATGTTTTTTTCAGGAGAAAACAAATATTCTGAAAAGAATTTGGGAAAAAAATTCCTGAGAATTTTTGGAACAAATTTCCTGAGAATTTTTGGAGAAAAATTCCCTTTTCAAAAAATCTCTTGTTGAGGAGTTATGCACCAATTGATCATGTTGATCATGTTCGGAAAAAAAATCCTGAGAATTTCTGAAAAAAAAATTCCCGAGAATTTCTGGAAAAAAAAATTTCAGAGAAATTTTTTTTTTAAATCCCAAGAATTTTTGGAAAAAAATTCCCCCAATTTTTTTTTTAACAAGTTCCCAAAAAATTTTTGGGGAAAAAAAATTTCCGAGAATTTTTTGGGGAAAAATTCCCGAGAATTTTTGAAAAAATAATTCCCGTGAATTTTTGGAAAATGTAAGAAACTTACAAAGATTATCCTTAGAAAACGTTCTCTTTTTTTCTCCTGAAAATGTCTTTTTCAGGAGAAAAAAATATTCTGAAAAAAAATTCCTGAGAATTTTTGGAAAAAGACTTCCTGAGAAATTGTGGGAAAAAAATTCCTCATGCCCCTCAGGCCTTCCATAATTACCAATACCCGATAGAATATAGGTCTTTATTTGTGGTTGCGTTGGACATCTAGTTTGTAAAGTATTGCACGGTCAGCTTTTAAAACTGACTCGATGACATCAAGAGAAGCAAACTTTGAATTACTTTGCAAGAAATTAGAAAAAAAAACTACTGCTCCTGACAGGAAGAAAAGCAGTCGGAGGAAAAGTGAAACTGTAATCACATCAAATGTATTTTATTTATATTGCCCACATTCACAATCACATTGCCTCAATGGGCTTTACAATCTGTACAGTGAACGACATCCTCTGTCCTTAGACCCTCAGTTCAAGTGAGGAAAAACCTGCCATGATGACGGAAAAAAACCTTTTTAACATGGAAAAAAAAATATTGAAAATGTTTTTTTCAGGAGAAAACAAATATTCTGAAAAGAATTTTTGGAAAGAATTCCCTAAGAAATTTTTGGGAAAAGATTTCCTGAGAATTTTGGGGAAAAAAAATCCTCAGAATTTTGGGGAAAAAAATCCTCAGAATTTGTGGGAAAATTCACCTCTTACATTTTTCACGGCAAAAAATGTTTCACACATGAACAAAAAAAATAATTTTCCTCTGATAAGAAAAATGTAAAACAAAACGTTCTCTTTTTCCTCCCGAAAATGTTTTTTCAAGAGGAAAAATAAAAATTCACACGACACCAAAAAAAAATGTCATCTGTGTTTTCACAGATAAAAAAAAAAGGAACATAGAAAGATTATCCTGGCAAAACAAATTTTCCCATCAGTTCTCAAGTCATCCAACACAGGAGATTTAGATCAGACTTAGAAAATAGATGACCAGAAAAGAAAAAACATCTTCACATGCCCCTCAGGGCTTCCATAATTACCAATACCTGATAGAAAACAGGTCTGTATTTGTGGTTATGTTGAAGCCTGTTCCCTGGACAAGACTGTTACCACTTGATGAAGATAGTTTTAAAACCAGAGCCTCTAATGGGGTAAAGTTTTAACACCTCCCCCCTGTTTAGAGGCCTGAGCAACATGGGCAGAGTAGTTATAGTCAGGAGGGGAGGCTTCAGTTAATGGATGAAAAGTATTCGATCTCACAGAAGTCCCAGGTGAGCGTCACGTCCGACCTCCAAACTGTAAAACTCCTCAACATCAGCAACAACATGTTTGAGTCCACACTGCCTGGTTTCCAACCAGGTGCAGCAGCTTCTTCGTCATCATCATGAGAGCGAGTGTTGAACACCTGTGCAAACAGTTTTTGCACCAAAACAAAAAGAGAGAGCCGAGACTGGAAGTTCATTGTTGACCTGAGAAGCAGCTGCTCAGTTCTACCACACAATCCATTTAGGTAATTAAGCTTTTGATGATGTTACATGGACTTCTTTAGCAGATGGAGTTGCCCACTTCCTGGAAGTATAAATGGCCCAAAACAACACCAACTGAATCATACATTTAGTTTTTTTGTGGTTTGACGTCAAGAAGTCAAGAAGGAGTGAGAAGTCTACGGAAGCCCTGAGAGATGAGTGTGAAAAAGAAAATCTGGTAATTCATTTTCTAAGTCTGATCTAAAGTGTTTTCTCTCCTGTGTTTTTGAAAAAAAAGAAAGTTTTACCAGGATAAATGTTCTACGTTCCTTCATTTATTATTTCATAGATGAGAAAAATGATTGCGGCAAAACTTTTTTTCACCTGATTAAACTTTTTCTCTCCATCTGTCTCACAGATGGAGGAAGATCAAGGAAGTTAGAAAGATTTTCCTGCCTAAAACTTATGTCACCTGTTCTCAGTCATAAATACAGGAAAAGAAAACAGATTTAGATTGGACTTAAAAAATGGATAATCAGAATTAAATTTCCTCGCTCACCTCTCAGGGCTTCCATAACGATCCTTAAAGGGGGATTCTTACTTACCAAAAGGTTTGGATGTTGTCCTCCAGATCAGCTGCAGTGATTACAGCGTAATCCTTCGGGGCAACTACCACCGTCAAAGTTATGTCCACTAAAAGTGCTTGTTTTACCGCTGACAGGCTGAGGTTGTTGCTGTGAGTGTCTGACAGCATTACAAAAATGATCTCAATGACCTCATGTTCAAGTGGGAGATCCTTTCGGTGAGCAGAAACATAAGTCTTGCTCTGAAATCTTGCAAGGTGAGTGGTTACAGTTGTTGTCTCGTCTGGATTATCAGTTAAATATTCAGCTGTGACTTTGGATGCTGTCAGTTCCTCAAACTCAAATATCAACTCAGCCTGTCAGGGGCAAAAACAGGCACTTCCAGTGGACACGGCTGACAGTCACAGTTGCCCCCAAAGGATTACACTGCAGCCTTGATGCAGGTGCCGGCTGAGGCGATCTGCTGGACCGATTCCAAAACTTTTTGGAAAGTACGAATCATTTCAAAGTGCTAGTGTATAAACAAGGAGTATTTTTAATTTCATGATAATGGGACAAACCTATTGATCAAAAGCTCCAGAACAGCTAGCAAACAGGCCTCGTGGTGGGAGTGACTTTTTGAAGGCCAGACATGTTTGCTCCTCGAATACTAATTATTCCTAGAAAAATAAACGTCGTCTCGCAGACAAATTATGGCCATTTGGCGCCATTAGAAACATCTTGGATGACACCTGTAATTGCAGCAGACACCTGTTTTTGTTTTTGGAGCGCTGACTGCACAGACAAACAGGTTTTTCTCTCCTAATATGGATTTACTGCAGATTATTTATGAGTGAAAGCCGTCAACGAAACAAGTACTGAGGGGGGAAAACATCATCATAAGTCAGAATCTGACAGCTCGGCACACTGGATGAAGCGGGGGCGGATAGATCGCTGCGACTCCTCTGAGAAATGTTTACTAATTGTGATAATGTGTCTAATGCTGTCAGCAAGATGGGAGAGAGGGGAAAAAAATAAAAAAAATCTGCAGCGAGAAAAACACAAATGCAGCATTTCTGAGAATTACATTTCACCGTGTAACCTTTGTTCAGCAAGTTTGAAATACGACTGGGGAATTTTTTTTTTTTTTTACAGACGTTATTGCCTCTGACAGCTCCGCCGAAAAACCCGAGCAAATCAAAGCCGAGGAGAGATAATTACATTAGACTGTTTGGTGAAAGCAATAAAGATGAGATGACCTGAAAATGGGCAGACGCATGTTAAGTCTGCAAACAATCTCTGCTTACTCGGAATTAGACTCAGAGGGTGAGGAGGATGGTTTCATAAACAGCCTCGCCATAATGTGAAGGAGGGAAAAAAAAGAAAAAAATAAGAGGCTCATTATCAGCCAACTGCTACAGAGCGGCGGCATGCAGGCTGTCAGAATGATCAGGATGGATTTAGTCAAAGACTTGGAATCAAAGGGCAGCACCTAATCATCTGTTTACACTGAACAGGAGCTCCTGAGGCGGGGAGGGAGGGAGAGGAAACAGGGTCGGACAACATGGAGGAGAAAGAGAGGTGGGAGAAGGAAGTAAAGGAAGAGAAAATGACGGGGACGGGTGAAAGGAGGAGGGAAAAGGAGGGATGGAGCTGTAGAAGAAGAAAGGAAACGAGGGATAGCCAATAAAAAGAAGAGGAAGGGGGTTAATAAAGAAGGAGGAAGGAGGAAGTGGCAGGAAGGAAGAACACACTGGATAGACCACACATGCAAGCAACAGAGAGGAAAAGGGAAACGACTGCAACGTTCGCAGGGGAGGAGGTGAGTGAAGGAGTGTAGGAGGAAGAAGAACAGTAGCGACAGGTGAGAAAATCAAACAGGTAGAAAAATGGTAGACGGAGCAGTAGAGGAGGTGAAGGGGGAAGACGAGTGAGCAAAGGATGAAGAGAGAAAAGACAGTGACGCTGATGGAGGAAGCTCCCCCAAGAGTGGGAGAAAGTGGGAGAAGAAATGGGCTGATGGAGACAGAAAATGCAAAAGGGAAGTAGCAAGGATGGATAGGGGAAGTTCTGGTTCCACTGGGATCCCCGGACCGGCAGGGGACACCCCAACAAACCGCTCAAATGAAATGGTAAAGGACAATGATGCAGCAATAACAGATGGAAACAATGGATGGAAAGGAGGAAGAGGCGGGGAAAATAGTGGGGAAACCTGAAGGTGACAAAAACAACAGGTGAGGTGGAGATGGAGAGAGGGAAAGAGAGGGGGGGAGAAGGACAGAGAAAATCACAAAGACAGAAAAAAGGTAATGAAAGAGGACAGATGTGAAAGCTGGGGTGACGATGGAGAGGTTGAGGAAAGACTTGGAGAGAAAAAGGAGGAATAAAGGAAGGAAAGAAGAGGAGGGAAACAAAGGAAAAGTGTGGAAGAGGAAGGATAAAACTCGGGGAGAGATATGAAGGAGAAGAAAAAAGTTTTTAGGTGAAAGATGGAAGAAGTGAAGATAAACTGAACAGGACGGGCTGAGTGGGAGAAAATGTGCCAAGAACGGAGGAGGAAAAAGGTGTCAGACAAAGAGAAAGAGTGAGAGGAAGAAGGGAAAGAAAAGAGGAGATGAAACGAAAGCTCAGAGGCAAAAAGAAAAGGATGAGGAGTGAAAGGGGGAGAGGAGAGAAACAAAAGAGACACAGAGTGAAGGAGAGGTGGGAGACGGAGAGATTAAAGGGAGAGAAAGAATGAAGGAGAGATGCGGGATGACTGGTGATGAATAATTGCTGGTGAGAACACAGCGGCTCACCGACACTCAGCCTCTCCCGCCGCCGCTTAGCTGGAGGGCTCGGAAACATCAACAGCGGCATTAAAAATAGCAGCGATTATTTGAAAACAGGCCCGGGGAGAAGTGTATTTACAAACAATAATTCTCATTATTTGTTTTCTTCCTATTCATCCGACATAGAGCTGCAGACGGCGGGCGTACTGAGTAACGATGCGATGATTCAACGTGGAGAAAACTTTTCGTCTTTCACCTTTAATCATGAGTGAGACCTCTATGATCTCTAGAGACGCCTATCGAGCAAACTGACATGGAAGTTGGGTTCAGGTGTTCGTGATCCCCTGAAGATGACTTTTAAAAATTTTGTGACCTCATGAATTTTCCTTTAGTGTCACCACTTCACCAAAACTTATTATCTTAAATGTTCTGTATCACTTTTAAAAAATGGCCTGATAATATGCATGATCCCCAGAGGATGACTCCTAATTTGTTTCCTCTAGCGTCACTATTGGATTCAAAATGTCTTATCCTTAATCTTCTGTATTACTTAAATCAATAACATCATAATATGCATGATCCCCAGAGGATGAATATTTTTGGTCACCTCCCGACCTTTATTCTAATCCCTCGCCTGTCTAGCGACGGGCCAAAAAGTCAACTTCTACACAAAAATATAAATGGGTTTTGTAGTACATTCATGCTCCCCAGAGGAAAAAACCCTCTTCACTTAGGACTCTTCAGAAACTTTCGTCAGGTCACAATTTCTTTTTTGTGGGTAAAATCTTGAATAATTAGTTGGCTTTGGATATTTATAATCCACAGAGGATAAATTATGTTTTCGGTGGTCTAATGATCTTCTCTAATGTTTCTCAGAGGATGAACCCTTTAACTCAGAACACACCCTCAGTTCAGACATATGTGAAAAGTTGGTTTCTAGCTAGAACCGTAAGTTTATATGTTTGGCATGCTAACATTTGCTAATCGGCAGATGGGAACGTCATTTGGTATGAAGGTATTTGATCATAAAGTATTGTATCGGACAAGTTTAACTTTTGCTAGATGCAAATTCACAGCACCAAAGATGAATTTCACGGCTATTAATTCAATATGTGTCAAGGTATTTCGGACTGGAGAAAAAGGGATGAACTGACTGACTCACTGAAATTAACATCTCTTGCTATCATGCAAATTTCTGAGCGGTGTTCCCCAGAGGATGAACCCTTTTTTGATTTACTCATGAGTTGTTGTCATCATCATCATCCACCGGTCAAATTGTCATCTTAGTGAGTAAAAAAAGGGACTCAGGTAATAAATTGGCTGTAGTTATTCATTCTCTCCAGAGGGTGAACTTTTTGTAGCACCACCATCAGACTTAAAATTCCACTCCTCTTTTTGTTGAATCTTAAAAATCCAACAAAAAGATTCAAACTTGTGAACATTTTTGCCCCCTTAAGGCTCAACCTTTGTGAGGATATTTATGCTCCTCAGATGATTTACATACGTGTTTTTAAAGACTCCCTGAACTCCAACATCACACCCCATGTGGTGAACATTACAGCCTCTAGGTGCAGCCAGAGGCATTTGTTTTTGTACACAATGAAAGAAAATCTTTTGAATTTCACTGTAGTTCCTTGACACTGTGCACATTATAGAGGTAGCACCCCTCTGGCTCTCCAAACAAGCAGCACAGGAGACGCTTGAGATCGGATATAAAAACGTAGTTATGAAGACAAACAGCGATGGGTTGGATTTTCACATTTAATAATAGACAAAAATGTTCTGTCATTCTTTTATGTACATCAGTAATTACAAGTTCAGTATGCTATTATCCTCAAGTTTTACACGTAGTTTCATCAGCTTCTAGTAATGCTTGTTCATCTTTACACTGCTGTCTTACATACAAAATATGCTATGTACTGCAGTCACATTTATAAAAGCCTGGAGAGGTGTCGCCATAAATGATTTTTTTAAAACCATTCAACAAATGTCATTCACAATACTTTCTCATTATTTACAAAAAAAAACAGCAACTGCTAAATTATACATATTAACAAACTACTTCCTCAGTATATATAATGCCGCTGTACAAAGAGACAGAAAGAAAAGAACGAGGGGTGACGCCAGATTTTTACAATGACCTTATTCTGATGCTTTAACCTGTGTATTAAAGCATTTTAAATACACATTAATGCTGCCAGTGTTTGAAGAAAGTCTACTTGAATATTAGGGAGATTTCCGTTAACTAATCACACTTTATAAATATGTAATTGCTCTACGTTTCTATCAGTTAATACAGAGATTAATGAGCTGAATAAGGCCACTGTAAAGTTCAAGTGCTACCCCGATAAAAAGTTTGAGGCTTGGCGAGGCAGGGGCGAGATCTTTAAAATCGAAACAAAAAAATCTGACAGGTTATTTCACAGGTATGGTGGCACGATGGCGGACAGCGTTCGAGGTTCCTACACATTTCCCTTTGCAAAACCAACTCCCTCCCCCCTCGGATATTTTGGAGCAGCTCGGGGCCACTTCACACCACGGCGGCTCCGAATGGAGGCGAGACTTAATCGTCTGGAAAATCTGAACTTTAGGACTCAGGAATCCTGTAATGCAACATCAGCACAGCGAACACAGGAAAGTTCATGTTTACCAGCAGGGCAGGAAACGAGGCTGGGGAAAAAAAAGGTGCATTTTTACAAAATCATAATAGTGTCATTTTAAACACCAGCTTCACCCACACAGGAGTTTCCATTCATGCTGTTTTCCACCTGTCTTGAGTTGACCATTCAGTGTTTTTATACAACAGAGCATACTGAGATAAAGACCTCAGATCACGTTCTGGAGGCCTGCTGGTTCATAAAAACTGCAGTAAGAGCCTGTTGCATGCAGCTCTTCCACTAACAGCTATATTTTAAAATAGCACCTCGTTGTGGAGACCAATTATTGTGGAGGAGCAGGACTGCTAAACATAGCGACACAAACTGGGCGACCTCGCATTTCCTGTGGCTGCTTCACAACAAAAGCCTCCCACAGGTTTGCTGGTGAAAACCCTGTATCGTGAAGTGGCAGCAGAAAATGTTTGGTTTTGCATCAGTAAAGGTCTCCTGCGGAGTGTTTGACCAGCAGTAGTGCTATGGATAAGTGTCGATACGAATTCCTGCCAAATGATTTCACCTATTCCACTGATCTACAGGTGGCTGTGTTGTGCAGCAATGCACCAACAAAGGCGAAGATGAAGAAGAAGACTGTGCAGGATTCGAAATATATTGAAAAACAATCTGCTTTGCAAATTTTTCATGAGGAAAGAAATAGATTCAATGCCTTTGTTAGAGTTTTTCACCATTAACACAACCTAGGGGTCAGGAAACCCAAGGGGGTTAATTTGCAGGGGTTGCCAGATAGTTGTGGATACAAAAAAAAATAATTAAAATGCATGTTATAGTCAGGGGAATCGTTTCTTCCAGTGAAATCATTTTCGTTAAGATCGTTTTTACTGATGGGGGGGGGGGGGGGGGGGTGTCAGCAACCTGGTCGTTCTGGAGGGTTGCTACTCGAAAAGGTTGAGAACCGCTGCTTTAACACAGATTAACTACAGCTCAAAGTGATCTCAGTAAAATAAGACTGAAAGTATAACCAGGACCATGGGAGTAAAACTTGTGGAGTGGAGATTTAGTCCACAGTGACACAAGTTGAGGCACCAAGATGGTCGTCCTTTTGGGAGGGGTCCAACAGCCAGGGTCAGCTAACCCCTGTTGCAAGGTTGTGATAAAAACATGTGTGTTCACAGCTTGGTGGACTAACCAGGGCCCGTGGAAAACCAGCGATTAAAGCGGCTCATTAGAACTCTTAATGGGATCTGCAGAAAATGCCAAACCGTTGTGGGCTGGACGCTAAACCACATTTATCCAACCCAACATCCAAATTTCCCTCATTTCACATGATTCAATTAATCTTGTTAATGTCATGTAATTACTCGAGAATAGCAGCAGTTCAACCAGCCAATCAGCACACACTCCAATCAAGAATTTAAACTGGCCAGACTGGAATTAATTAGCAAAAACAAGTCTGGAATGGGCCGAGTCTATAGTGTCCTCTTTAGTCGCACCAAAACAGGTGTAACAAACCTAAAAGGACAGTGAGGGAGGATGGTTTCTGGACGCAGGTGTGTACCTGGAAATACGCCCCATCAGCCAAAAAACAAAATGAAAACTCCTGTGTGGGTGGACCCGAGGGGAAAGTCTCAAGTTTAAAAATAGTTTGTTTCCTCTAAATATGCCTAATCACATTTGATGTTTTCAGAGTTTGCAGACCTGTGTAGGAACCCAGCGTGAGGCTGCCGACAGCAGATCTGGGTCAAGCAGCGTTTACAGATAATAGAGTTTGTTTTTCATCGCTCTGCCAGTATTGCAGTTTTGAAATGGGTCAGACTGGCCTCCGAGGACAAGAAAATAAAATAAAAAGTTTAGCTTGTCAAAGAAGTGTTGTGATAGAGGCGAAAAACAAACCTCTAGGATTAATTTGCAGACGCCAACAGACCCAGGATCTGCTCGTCTGAAGCGTCAAGCAGAAATAGACTGAGCAGGCCGCGGACCTTAACATCTTTTTTACAAGTCCAGTGTCTTTCTCGATACATCTCCAACAAGGCAAACCAGCTCTTACATGGTCTGACCCGTGACCTTTCACTCACTGTGCTGTCTGTTAACCGCTGAACCGCCCCGTCACCTCGGGCCCAGAGAGGAACCGATGACAGCAGGCTGCTGGGACTTACAATCCGCCCTCCCAGCGAGCTCCAGTTTTACAGATTCACCGTGGCTGCACAGGTGATTTTTCATTTTACATTCATTTACAAAAGAAAAGAAGAAAAAAAAAAGGAAAAAACACAATCTTCATTCTTGGTGGAATTATTACTACAGTACATTTGAATCAGCCGTGGAACAGATTCATTTATGAAGAGCTCTTAGCAAAATGAGATCTCTGCTTTTTGTGGGAAACAAAATAAAAATCTGCAACAGAAGATGAGTGCCGTTATACAGTTTGTCACCGAGCATCGTTACTGGAGAAGAATGCAATAAAGTGAACATGAACAGGTAGTGTTTTTTTCTTAAAATGGAAAGAGAGCATGGTGGAATTAAAACATTTCACAGGCAGCAAATCAAATATGAGCCGCTGTCTCATCTCAGAGCTGCTCCTGTTAGAGTGCTGATGCCCTTTCAGGAGCACATCGCCCATTTGATGAGTCATGTGACCCCCTGCAGGTCATGTTTGCTCGCCTCTCCTCTCGTCTCCATCAGCTCAGGGTCACGTTTTTTATTCAAAATAATTAATTGTTCTGTTTGTTTGAAGCTGCTTGGAGCACCAGATGAGTGTAAATTAAGAGTTGCAAATTTGCCAAGCAGGTTCAAACAAAAGTTAAAAACCTGTCCGACCTAAAAACTTCATTTTATTCAGGTGAAGTCCCTCTTTTGTCAGCATGTCACCATCCGACGAGATTTTGGGAATTCGATAGCACCTTCATATGATGGTTGGTTACCGACTGTAGTGTAGTAGAGCTTCAACTAATGATTATTTTCTGGGTTAATCGATTAAATCTATAAAATATCACAAATAGGAGAAAAATGTGGATCAGTGCTTCTAAAAGCCCACGATGACGTCCTCACGTCTTATTTTCATCCACAACCCGAAGATATTCCTGTTTACTGTCATAGAGGAGGAAAGAAAACAGAAAATATTCAAATTTAAGAAGCTGGAATCAGAGAAATTGGACTTTTTCTCTTGTTGAAAAATGATTTTAAACCAATTAACTTTTTTATCAAAAATAGCCCAGCTTAAATGTTGGCAGTTAATGTTTCTGCAAACCGCTGATTTGTTCCAATTGACATATGTGTCATGTCACATTCAAATTACATGTTTATAACCTGACTTTTCTATTGGGCGGAGGGGACGGGGACCAGCAGGCAGTGGTGTTTCTTCACTTTTAAGTGTGAAACCACCGGATGTTTTTAAGGAGACCTCTGGAAAATTTCCAGCTGTGTTCGTTGCAACCAAAGCTGGTATTTTAGACCAAAACATGATCTTTTCCTGACCCTAAACCTATCCAGCACAGAAGCGTAGTGTCGTCACAACATAAAAATCAACTGAACCTAAAAAAACAAAAAGCTGCAACATAAAGAAGCATAAAGTTTCGACACATCTGTATTTTGGAGAAACATATACTGCCAACCTTCATTCTGGTGACAACTAATCGATTAATCGCTGCAGCTCCGTAGTGTTGATAAAGAAAGCCTTGTTTTACTTTCAGATGGACTGAAACCGTCTTTAATAAAAACCGTTCTGTGGGACCAAACTGTCACATTAAGTTCCTGACTTGTGGTTATTTCCAACCATTAAGTCCCTGCAGAAGTGACAGAATTAGCATCAAACCAGGCATGATGGCTTAAAAAAATAACAAAACGTTGTTCTGACGGAGAGAAGAGAGAAAAACGGGTAAAAGTGAACTTTGAACTAATCTGCCTCCGTGATGGTCGCAATGCTCTGCGGGGTCACCGGAGTGGAGTTGTGAGCACATCCCGCTCTCTATAATTACAGAATGTCAACTTTGTTCATGCTTTCTGCACTGACCTTTTGTGAGTGCTAAAAGTGTGCCCTTTAACCAGACGCTGAGCAGCTCTAGTGTGCTGAACACATGTGAGAGCCCGGCACTTAATAGACACGTTCTTTAGGGCAAAATGTGAGTTACTAAATTCTTCTATTACTGTACAGTATATCTCAGAGGGCGGGAAGTTAATAACTTTGAGAGGCAGGAGATATGTTTTCCATATGCATCAGGCAAAGACCTGCAGGTGTTTGGAGTCGAAAGTTGAAAGATGACCAATGTGGACTAATTTAAATCTATTCTGACACTCAGTGCTGAAGGAGAGAAGAGGAAAAAGGCAGGAAACACAGATCTGACACCCTGATGCCCTGACGAAAACAGAAAACTACTTGTGACATTTCAAAGCAACAGCTCTGTTTCAAACTAGCAGCCTGAGTTTTCTTTTTTTTTGTGTGTGTGTGTTTCTGGTGTTCGCCTCGCGTTTTCTCATTCTGTGCTTTCCCTCGTTTTCAAACCCGGCTGACAAAAAGAAGTAATGTTTCTTTAAAAATGGACCGGTGATTTCAGATAAGAACCTGTGGAAAGAGCAGGTGGAGCAGATATAAAAGGAAGGGGGGAAAAAAGAAAGGCTCAGAGCGACCTCACACACTGAAGCACAAAAAACAGAGTCGAGGCAACAAGATAATTTCAAGAGGCATTTTGAAGAAAACGTTTTTGTTTTTTTTTCCTCCTCTTTTTTTAAAATCAATACCCGAGATGTCAATTCAAAAGTCCCATTTAAAAAAAAGGTGCAAATAAGGAAACTTGCGTTGTGGCCGCTCGCTCCACTAATGTATGTGTGTGCTTCGTGTTCAGAGCTGTCGGCCTGGTACCGTTTAAACGTTGGCATTAGCAGCTGCACTGTAGCTGTATCGATATGAACACAGACGTCACTGCGGCGGGGGCTAATTGAGCAGCCGTAGATAGCTCAGGGACACGGAACAATCGGCATCGAGCGGCAGGTGGAGAGCGACAGAGTTTCTGGCATCGAGGCAGGGGGGGTACGTTGCATTGTGGACATGGGAGCAGCAATTAGAGGCTATGGATTTCTGCGGCAACGATCACAGAGGATGCCGAACCGTTGGCCCGGCTCCCCTCGCGCAGATCGGCCTAATCACTTCAGTCAATCAGAGTCAGCCGATCTATAGGAAGCCTGTTTCACATGAGCTCGAGGGGCGGGCACTGCCAAAGGGACAATCGTTAAACACCAGAGGGTTTTCTCACCACCAACTGTTTTGGTGTGTGTGTGTGTGTGTGTGTGTGTGTGTGTGGGAGCCCCCTGTGTGCACAGCGATTGGCCGTCATTGCAACTGGAGAAATAATTAGCTGGAAAACTTTCAATCGGGGCGCTGGCTTACTGTACGATCCAGGCAGCCAGCGTGGATGTGTTGTCGCTGTGGTCACGTTTTGTACTCGGATGCACAGCCAGAGAGGCTGGAAAGGCGTTTGTCTCGGTGGCCATCTGGCTGCCGAGCCAGACAGAGAGACGGGTGGAGACAAAGCTCCAGACAGGCCGCAGAGAAGACAGCGGCAGAAGACACAGAGCCGATTAGAAATGTCACAGACTCTTTAGATGGGCTTTGGCTGCACGGCCGGCCTCCTACAGTGGATCCTCATTAAAAGGAAGACTGAACATGCTGTTAGCTTGCTCTGAGGCCGGACTGTACAGGACTCCGGTGACACCAGCCCTCAGTGCTGAGCTGTGAACATGACAGCAGGCGACAATGGGCTACAAATGGGTACAAGGGCCTGGAAAGTTGGTGTTTGGAAATGTGTGAGTGTGGTAAGTGTGTGTGTGTGTGTGTGTGTGTGTGTGCATGCGCAGCTGAACATGTCCAGTTTGTTCCTGCCTTCAAAATAAAACAATACAAAACAAAGAACAACAATAACTTAATCAAAACGAGAATATAGAGGGTTGCAAAGTCTCTGGATTTTTCAAAAACTACGAGACGAGGATCTCTTCTAGCAGCAAGCCGTGGCCGCCTCGACTCTAACGAGGCGGTGTCGACAAATGTAAAATGTTTCTCGAGGGGGAAAAGGGCGAAGTCAGCACCCGCTCTGTCCCTCCCTCCCTCCCCTGCTCCCCCTCTTTGTGTCCAGTCTCTGTCAATCAGTTCGTGGGGACCCACAGTTCCCGTAGGAGGAGAGGGAGGGGAAGCCCGCCGAGGCTCCAGACCGCCGGACGACCCGGCCCCGCAAACCCAAATGTTCCAGTTCTGCGTCCCAGCATGCACCTCTCCCTGCCAGAGCGGAGCTGGCGGAAGTCTCTGTAGGAGGGGGCCGAGGCGGAGGGGGGGCTGATGGGAGAGCGTCAGGTGGTGGGGTGGTAGAGGAGGACAGGGGGCGTGGTCAGATACAGGTGGAGGGCTGTGCGGTCGGCTGCTGTTTGCGGTTCCTCAGGCCTCCAGACTTCTCCTTGTAGCCCACACACATCTGCTGAGAGACGTCCACCAGCGCACTGGCCACCGCCAGACCTGCACACACACACACACACACACAAAAATGATCACAATTAGGTGAAGATTATGCAAAGATGTAAATGCTGTTGGATTCTTATTCTGCACAGCTTAAAGCACAGAGGAAAAGTAAGCTTGTTAGCCATTACTGAATCCTAGTTTAGGACTAATGTTAATAAAAATGTTCGTACTGTTGTCAACTCAACAATACAACTAAAAGCAATGTGACACCGTCTGAAGGGGGGGGGGCAAAAGAAAATGAGACATGAGCACACAGATTCATCTGGTTCCCATCTGGTCTATTAAGTTACTCATTTGTGATAGTAATGCTGTGCAATAGTCAACAACCATCTCCAACTTTAAGAAAAAAAACATTACAGTGATTTTAACTAGTTCTTGATTTTCTCTTCGTGTTTCTGTTCCTTGTTGACTGACTGGATTGATATATTCTTTGCGAGCTCTTCTCCTTCAGTGCATTTCTTCGTGCGCTGCCATCTGCTCTCGATAATGTGCATCAACATGGTCACTTCTCCACTATAAACACACTACATGCACACAGCACGCAGAATTAGGGTGTAGTGTAAAATTGAAACACACACACACACAAGTTCTCATTACAGCCAGGTGGTGAAATCATAGACTGGCAGCGCAGGCAGCACACTTCATTAAGATTTATTAATACTCTCTGAGCCATGAAATTCCAATAAACTCCATTTATCTCCAATCATGGATGCATTTACCCCGATCAAGTGCACATTGCCAGCGGCGAAATATGAATTCCAGGGGGAGAAGCAGCGGCTGGGATCACATCCTCTCTCACTCTGATCGTCTTTGGTGTAACAGGCTGCAACTATTAGCTCGCTTCTTGATCTAAAAGTGGCTGCGGGATTGGTTCAAAGCAGCCAAATGAGGCTCAGATACAAATCAGATAATCAACAGAGCTGACCTCCTCGTGGCTGTTTGGAGAGTGCGGCCATTTTGGATCGAGCTTAACTGTAAACGGATGTGCCGTGATGCCGTGAAGACAGACGTCAGCCTGAGGATTTGAATTGAATGTAGCCGGAACGGAGACAAGTTAAAAGCATTACAACGGGAGACCCTCGCGGGCATGAAGTGATAGGTAGGAAGGCGGCTAACATGGTCTCAACAAAAGCCGCCCGAGGGGAAAACTCCACTGAGAGTCGAGGCGGTTTTGTTATGACAAAAGGGCTATGTGGTAATTAATAAGAGCCTGGGGCGGACGGATGGTCTGGGGACTGCAACTGTGGGAGGCTAGGAGGCTATAAAACACAGATGAAATACAGAAAAGGAAAAGAAATCAAGTTGAGTTCTTGTCTGAGTCCTTGAAGAAGACAGTGAAAGAAACAGGAAGGTAAGAAAAAAAAAAAAGTGAGTGCTTAGTCCTGGGTCCTATCAGACTGTCGTAAAGGAGAAAGATAAGGAAAACAGATGAAGGACGGATGGGAATGTAAAGAGAGCGAGTGACAGAGCAGAGGATGAAAGGAGGTAATGGGCTCAATTCTCAGCGCTATCAGACAGACAGGAAAGAAAGAATATGGAAGAGAAAGGGGGGAGAGCACAGGGAAATGCAATAAAAGACATCACACTGCACTTTAAACCCAGACCTCACACACAAGGAGAAGACGAGTAATAAAACTCAGGAGTGAGGAAGAGAGCTGCAGCAGGCGTCTTAGCATCGAGAGACACATGCAGACGGAAAGATGATGAAGGGAGGACGGGGAGATGAGAGGGAGAGCAACAAACAGGCTGCAGCCTTCGTCTCACAGCGCAGGACTGAAGAGGAGACACGAGAAGAGGAACGAGTGCTGCAGCCTGCTCGCTGCTGCTGCATCCTTAAGGATCAATACATCCTTGTCACATTAATGGTGCAGCCGTGAAATAATTACTGTAAACAAATGAGACCGTGGTCAAGATGATCTGTAGCCTCTGTTCTACGGTAAATGAATGATTCTGCCTCTTCACACTGAGACCACACATCCCATAATCCCAGATTCTTCTCCTCCGTCAGTGAGGAACATCAATCCAAGCTGTTATATCACCTTTATTTTATTTAAGAGGATTCCACTGCGGCTTGAAAAGATAAATGACATTTTAGATTTTCTTTGTGTCCAAATGTAATTAACAGTGTAGAGACCGACAGAGACCAATCATTTTGCTTAAATTTAATATCTAAGGGCCCAGACACACCAAACCGACGAACGCTGACCTCACACTGCCTTTGTCACAGCCAGAAATCACACTTAAAACACACCGCAAAGACTACAGATGACGGCAAACTAGGTTGTACGTTCTGTGTGAGAGGAAATCTCAGTACCTCTCAGGACCACCAGGTAGCTGGAGTCTGTATTCGTTATTCACAAAGGGAAACCGAAATACTCTGGACCGGGGATGGTTGCTATGATAAAGCCGCATTTGCGAATCATTTTCACACCATTCTCACTGATATATCCACCTCTAATTGATAATATGTCTGATAAAGTATGGGAGGCAAAATATAAGGAGAAACGGCGCTAAATGGGTGAACTCATGGATACTACAGCGACAGGCTCACGGGTCCATCCCTTTCTCCGATTCGGTGTGCTAAGTTGGCCGAAAAGTTTCCAACAAAGGCCAACTAGTGCCAACGGTGCAGGAGACATCAACTGCTCCGACATTGGCGGAGGGCTGACAGTCAGCCTGGTGCGTCAGGCCATGTCCACACAAGGTGCACGGTGGGATTGACCAGTCGGGAGGGAAGGGCAAAAACTGCTGACTGTGGGGCCCCGTGACCACCCCGACTCTTGTTTGATATTTCCCATCCTTCTCGCTTGAAACGGAAGTCGTTTCGGTCCGCCGGCAGGCCGACCCAAAGCTCTTATTTCTGCTCCAAAGAGCAAGAAGGGACGAGCCGTGACTGAGGATAATGGAGAGCTTCTCTCACACAGCCAGACCTTTCTCAAGCTAACACCAACAGCCTACATCCAAGTGAGTCCGACTACATGAGAGCAGGTTTCCCAGAAGGCTTTGTAGCCCTGATATCTGGCACATTTGAACAAGATGCTTCAAAGAAAATGACATCTCATTACTCCTTACACATTCCCTCTGTTCCTCTGTCTTTGCTTGGTTTCCTTGTGTCACTTCAGCATCCACCTTAGCTGCTGTTTTATTACAGTGTTTTTTATAGACCGCCGTTGACGGAGCTGGCTACATTAGAAACTCATCTTTCTCTTACTATCTTGAGTTTTTCCCTTTTTATTTTCTGACTAGCTCTCCAGAGTGGATGAATCTGAAAATGCTGTTCTCACACTCAGTGATTGGAAAAACGCAGCCTCTCAAATGTGCAGCCGAACTGTGAGGAAGCCAAAAACAGTAAGACAAAGAAAGAGAGAAAATAGTAGACTGCAAAGACAATATAATAAAAACAGCTGGACCTGGGGCATCAGGAGCCACCTCTGCAGAGAAAACTCAACATAGTTATCTGCGTTTTGGGGATGTCTCTCTTCTTCTTTTCCATGTCTCTGCATACTTTATTTATCTTCTTCTGCTTCTCTACAGCTGCTCTACACCATCTCTTATACACATTTGCTTGTTTTGCTGTTGCCATTGTATCTGCATGTCCTTCATCGTGCTGTCATGCCCACCACTCATTGTGTCTCCCCTCACTGAATAGTTTCAAAAGAGTCAACATGTTTTCTCTGAGTTCCCTCACTGTTAATACTTAAATACAGCTGCTGATAATAATAATACAGGTATTGATTTGTGTTTACGTTTCTGTCATCAGGCGAGTCTCTCAGCGCAACAATAGAACTGATTGTTGGACTGCTGCTGAAAACGACTGTTTACGTGATTAAGAAGCAGCATTCATGAGCCGCAAACAAATCAGTTTGATTTATATTTGTTGTTATTTGTCAGAAAACAGAAACAGATGAATACATTTTATGAATAACAACAACAACTATTGTGCATTTTCCCCTAAACCAGTAAAAAAACAATAGATTTTTTTGGAAACAACCTGAAACTTAACTGTACTTAAGTGGATTTTTCATATATCTTGGTGACAGATACCTGAAGTCATCTGTAAGAAAATCCAACCAACCCAAAATGTGGCTATTTGACGTCCTGAGAATGAGACTCAACAATCAGCTATCTTTGTGGTGCGTTTAAGAACAGCTGGGACAAATCCTACTGATTCTACCTCTAAGTTTAATAGTCTTTGAATTATATTAATATAAAATGGCCGGTAGAAATATGCTTCAGAGGGATACTTTCTACCTTGATACTGAGTAAATTTCAAAGCCTGTACTTTATTACTTTTACTTGAGTAAAGAAGCTGAATCAGTAAACATCTGTACTTCTGCTTGAGTATAGACTGTGTGGACTTCTGCCATCTCTGGGAGATCCAGAACAAAAGAAAAAGGAAGAAGAAGAAACAAGAGACAAGTGTCAGCTGTAAACTTACATTTCTCAAACTAAAACTAAGGCTTCATAAGACGGAAGAAGGAAGGCAGATCAAGGAAAGGATGTGAAGAGAAGTAAACAATGATCAAACCGAGATGGATAAGAGAGGAAAGAAAGCAAGTGATGGAGTCTTACCAGACTGTCCTGGAGGAGGGATGCCGCCGGTGCCCCTGGGTAACCGCACAAAGATGGAGAGCACAGCGGCTTTGTTGCCAAAGCAAGGCTCGAGGGCGATGGGTTTTGGGACGGACTGAGGAAAAGAAAAGGAAACAGACAGAAAATAAAGTATTACACACCACAAGCCTCCCAAATCCTGGTGAACACACGCCACTTTCAAACACATGGATAACAGAGGCTTTGCTGTTACTGTTCTTGTTTGTGTCAGCAACATGCACAGAGGAAAGAAACCTTTTCCACCCCCCTGTTGAGATACACATACTGATCTGTGGCACAAATTGGATCCCCACCCCCCCTCCCCTCCGAAAAAAACCTCCACTGTGCACAATTCCATGACAATGCCGCCTGCGTGCAGCTCGGGCCGCAACTGGATATCAAGTGGCGTCGCTGGGAGCGGAGATTTGTGTCGGAGGAACTGGCGGGACACTCCTGTCGCCGCGGGCTGCCTCGGGCACCTGACTCTGTAATACCAGTATCTCCTGTTTATCAGCAGCTCATCCATATGTGGGGATGAGTTTCCCTGCCTGTAAACACTGGCCGGATCTGCTGCCGCTCGCCTCCTACAATATTCATGGGTTTACCTCAACAGAGGATATGGTTATGGAGAACGCCGCCACCTCGCCCGCATACAGATAACGTCCCAGCTCCCCTCGCCTGCCTCCTTTCTTCGCTCTGTATTTTGAATTCCTGAGCCGGACAGGAAACTGGGCCATGGCATGGTTTCATACACTCCTGACACTGCCTCTCTATTTGCTCGCACACACACACACATACACCCACACACAAGTTCAATCCCTTCCCACGCCGGCCTTTATACTCTGGAGAGTTGAGCTTAACGCCCTGAGTGGAAACGCAGCTGGAGTGTGACACACAGAAATGAATTCCTCCACACACACGCGCGCGCAGTTTTCCCACTTACATGCAACTGTATATATACACACACTTGCCACCTTTTCAAACACAAATTCACACAGCTTCTCTCTCTATCTCATACACACATACTGTAAGCGTACACAGGGGGAGCGGGGCAGTAATGATATTCAGGCTCTGACCCATTTTACGCAATTATTCTCTGCTCCGTCTCTCTAAGGCTTACCTTTCATACCAGCAGGATACACAGGCTGTCACACAGGTAGCTGGGGAGGTGGCACAAAGACCTGGATGCCTGTATGTGTGTGTGCATGTGTGGATTCAGTGCAGCTGATGTTATAAGAAAGGGGGATTCTCTTATTTGTTTATGCCCCTGTGGAGGTGTTTCTGCCTGATTACGGCACGTGTGTTTTCACGTGTATCTGTGCAGAACTGACAGAGAAGGGCATTTTATTCTCTGTTCGCACTGTATGTGTGTTAGTGGATAATAAACCCTTTAAGTCACGCACCTCACGGCTTCATCAAGTAAACGTGCAGGTATTTTACTCGATGGTTTCATATAAATAACCTCCCCAAGCCACAACGGCAATCTTGGGTGACACGTTGAGCTATTGTATAAAACTTCCAACACAGCCGTTTCCTTCAAAGACTGTGGGTCTATGTGCAACTGCAGGTCGCAGAGGAGCAAATGAAGACTCCTCCATAAACTCAACATCTTCGTCATCATCATCGAGTATAAAGAAACAGACATGCAAAATACTCCAGCCTTTAAGGACATTGTTAAAACTTAGGAAGGCCAAGGCGTCTTGGACCACGTCCTTTAAAAGGTTGCGGCCCCTGAATTAAGACACAACTTTGCACCATCTGGAGGATTTTTGCCAGCAAAAAAATAGGTTGAGAGACGTTTACTATTATTTATGTGAACACAGTACACTAGCAACATTGTAGTGATATAAAGCTGGCTGAAAAATCAGTAAAGCTCACATTTAAGGGAGATTTACGTAAAGGATATACGTGTTTGAAAGGCCAGAAGCCTTTACTTTGACAGATCCATAAAGCCAGCAGCATCCCATATCTGAAAGGCTTTTACAGTGTGTGTGTGTGTGTGTGTGCGTGTGTGTAATTGCAATACGCCTGCGTGCCTGAATTTGTGTATATGGTTTTTTCCATGCGGCCGAGAACTTGCCATGTTCATGCATCTTTGGACAGAGAAGGTTATCAGGAGGTTGTGTTTGTGTGTGTGTGTGTGTGTGTGTGTGTGTGTGTGTGTGTGTGTGTGTGTGTGTGTGTGTGTGTGTGTGTGTGTATGCTATGCGTGTATGCCTCAGAGCTCCCAGCAATTTTCAGCTGTGTTGATCCGGCGCTCACACACACATGCAGCGATACAGCACCCCCCCCAAGAACTGACAGGGGGAAAAGTTCAGATCCAGACAAATGGGCTCGTACTGGGACGGACTCGCCTGCTGGAAACGCTGAAGTCAAACCAGCAGCAGCATCGACAACAAACGGAAAATAACAAACACTCAGGCGTGTTTAGATAGCGGGACGACGTACAGCATCTCAATGCTCTCAACAATAAATCATCAATATGGTGCTTTGACTTTGAGAAATTAGCGTGATTAATGTCAACAATCGAGAGCACGGAGGGAAAAAGAGGGTCACTGCTTTGTTTTATGTCCTCTCCATCTTCAGCTCCCCCCCTTGATTATCTTTCTGTCTCTTGTCAAGTCAAGTTTATTCAAGAAGGCCAAAATTAAGACAAGTTCGTCCCAACGGGGTTTACAATCTGTTAGCGTACGCCACCCTCTATCCTAACAACCTTGACTCAGACAAGGACAATCTGAGAATCACCTTATCAAAGAAAACAAGAACTCTTTATTCCGTTAAAGAAAAACTTCTGGGACATTTTCCCTGTTTGTTTGTCTTATATATATTATAGTGCAGTCTTTTGAAGCTAGCATTCTAACATCAACATTGATTTCCACACAAATTTTCACTACATATTCTGGGATATAATCATAATAATTACCATAAACAAACAGGACCGTTGCTGAGAAGACTGGCAGCTTTAACAACCGGTCATTACCTTGATGTATTTACAAAGTTAAAACAGGAAAATATACAGAATGATCACATGAAAAGGGAAAAAGAACGAGGAGCAACAACCTTCAGAGCAGTTATAGGTGGGTTTATGTGAAAAATGGGGTTTAATAAGACAGACTAAAACATCATTTTAATTGCAACCCATTTCTGAGAGAACGCACTTTCTGCGATCGACTAACCTGTGGTCAATCTGCCCTCGCTCTTCCCCCCCTGTCTACTTTCAATCACACATGCTCTGCAGAGAGAGAGACACTCTCTGGCATCACATCCCTCCTGTAAACGCACTGACTGCGATGCAACCCCTCCCATTTAATGTAGTCCTACTCACGCCGTCGTCGTGTACAAGCCTGTAGGTGCACCTGGTTGTTGGTTTTGATCGGCTGCATAATTAACGACGAGTTTCCTCCACACGCGGCTCACCTGCTGTTATGACAACTGAATCCAAAAGGCGAAGTGTGGTTTGTTTTTTGGGTGACTTTATCGAACCTCCTGCTGTACCTGTTGTGTTTTAAAGCAGAGACTTCCCAGGTATAGTCATGCTAAGAGTTGGAGCCATGAACTCGGTTGTTTTATCTTCTAATTGTTTGACATGTCAAAACCCTGGTATCAGAGACAAGGAACACTCTAATTAGACAGTGTTCTTTCTTTAATTTGGGGAACTTTGATTTTACCGTTATTGTAATTTTTAAAACTTCTATTAATTTGCCTGAGGACCTTGTGGGACCTTGTGAAAAAAGGCTTCAATCCCGCTCTGCTAGCACTTTACAGAGGCTTCTTTAAAAACTCACCGGAGAGGTGGGAGTGAACCAGATAAAAATATCCTAATTAAATACTAAAAGGGAGCAAATTGCAATTCTGTTTTTCCATTTGATTGCAGTAAAAGACAACATCGTCCCTCAGGGCGATAAAACATTAACGTCACTTAGAGCTTCATGTGATAAATGAGCGATGACTCAATAACTAGATAAGACAACCGGGTTCTCAGCGAAAGGATCATTTCTTTCCATTTTCAGAATCGTACCGCTAGAACATCATTACATGCGGCTTACATGGATTGCTGAGAAATGGGAATACAAATACTGAGAACTATTCCAATACAACATTAGGTGGTGCAATATCACACTTGGATAATTTTGCTCCTCCATCCCCTCAGTAGAAGAAAAGATGAAACAATTATTTTGGCCTTGCCAGAAGCAATCCAACCGGGCTTGGTTCGCTGCAGTCCATGGGTCTGTTTTCGCCTCAGGCAAAATGTATTTCTCATCCACTGTGTTTACAATTGGAAAAATGAGGGTTGCCCATGATAACCTGAACACATCTGTACTCGCTGTAAAAAAAAAAAAAAAAGATAAAAAGAAGAAGAAGACTGGCAGCTTTTAATTTTTACAGCTTAGGGCTGTCGGAAGACTCCACTGCCAAGTCCAATTTCCGCTGCAGCGGCTGCAAGCTGCTCTGAGGTTCTCGCTTGTTTACGTGCTTGTTTCTCAATTTCTAACACCGGCATCTCACACTGAACGGAGAGCGGACGGGCACACACTGAGAGACAGGAGACTCGCTGTCAGACTGATGTTGGATGTGACAGTGGGATCATTTTGATTCTCCGGTCCTCCTTTCGTAATCGATTGCGTGAGTGCTCATCAGTACGAAAAATTGTTTCCAACGTACGAACTCAATTTCTACCTGAGGGTACGAGTCAGGTTCTCCACTTTCCATTTTTGACAAAAACAAAAACAGCGCAGCCTTAAAAACAACAACACTTTATCTCCTTCCACACACACATGTCCACTTTATTTTGTCCTGAGCGTGAATTAAGGGGGGAAACAAAACAAAACACCTTGGAAAATTCAATTATCCTTCCTTTTAAACTCTTTGTGCATGTGATTTTTTTTTTCCCTTAAGATGTTCCCCAAAGGTAGTGTCTTTTCCTGCAGTCTTCTTCAGAGGCTGCGTGTTAATAACATTCCCCAGCAGATGCCTTTGTTTTATAGCGTTGAAGCCCTCCCTTCGACTCCCCCTCCCTGCCCAACCTCCCCCACCAGAACCACTCTGGAGAGTTATCTAGACCGGCCAGGCAGAGCGGCGAAAGGTTTTGTTAAATTACCTCCAGTAATTAGCCCAGCACGTAGGATCACTGCCGAGCTCACACACACACACACGGACACACTGATGTGGGCATCCACCGCTGCTGCATGCTGCTCCGCTTTCATCCGCTGCATTCATCTCTACTTTAGCAGCAGCTGGGGATGAGTTTTCCCCCGCCAGCGACGGGAGCGAGTCAAACTCCCTGTTGCTATGACTCACCAGGTACAGCTACTTCCACTGAGCCAACTTTGATGAGTTTTTATTCAGTTGGCTTCTGTTTACAAAGAAAATGTTTGGCCAGCCTGTAATAATAATAATGCCATATTGCAATGTATTTAAACTAAACACTGCCGAAAAACGAAGAAAAACAAGATAAGTTTAACTCAAATTAAAAGTGCTCGCTCCGAAAAACACAACTCAGAAACCTGACGTGAATGCAGCTCTTTTCTGACCTGCAGCTGAACCGACAGCACACCAGTTTTAACCACTGACTGTATAAGATATTGATGGACCTTCTGGTTCTGCCAAGTACCAAGTCTTCTAGCCTGCAGGAGGACGACTCCACTGGTTTCAAAAAGAAGCCCGAAGTCCCAACTTTTCACTGTTTACTGAGGTGATAAATCAGTTTATGATCTCATTCTCTGGTTCAAAGTCTTCTTCAACACAGCACGATGTTCAGTTTTAGATGACGGTCCCATTTAGAGTAAAATAGATGATAAAGCAGGGTATGTTTTAGTTGATACCTCAGGATATCCACCCATCTAATTCTTGGACAATTGCAACACCCCTTTAGACATCACAGTGGGTCAACGCCTGAGTTTATTTATGTCAAGCTTTACAAACTAATGGAAACCAAGTTGACCGTGGCCATATCCAACATCAAACCAAACGCTCCTCAGTAGGAGAGATGAGGTTGCCGATTCTTTGAGGATCAGAAGACGAGGACGCTTTGGTTCAATGTGTTAAAATAATGTGGCGAACAGGCGAGAAAGCTTCACGTCTCTGATTACTGTAAACAAATAAAAACACCCTTAGTCCTCAGCACTGCCTCTTCTTTCTCTCACCTCACTTCTCTTCGAACTGTAGGTTGAAGTGACGATTATTCACGAGAACCGAGTCACAGTTGGCTTCATGCAACATCACCGCTCGATAAATGTAAATATTTCTGCTTTCCTGACGGAGCCTCCTCTCCAGGTAACCCTGAGAAACTACAGAAATAGAAAATGTAAAAAAAGAAAACACTATTCTTGCTATGAAAGATGTTATAAATAACATCACAGGCAACTTATCTTTAGATATGAATAAACCTTCAGATGTTCAAGCTATAATTGTGTCACACGTCTCCTGTCATCACAACATCATATGGAAAATATTTAAAACATCTGGCGTCAGCTGTCGCCTCCTTCTGCACGTGCATCTCCACAAAACGGTGACTTGGTCTGTTTGATTCAGAGTTTCCACCATGCAATTTGAACAGTTTTGACCTTTGACCTTTCTTTCCTTGCCTGCAAATCATGAAATTTAAGGTTATCACACTTACAATTGGTATAAAAAATCAGCTAAACGCCTATAATTCAATGTCATGAACAACAAGTTGGGGTGAAGATAACGGCGCACCACAATCGCGTCAGATACACCAGAACGGGTTTCTTTGCTCCGACCCTTCCTCCTCCTTTTATCACATGTCCCGTTTTCTCTCGTCCCACGGTATCTATAAATAAAAGCAGAGCAGGAGGCGTCACAAAGGTAATCATCTGCCCGTGATGCCGGGGCCGCAAGCTCCATTTGGCAGAAGCAGACTGAATATATCTCATCTGCGGAGCAAGTTTGGACTTCCCACTGCGGCTATAAACAACTTTAATGATCTTCAGCCTACTGTGAGGCGCTCGGCCCCCCTGTATACTCCAATCGCGGGTCTTAATACACTACTGTAGCATCCTGATAAAACAGCATGGAAACAAGGGGAAGGAACCTGCTCCGAGTCGCTCAATCTGAGCCGGGGAGGGGAGATAGGATAGCGTGCGCTCACCGTTTGAGCTGTGTGAAGGCAGAGAAAGCTGAGGAGGAAGATCTAAATTGGATCTCTGCTGCTGGGCTGGCTCCTGCCCTGACGGAGAGGAGGAGAGCAGGCCAGGAAGAATGGAAGAAAAGAAAGTGGAGAAGAAAAGGTAAAGCAGAGACGGAGGAAATGGGGGGTGGGGAGGGCGCCTGATTCCCACAACAAGCCGCATCTTTTTCTCTCTGCACGGCGTCGCACACGCCGACACCCACACAAACATGCAGGAGTACACAAAAACACACACACTCACGAACAGAACGAGCAGATAAGGCCAACAGAAAACCCCAGACGGCTGATAGGATCAGAAAAGGGCTGGTAAATTAGAGGAGAACACTATAGTGAAGTGAGGATGCCAGACGGGAGACGAGAGAGGAGAGGAAAGAAAAGAAGATACAAAGAGAAATGAAAACAAAAAGAAGAAAGAAGGATGATAAACAGCCAAAAGAAGAAAAGTGAAACTAAGAGAAAGGTGAACAAGGACACGAGACAGAAACATTCAAAAAAGATTAGAAGAAGTCTATAAATAAAGTGAAGGAGAGAGGAGAGAACAGAAAAACTGACGATAAACTCAAATAAAAGAAAAGAAAAGAGATGGGAATATTATTAGAACAAACAGAACAAAGGTTACAAAAATAAAAAAGAGAGGGTAGAAATGAGACAAACAGGATGGAAAGTGGGAGATGGAAGAGAAAAGAAGACACAGGAAAGAGAGAAAGAGGATGATAAAAAAAAAACAAGAAAAACTGAGAAGAGGAATCCTGAGACTACGAGAGAGGTTCAGAAACCTGAAGTGAAAAAAAGCAAAAAAAAAAAGATGAATGGGGGGTAAAAAACAGGAGAGGATAGGGAGGAAACATATGAGAAAAGTTCAGAAGGAAAAGTCAGAAAGAGATGAAAATATGATAAATGGAAAGAACGAAGGTAACAAAAGAACACAAGACAAAAAGAAAGAGAGAGAGAGGAGGGATGGAGACCAGATGGAAAAGTGAAGAAAAACAGGAAGAAGTAAAGGAGAAGAGAGGCGAGTCGAGGAGAGGGGAAAACCAATAGAGAACAAAAGAGAAGTGAAGAGGCGGGATAGTTTCTGTTCCAGCGGGGAGTTTGATGAGCTGCTGATCCTCCCGAGGGGCCCTGCAGCCTTTTGCTGGGAGTAACCTTGTGTTCGGGAGCAGAGCCCCCTTGAGATGCATGGCCCCTGTCAGAGCCGAGGGGCCCCCCCGAGTCACCCTGCTGAAACAGCCCTATAATTCTGCACTGCATCTGCATTCAGGGGTCATTTATCACAAAGTGCACAGTCACAGGTATACCTGCCTGCGGCTCCATGCCCGCCGAATACTCAACTCGCAATTTCTATAACTCTGCACAATTTCTACTTTTAAATGTTCTCTGCTGCTGCCTCTGTGCTCCATATCTGCATTTAAATCGGCTCTCTTGCCTACTTCAGTTCCGCTAGTGCATCAAACTCCTCTCCATAATAAAGTCTTCTCGACCACCCTCCTCCAGCTCGAGCTTGATCTTAACATTTAAATCAACTCTTCCACTACTTCAGCTGGCTCAATCTCTGCTTTTAATTTGCTGGATTGATTCTTTATGCTTAAATGTACTACATCACCACAGATACCCTGCACCGTGTGTGAACTCTATACTAAGACGTACTCAATTTCACTAGACCAATCTGGTAAAAGTTTCTGCCCGTACCTTGATTAGAGAGTGTGATAAATTGCTTTTAGTGATGCCTGTTGTTGCCAAATCTTGGATTGTGGAGTCAGGAAAGAAATGAGCTGGCCAGACATCTTCGGGATTTGCCAGTACCCCAGGAAATCTCTCAATTTTTGTTGGGAGGTACGTCATCTCCGCTTGAGGCTCGCAACTCAAAGCTTAACAAGCGGCTAAAGCGATCGTGACGTCACCAGTTTGTAGCCAGACGTGACCATATTTTGACGAGAGTGTGAAGCTGGGTAGGACATCCTGATCGGAAAACGATGCTGCAATCTTTTGCAAAATCGGAAGTTTATATTTCCGAGTTGGTATTCCTGACTGCATCCCAGTGCGTCTGCTGGTGGAAGACATAGACGCCCACAACAAACTGCTGATGTTCTCTGAGCTTCACAGCTGATTTAACAGATTACAACATGTAAAAAACAAAGACATCTATCAAGCATAAATCAACTGAATGGAAATGAAACAACAACAAAACCTCAAAGCACTTTTCCCAACACAAACGCATGGTAAAAGTTGTTTGTTGCCCGAGTTCTTGACCTCAAATTCAGAGTTTAATTTCACTTTACTGCGTTAGAGGAAGTAAAAAGCAGGTGAACTTCACTGGAACAACTTTCTGCCTGTGGTGGAAATGTACTGCGACCGATTCTTTTCGTTAGTGCTTCGTCTCCTTGTTTGGTGAGTGTGCGTCAAGACACAGTAGTCTGTTTTTACTCTAATCATCAGTGTTGTTCATAAACCCTGCAGACTGCACTCAACTTCCTCTTCAGACTGCAACTCCACTAATTCCATTGTTAGGAGACAGCAGGTATTTTCCTCTTTACATGGAAGTGTGACCACTGTTTAGTTTCCCAATATTTGAGCTGTGCGACTGTTTTTGTTTTTCTCAGCAGAGATAATTTAATACATTCATGTGATGCAGAGTTTTCTTAAAAACTGTCCACAGCGAGGCTTGAGTATTTTTTCAAGTAAAGACATTTATTTTCTGGTACTTTGAGCGGCACAAACTAAAAGTCTGTTCATCTCCAAACAATGGGGCGCTGACAGAAGTTTCATACAAACATATCTGCAAACCTTGGCATGGCTGGATACAACCGTCACTGAGAGAATGTGTTTTTTGTGATTCGGAAGCATGAAAAATGAATTTTTTATTTAAGAACAACAAGAAAAAAATGCAGTATCTCAAACCTCTCTTTCTGAGTTTTCATTCTTTGGACAAATGTTGACTGAACAAATATTATACGGTTGAAAACTTTGGCTTAACTTAATATTTACTTTCAGTTTTTGTAGCAAGACTGAAACAACAGCAGTGCACCAAGAAACTAAGCGAAGGCGTTTGGGGTTATGTGTAGTCTTGGGGGGTAAAATTCCCATTTGTTTCGGGCATTTCATGGATCTGAAATGTTTTGTTGACTATGAACCTAATTTTCATTATCGGGTGAACTTATTCTTTAGGTCATGTGGCTCAAATCTTCACTTTAGGACCTATAGAGTCCCTGAACCGGACCTGTTCTGATAAGAAGTGGTGCCACCAACTGTGTCGTCATTCTGTTTAAGGCTGACTCCGTCTTTCACTCTACTTTGTTCCAAAAACTGTTTATCCAGATGGACAGAACTTGGACTACCTTGGATTTCACCGTCAGTATTTCAAAAACACAGATGGTTCGATGCAGCAAAAGAAAAAAGGCTGCTTTGTAAGATGAAGCACGACTTTAATAGTGTCCTCTAATGGTCTACATTTTAAACGCCAGCAAACATTTCCTGAGAGAAGGCGTTAAATCTTTTTTCAAATGAAGAATATCGAAACTCTTATCTCATTTCGAAAGTATAGTCTTAATCTACAATACCTTACTCTCATCTGCATGTATTTAACTCCAGGGTTAACTGGATTCACTCTCATTAGAATTCACAGCCGTTCCACAATATCTGCCTATAACTGCTATAATGTGCTGTTACTCATCAGCAGCCCACTTTCATCATCATCCGGCCTTCACACTGTCCCCGGCAAATGTACACTGCATTCACCCTCATTAGGTGGAATCAGACCTGCTCTACACTTCATACTCGTCTACCTAAGTGAGCTCAATTTAGCCTCCTTGGCTTGTTGAAAACTAATGGAATCATCTCATATAGTTCATACTCAGAAATGACGTAAAACAGATGGTGAGAGGAATTATCTATCACCGCAGCGTGACTGTAATCACAAACTGCAGTCGACGGGTAAAAGACTGAAGTCCCACTTGAGGGAGGGATGAGCGACGACCCCCGATGATGGATGGTAGCTTCCCCCGTTTGCCGCCCTGTCAGGCCGGGCAGCGGGGAGATCTCTGGGTTTTGGCGGCGATCGCTCAAAGGAAAAAAAAAAAAAAAGGTTGTGCTCACCTTGACGTTTCCTCCTATCAGGTCAGGTGGCTCTTCGTCCGTCTCCAAGGCGACATTGATGGTGGCGAAAGGCCGGCTGGCCATCTGCTGCATCTCTCTCAGTAGTTGCTAGGGAGAAGGAGGAAGAAGAAGAGGAGGAGGGTGAAGGTCAGTGACCGGAAAACACGGACTGTATATTCTCCAATCAACTGCCCAGCGTGAAGCCAGTGAGGCAATCATGGAGGCAAGAGTGGGAGCAGTATTTAAACCTTTCATTTGGGTAAAAAAGAACAATACTGCAGTGTGCCTATACTGTTTTTGCAAGTACAATCCTGCAGTGTAACTGTATTTTTCTATTTTTCTTCCTTTTGAGGACTGACTGAGAGTCAAAGAGATGAAAGCGCAGCGGTGGCAGTGTGTTGATGGACGCCAGATCCTAGACTTGAAACCACGGATTTGTATCATGGCTTCAGTCTCTTAAGAAGTACAAAAACTCTTTAAACTTTACTCGAGTAAATGTACTTCTTTCCGTCACTGCAAGGCAGAGCACAGTCTCAGTTTGGTCTGATTTATAACATGGACCTTGGCCAGAAGAAGAGGAGGAGGGAGGCGATTACAAGGGAAGGTGGGGGAAGGCGAGAAGGAAACAGAAGCTGAAGAAAGAGAGAATGAACAAGGAATTAAAGAGAATTAGAAGAAGGATAGAGGAAGATGAAGATGGTGTGAAAGAGTGTGAGGAGCAGAAGGAAGGAGACGATGGGAGAAAATGAGGAGGAGGTGGATGAAAGCTAGAGACCACAGTAAACAAGGTGGTGCACCTGGGTCCTCAACTGTCAAAGCCGCCAAAGTGCCATGAATCGAGAAACAAACGGCGTCGACTGTCAAGACACCAAGAATACCAGCAGCAAGCCCCTCAGAACGAAACAAAAACACCTGCAGCCGCTACATGAGCAGCGAAAACAGACAGAAATGTGACAAAAACTCACAAGGGAGGGAAGAAAGAAGTCTAAAAGTCTAACTGATCGTTTGTTTGAGATGCATCTCCGAGCGCTTGAGCTCACAATGCAAGTGAAACTGCTACAATGGAGCACGACAAAGTTTCTCTTCTGTGAGGAATTATGCATGCAGACAGAAAATCAGACGCATTTCAACACAATCAATCGGCCGCTGTCTCATTACTGTAAAACCTTGGCAGAGAGTAGGTGTAAGTAAAGGGCAGCACTGCGATCCGACTTGAAAGCCCATGCGGTAGAAAATCACAAGTGGCATTTGTGTGTCAATGCACGTTCACGTGGGGGTCAAGGCTTAGGCAGGAGGTCGACAACCTCCCGGCCGACTTCTCAGCAGCTTGCAATTAATCTGCTGAGCGTTTCCGTCCCTCCTGTGAGGCTGTCAATGGCGGTTATTGACATGTTAGCACTTCCTCTCTAAATGTCAGGCATTATAATCAGATCCTCATTGAGGGTGACAAAAGTAGCTTGACGGAAAGTCTCTTTCTCTCCACAGTTAAGCCTCACAAGGGGAAAAAATGTCCCCAATATAACGTCCTCGATTTTCTTTGTGGATCAAGTCAGCTCATTATATTCCTGCGTGCGTCTGTTGATGTGCGCCTGTATCCAAATCTCCCTTTACTCCTCTCTGTTGTAACAGCTGGCGAGGAGGAAATGAACCTTTATTTCCCTCGAGTCACTAGTTTTTAAGGGGATTGTTGTACATCACTGGTAGAACTGGTTAAAATCGCCGGTGGTCCTGGATGTTGGATATCATTACATAGTGATGTGACATACAGTAAGTGTTGTCTTTTCCTGGTTTTAAAAGCTGCATTACAGTGAAATGATGCAATTTTCTGAACCTACCAAACTTCTAATACTTGCCTTTACCCACTTCCACATTATTTCTGCATTAATGATGATTAATTATAAAATGTATCATGTGTTAATAAGCAATAGTCATCCCTACAGTAGCCTTAATATGAAGTATTATGCTTATCCGGATTTTTGCTGGCCAAGAAATCACATTGACACTGCTCTTATGTTGGTTATTCTTAAAACTACAGTACAGTCAGTAGTAGCAGCTACAGCAGTTAGCTTAAGACTTGATAAAGTAGGAAACTGCTAGCCTGGCTCCGTCCAAAAGTAGCACAAGTTGCCAGCCTACCAGCATCTCTTAAGCTAATAAACATATTATACACTATCTTGCACTTAATTAGGACTGAAACCATTTATAAAATGTCAGAGAACTGTGAAAAATGCTCATCACAAATCATCCAGAGCCCAAAGTGATGTCTTCAAATTGCTTTCTTTGTCCAATCTGAGTTCCCTGGTAATTTGAATGACATTTTTTTTTAAATTTTTCTTAAACCAAAAGATAAATCACTTCATTGCGCCTCCAAAAAAAAAAAAAAAAAAAAAAAAAAGATTGGCATGGTAATTGGTAACAAAAATAGCCCCTACCCACTCAATTATTGTACTATTTCTTACAAACTATTAAGGTTACGCTTTAAATGGGTGACCTAAAATAAGCAGCGACGTGCACAGACGCTTTCTACTCACACGCCACATGTTGAGTGTCCAATTTTGAAAGTACTCTGAACTGATTGCTGCCAGTTTAATGTCGTATGATAGACAATGGTGCTTGATTTACCTGGACACTGCCTGAATGCGTCTCTCATCATTCAGTTCACCTCTTTACTTTTTTCTCTCATAAACTACAAGACCATCGAGATTTAATAAGTAACAGAGCTGGCGCGGCATGTTTTCTGCAGCCTCTTTCTAAAAATGCTTGGTTCGCTAAACTCTTCATTATTTTTGTATAAGAAAGTTCATTAGAAAAGGTGGCTAATAAAACAGACTCCTCAGAATATTACTTATTGCGGAGGAGATAAAGTATAAAGAGAGGGTTCATTAAAAGCTCTCATCAAACAGATAGAAACCAAATCAATCCTGACGAGCAGAAAACACGAACAGTGCGATGTATTATAGCAGAACAATAACACCCATGAAGTATGAATGAAATACAACGCCAAAGAGTTGCCTCATTACCGTGAACACAAATGAAAACAGGCTGAAGCATGCCCAGTCTAACGTCTTGATGTTGTACATTCTTCGCCGCCGCCACAGCAGTCAATACAAGGAAACAAATGAAAAACGCAAATGAGCAGCTCATTGTGCCGAGTAACAATTTGTCATGATTAGAAACCCCACTGTGTGAAGCATCTGAGAGCCAAAATATGTAGCCTTTTGTGAGTGTGATGGTGACTGCTGTGTGTGTGTGTGTAGCAACACCGCACACTGAGCGCTCAGCCATCTTTGCTCTCCTTAGTCCTTGACAAGGGCACAAAATTAGGACCAGCCACCAGCCAAGTGCTGCTGAAGTATGCAAGTGGCTGGTAGATTTGCAACACAATCCAGCCAGGAAATTGATCGAATGGCTGTTACAGTTTATACATCCTTGACTCAAAAATCAATCTGTTAACACCAAGTCTTAAAGGAGCAATGTGTAAGATATTAGATATAGCCAGAATTATCAACAGTGTAAAGAAACAACAGTGTTGATATTATGTCAAAGACGTCTATGTATTATATTGCAGATATGTATGTATCAGTATGGAGGTGATTTACAGCAGCTCTGACCAGGACTGTGACGCCACAGTCCTGGTCAGAGCCGCTGTAAATCACCTCCATACTGTATCACCTGTCTTTAAACTGGCATCTGTCGGTCTCAGGGGCTGTGTTCGGTCCCAGTCTGGTGTCCAGTCCTGTTCACTGGGAGGTGGCTGAGGTTGAGATGAGGTCAACCTCCTGTTAGCTTATATGTCCGTAAGCGGTTATGCTGCCCCCTATAGGTTTGGAGCTACCTTTGATTTTTGGCCATTTCTTACAAATTGCACCTTCAAGTACAAATCAAAGACTTTCCTGCAAAACAACAAAACTCAAACCACTAAACCTAAGGATCAGGTTCGACTCTGAGGAGAGATAATGAACCTAAACTCATTATGAACTTTTAACAAGTTCTGCATTCTGGCAAAATCAACCTCATTCATAATGATGCAACAGGCCGAGCCAGGCAGCAACATCAGTCTGGATCTGCAAACAGGATGCAGAAGAAGTGAGAATCTGCATGCAGACAACATCCTTTTTCATAAGCGGAGCTCCTTGAACAGCACAAAGCAACAGAATTGATTTACTGGATAAAAAGCAGATGGAGGAGCATCTGAATGTTGCGGTAAACAAACTTTATAGATTCAGTCCACCTCCCTCTCTGCAAACAGCCCGGTCTCCTACCTTCACACACAGCAAACCGTTGTTTAAACAGTGACATGTGGCTGAGCTCATATGCAAGTCTTTTGTCATATTCACAATTAAATATTTCTACTTTACATCTTGAAACTGTCCACAATCCATAACTTGTGCTACTGAACAATAAGCTGCTCCAACAGGAGGAGTTTTTGTGTTAATGTCAGTGTGAGGGAGAAGATAAAAGTATTTTTTGCTTCAGGGCAATTAGAGTTCTGCACAAACATTTTTGTTGGCAATTAGAATACAAGATAAGACCAAATCTAAGCTTTACAATCAGAAAAATAAGTAGCTGTTTACCATAAGATGACAACGGAAAGAAATACAAAAGCTTTTCTGAAGGGTAAAATGGTTAATTTGACTGTGTTAGAGGCCATTTAAAGGCATCTAGGTGCAAACTGTGCGATTATATCCTGTTGCAATTATATATACTGAATGCATATTTGTTGTTTTGGCAAAGGTGGTGTTTTCACCAATTAATCTCATAAAATATACAGAATTTTTCCTGATCTCACACGTCAAAGCTGCCTTAATCGGTATTTGGAGCACTTGGGAGGTAGCTGTAAACACTAAGTTGAATTGAACCTGTTAGCTAACTGACAAGAAGCAACATTAGCATTTATTTAAACTTGTCTTTTTTTGTCCACCTGACGCAAGTAAGTCCAATAGTCATTCTTCTTTTAGCTCCGTCTCCACAAACTCCTGAGGGAAACCTCTGGCTCTTGTTCACCAGCGAGTCGTTAACTTCGTCTCTCAGCCGTCTGGTGTAAGGGAAGTAGTGTTTATCAAAGGTTTTTATGCTAAAAACAACAGCCTGCTGCTACTGGAAATGAGTTGATGAGGCAGTGAGACTGAACCAAAGAACACATTTAAGCACTGTAACTTCACACCAGCATGAGTTCTGTATCCAGAGGTCTCCAGCAGCAACAGAGAGCCAGAGCAAGCTGTTTACCCCTTCTCTCCTTCTTGTTGTTTCAAAGTAAAAGCTCTATTTTTCTTATTTGCAAAGTCCTGGCCCTCATTCCTTTTGGCTATGATAATGTTTTACCTGCAAAAACCACCTCCTGAGGTCTGGGAATGCAGCCACATCGCTTCACTGGAGTCCAACAGGGCAACAAACACAAGAACACAGACTATCAAACGCGTAGTAAACAAACATGTCGCCGCTTCCCCAGAATTGAACTTAGGTTGGTGAATAAAATGTTATTGTCCCCGACAGTATGCTGGCCAGAAAACTGCAGAAAGTCCAATATTGGAGGGAAAGAAAAAATAAGTTTTCCTTTCATTGGCATCAAATTGAACCACAGATCTGATAAGTTTGTAACTTCCAAACTACAATCTTCACAATCTTCAGCCCTCTTGTCAAAAGTCTGGGCTGCCACCATCAGGTTAAGGACGTGTGAGACGTCTGTGTACAAACATTGGACGGAGTCCTACAGAAGACGCAATTTGCCCGGATCTCATTATGCCGTGTGGCGAGTAGGCAGCTGCTCTGCGGCAAACAGTCAGCGCTCCAAAGATAACCAGAAGCCAGAGGAGTTACAGTGCAAGTCGCCTACTTCTTAAATTGGCTCTTAGTTTTCTGCAGGGTTGTTAGTGTGTGTGTGAGAGGAAGGGGAGCAAATATCTGACTGCAGCAGAGCGAACTGTGCATATATAATCCTAATTATGAGACATGCTCATAGAGGTAGATACATGCGGTCACACACACGTGCACGCAGGCAGGTAGGTTGGAGATACCTGCACATGGGCAATCATGTATGTGTGTGTGTGTGTATTCTCACAAATGCAAATTAATTCTCGCAAGCACACAGCGTGCAATTACAAACACGCACATGAGCAAATGTGCCTGCAGGTAAAAGTTCAAATGTTTGAAATAAATACACGCATGAGACACGAATACAATCACATGACCAGAGAAAATAGCCGAGAATACAACAAGGTCATATTATTAGCTAGAAAAAGGTGATATATACATGATGTAGACCAGTGGTTCTCAACTTCTTTGAGTGTTCACAAACAAAACAACACTACCATTGAATGCACAATGTGTCATTTCTGCTACAAGACGTCTCTATATCAAAATAAGATGTATAAGACAGTGAGTGTTTTGTGGGGAGCGGTGCAGAACCAGACCTTCTGGAGGATTAAACACCAACGGAAAGAGAATTTCAGAGATTACTTTTTAACTTTTGGTGACGAGTGAATTTATCTTTCCTGCTGACTGCAGCACTTTTATTTCAACAAACACACCCTGGATGTGTGCCGTTGTTTGGGGGGAATATTCCCTGCACGAGTAACACGAATTAACACTGATTAAAGTCTATCTGACGTGACTCAGGCACAGGTTCACAGCTGATGTTTTAAAGTTTTGAGTGAAATTGTGGATTCCTTTTGGCTTTTATCAAAACATTTGAGATAATATAAGTACCCATGCTAAGCAAAACAAATAATAAAGATCTACTTGTGAAATTTTTAATAGAGAATTCCTACATATCATATCTTTAATTTAGATTGAAGTAATTTGGATTGCCCATGTGGTAAACCCAGGTCAAATATTCTGTACTTTAGCCTTGTTTTGGTCACAAGAGGAACATATGTGTCTTTTAAAAGGTGCTAAATCCTCCACTATGCTCACCAGCAAGTCACTAACTTTGCTTTTCTGACCTCTGGTGCTGAGCAGGTGGTGCACAGTGAGTTTATCAGACCAAAACAATGAGCTGCAAGATGCTAAAATGCGCAGAATAAATCCTCTGTGGGTCTGTCGCTAACAGCGACAAGTGACATTGTTAAATATATGAAATATTGATTATAGGCAGCTTTAACATGATCTATAGACTGATCAACAATCGTTAGTTGCAGCTTCAGAACAAATCTGTGGACTCACTACCGCATTTTACTCTTACACACACACACACACACACACACACACACACACACACACACACACACACACACACACACACACACACACACACACACACACACACACACACACACACACACACACACACACACACACACACACACACACACACACACACACACACACACACACACAGGAGCTGTGTGAGGGAACTGTGTTTGAGCATTCTCAAAGTGAGCAGCGGTGTGCCAAAGAGATTGAGTGCGTCAGCAGAGCGCAGAGGGGAGGGAGGGAGGAAGCGAGGGGAGCGAGGGATGAAATAAAAAAAACCAAAACAACGAGATGCAGGAGAAAAACAGAAAAAGAAGGGGAAATGAGACTAAAGAGAAATACGGGGAAGATGTTGGAGAGGGACGAGTGACGGCGGGGAAAAAAAAAAGAAAGCTTGGGAGAGCAAAGAGAAAGAAATGGGAGAAGAAAGAAAGACAAAGGCGTTCAAAGAGTTCGCCCAGGGGAGCGGGGATGGAGTGCCAGATCGCCTGGGCGTGGAGAACATATTCACACACACACACACACACACACGCACACACAGACAGACACACACATCGTCTGTGCAGTTACCCGAGCACATGGATGGACACACACACACATGCAGTCCACACACTGCACTACATCAAGCCGTTTATTTATTGATGCGTCTGTTTAAAAATGCTGTCGGAGGGAGAGCTCTCAATCATCCCTCAGCATCACTGAAGGAAAACTGCGGAGTGAGAGGCATGGGGGGGGGGAGGAGGAGAGGGAGAGAGGGGAGGAGAAGAGAGGGCGGGAGGGAGGAAATCTTTGTCTGTGAAGCAACGTTAGCTGCTTGCTGCTTTCTCTCTCGCTTCATCTTTCCATCTCTCCGGCAGCGGGGTGGGTGTAGAGGACACACACTGTGAATACTGACAAGGGAGAAGGCTTTGATCCCTCTTTCTCTCTCCCTCACTCACCACATCTTTTTGTCTCCCCTCCTTTCTTTTCTCTCTCCGTCACTCCCCCAACTCTCCCCCTCTTCCTCACCGCCGGCCTCCTGCTGTCCATCTCACCCCCTCCCGTCTTAACCTGTGCATCCTCCTCCTCCATCCTGTACATACTGTATACCTTCACCTCCTCCCACCTACAATGCCAATCAATACTCCATCAAAAGAGGAGCGGGCAAGAGAAAAAGAAATGAAACGTACGAAGCTTGTAATGAGATAAAACTGAAACATGGAGTGAAAAGAATGAGGTTAGAAATCCTCGAATAAAGTTGAGAAAAATTCACTGAAAAAGCATTTAACCACTCAACACAGAGAGTGAGTCACTCCAGCCATCTCTCTTCAGCCCTAAAAATGCAAGTCTTCCCTATTTTTGTGAAAAAAAGCCCTCGAAAACAGAAATGAGTACAAGGAGACAGAACTGGACCACAGCCCAGCACGAGCAAAAAACCTTCCATGTCAAGAGAGGTACTCTGAACACAATAGGAAAAGAGTCGTCAGCATCCTCACGAATTAAGTTTTCTGCAGTTGTTTAAAATGTTTGGCAGGCTGTCGGCGCTCTGATATTCCTGTCACTAACAACTGAATAACACCTGGGCCCGGCGCCACTTAGTCCCTGTTCTGTCTGCTGGTCAGATCTAATATGTAAACTACTTAATCAATGCTGCCCACTACGCTGTTTGCATAATCATGGCTTGTTTTTTGACAGATTACAACAGCCCCATCTCTGTGTTTTTAACCTCACCCACCAGGCTTTATTGAAGACTCTGACAGTGACCAGTGTATTAACTCATAACTGAGATTAGTTTCTTGTTGTCTTTAGCCCAAAATGTCTCATAATAAAGTCGTTTTGAAGGAACTGTGCTACTGTTTATCTCCTGATCTCGACAGACTATGGTTACATTTCATTATGGCATATTTAAACTAGAAGAAAGGCCATATTCTGCTGTCTTAATACTGTATATGGAGCTTTAAAATGTCTGAATCAAGGATATTAAAAGGACATTAAAGTTTTAAGGAGGTAGAAGTAGAAGTACGCATTAATAGATGTTCTAACGTGAGCCGGGCTGTCCGATGAAGTGCAAGTAATGAAAACGAACTGACAGAAGGAACACGTCCAGTTACTAGCTTGTGCTAGAGTTTGACTGTATCTCATAGTGTTCATAACTCTTTAACGTGCAAACAACAGCTGGCGAAAGGTACCCGAGGTCAAGAATGAACCATCAGCCTCAATTTTTTAGACGAGAAGTCCGCGAGGCGCTCAGAACATTTAAAGTTTCATAATGTCTGACAGTGTGATATGTTTGAAAGATCCAATATAAGCTTGTGAGTGAGTCAAGATAATTTTACATTTACTTCATCCATGTCATTATCATCATTCAAGGCACTAATCTTTAAGGATATTTTAGGGCTTTAAAGCTGATAATGGTACAATGATAAACAAAGAGCAATCTTTTGACCCAAACAATACCTCACACTGGTTCTGTTGCTTAGCCTCACGCTGCATCACAACACATTGTTGCACTAAGCCTCCAGGAATAACGCTGGACTTTACAAACGTCACACGATGCACACTGATCCAAAAGGACTTCTTCCCTTGAGCTCACACTGTGAAATAAGCAGCCACCTGTAAAGTTGTTACTGTATCGTGCACGATTGTGCAGCTGGTAATCAGAATTGGATCCATTTGGTCCGATAACAGAGGGTTGAACTAGAAGTTAGCATGCACTATGGGCTGCACAAAGCAGAAGATCTAGGGAATTTTGTACCCGGGAAGTTTTTTTGGCTTTGTGTGCCACGGAGCAGTTTTCTTAGGAATGATGACACTGTATCAAGATCCATCTGACACAGCAGACACACTGTAGAGGAGCAGTAAATGTACTGGAGCTAAAATGCATCTACAAGGGTGAAACTGTAACAAAGCTGACACCAAGAAATAGGACAGTGTCAAACACAGTTTACCGTGAGCCAATGGTGTGTGTTGCCCTTTGGAGATACCGATTATCTGCACAGTTGCAACAAGTACCGTACATAAACTTAGAGGAGGTTAAGCAGGGTGAGCTCTCTGCATCGACATGAAAATCCTGAAAAAACAGCAACGTCAACTTGTACTAATACTGAGCTACCAACATTTTGATATGTCGTTTGAACAAATCTAAAAAAATATTGAGCTTAAGTCGGAGATATCAGAGTTTTGACTTCACAGCGACAGACGAAGTGAAATGAGGCGGTATCGGAAGTAAGAAAAAGATTGGAGGAGATAAGAAGAAATGAACAAAAGTAAAAGAAAAGTGAAGACAGCCTGAGACGAGATGAAACAGAATCAAAAAGTACAGGCGGGAGGCGGAGGGAGGTTTTGACAGCGGTTCCAGGCTTATGATAAGCTCTGAACCAGCACCATGATGGATGGGTGGGTGGGGGGCGAGGAGAGGTTGGATGTTACTGGGGCAATTGGGGGTCAACCACAATGCAGCGGGGGTCGCTATCATGAGCCAGCCTGCGTATCGTGAGCTGACACTGGCGCTGATCCAAACTCTAATTATACGCACCATCTCAGTGGAATTGAGATTAGCAGGGTTTAGGAGTGTCTTGGGAACTCGGAGACAAAAAAAGACACATGTTCTCACACACACACAGGCAGATAAAACGTGGAGGGACACCGTCGCAAACACTGCAGTGAAACAGCTAGAACCCAAGTTTGTTCACAAACACGAGGAATGAACTCAAAACAAGACGTACAAAGTGTACTGTTAGCAGTCTATCATTTGCATGCTGTGTATTTCCTTTTAAAACCAAAGCTAATATTTGCTGCGGAGCTGGCACTGACAGCCAAGTCTAAAGCTTGTCTTCTAACTCTATTGCAGAGGTAGCCGGCTGCCAGCGCTGCAGTTCCTCCCGATTCTTTTTCATCACATTTTGATGAATCCGCATCCTGTCAGGTCCGAGGAGACTCTTGTTAGCTCGACTACGCAGAGGATACCGTTAACAAAGGCCTTCCCTTTTGACGGAGGATGCGTGTTTTCTGAGATTCTCAGCTTCCTGTGTGAGTGACCTTCAGTGCTGCCCGCTGCTTGTCTTTTCTTCCCCGTCTCTCATCATCTTAACTCCCGTCTCTTCACCTCTCACTTCAGGATTGATCACCTCAGAAGCGGGCCTTTTGTTCTGTGCGGTGGTGCAGCGAACGCTGACCTCAGGAGAGAGGAGGAGGAGGAGGAGGAGGAGGAGGAGATTCTCGTAGAATCTTAAAGCATCGCTCTCTGTAATCTACAGGGGCTTTGCAGCACTTTAAACACAGGTGATGTTGCTGCCTCTGTTCACAGGGAACGCGTTTTCCGTTCATGTCTGCTTGCTTTAGTTCCTTGGCATCATCATCTGTATCTAAGACAACGTCAATACAATAAAAGTTCTGTGTTGGGAAAGTTAAAATGCAACCAGAGGTGCTCCAGTGGAGTTTTCAGGTGTCTTTTTTTTACTCGAGTATTACTCGACGTCCTGGGAATGAGACTGAACGATCAACTATCTTTGTGGTGCGTTTACAAACAGCTCGGACAAAATCCTATCGTTTTATAGTCTTTGATGTGAGCTTCAGTTAGAAAATGTCCTTCAGAGCAAAAATGTTTACTTTTATACTTTGAGTACATTTCAGGGCCTGTACTTTACTACTTTTACTTGAGTAAAGAAGTTGTATCAGTACTTCTACTCTTACAAGTATCTGAACTACTCAAGGAAAGAATATGTGTCCTTTTGCCAACTCTGTGCAAGAATAACAGACATCTCATCGGTTAAAATTAATTGCTATTTCAATGTTTTATTGATTTATGTCTTTAAAAAGTAAAATAGTCTAATTTCAAATGTAAAAGCTGCTTCAGAGCCTTTCATTAAAACTTGTCTCAGTGAAGAGTTTATGGCTCACATGCTTGCAATTTCATTAGCACTGGTTTCAAGGGAGAGTTTTACCCTTCGATCATCAGAACGCTGCTGCAGACATTCATTAGTTTTGCTTTCAGTTGATAGTTTAAGCATTTTATAACGGCTAAATGCTGTTTAAGAGAACTGCAGAGAATTAGTGCAGTATTAGACAGCCTTAAGAGTTACGAGCAAATGAAATGTAGGATTCAATAAAACATTTCTCTAAATGACTGAAAATGTAATAAAGCCTGATCCTGTGATAATATATTTCCTGATTATGTAATACATCATCGCGTTATAGGGATGATGGCTTCTCCTATGATCATAAATTGTCTGGAGATGTTATTGTATTAGCTGGTAATTGAGGATATTCACACATTTCACTTCTACGGCTTTGACCCACTTAAAAAGGGGAAGATACTCTCAGATTTCCTCGTCATAAAACCCACCAAGAAACACCGAGCTGCCGGGGAGAACGTGGTGGGGAGTCTCACATCCGAGAAGCTGCTGAAGGCGGCTCTGAAGTCCTCCGCCTGGGGGGGGACGAACAGCGTGTGAGCCGTCAGAACAGAATGAGAGCGAGGCACGATGGCGTGAGGGTGGGCGGGCCGAGCAGACGCTGTGCCGGCTGGGGTCACCTTGATCAATCCATCTCCCAAGCTCCAGCAGGGAGGGAGACTGCAGGAACAAGGGGCAGAGAGTGGGTTTCCTCCTACTTAATAGCGTTCTGCGGAGGGTGAGATGAGGTGAGGGCTCTCCCTCTCTACCATCTCGTCTGGTTCGGATGCAGCCACAGCTGGATCGGTGGGAGAGGAGATGCCCTGACATCCCCGAACAACAAATACATCCGCCACGGCTCAAATGAGCTTTCACATCGGTAAAACCTTGGCCTTTTTTTGGCCTCAGGTAGACTGAGGTAGGTGTTTTGTTTTTGAGTTGAGATTGGCAAAAAAAGAAAAGAAAAAGGAAGGTAGAAAATTCACCCTTTTATTCATTTCTTTTTTTATTTTCTGGAGACTGAGAGAAGACAAAAGATCAACCCTTACAGGAGAATAAGCTATTAAATGAAAGAAAATTCATCACCTGCATATTTCCTAATGTTTTGGGAGCACCACTTTCTCCCTGGAGAGCTGAGAGCTGAAGCGATTGTGTTGCGCTGCCAATTTTAAAGAAAAGTTTGTTTCAGAGAGAGGGGGAGATAGCAGGGGAGAGCATTTCTGCATCGTTTTCACACTGCAGAGCAGGAAAACAGACATTTTTAACCCTGAAGTGACGGTTACAAAGTAGTTAATAAAGTGTTGGGGATGGCTCCAACAGTGTGGTGCACTCAGATTTCTTTATTCTTTACTTTCGCTGCACAGTCCTGGTAGGATGCACTGTACCGCCGAGCCGTAACGACAACCAGCGGCTCCACTGTCGGCCTTCAAGGGCACAATTATTCTTACCGAGCGCCGGCGTGGCTGAATCCATTTTTCAAGGGTACAGAATGATCCACGTCCGTCCTCAAACAAAATTTCTTTGAGGAGATCAAGAACACCATGTTTACTGGATCTACAAAGAGATCTTTTGCATCCAGTGACCTTAAATGAGCAGAAGCATTACTTTACTGCTCCACATCTGACCACATGAGAGGAAAAACTTCAGATAACTACCGCTGAGAGTTGGGTAACTTTACATGGCAAAAAAGTCATGTTAGAAGTTGTACTTTCAAAGGGCTACGCATGGATTAGTGTCCCAGCCTCTGCATTTGGGAAATGTACTTGAATAGCACAATTACATTTTTGTTTTAATGCACGACATGTAAGCGACTGTCTCAAGATTTTGCTTTACTTCTTTTTCTCACACCCCAATTTAAAAACTACAAATCCACCTTTGCCGATGTATGTCACAGTGAAGATGACCTTTGACCTTTTGGGTATCAAATGTCATAACTCCATCATTTTATCCTGTTAGACCTTTGTGTTAAATTTGTCACAATTAATCACGTGTTGTTGAGTAATGTCCAAAAATGTGTCTTGTGAGGTCACAGGGGACTTTGACCTTGACCACCAAAGTCTCATCAGTTCTTTTTTGAGTCCAAATTTGAAGAAGTTCCCTCAACGCGTTCTTGAAATATCACATTCTGAAGAATGGACCGTCTGTCCGTCCATCCGCCCCGAAAACATATTTCTTCACAGCTATCGCCGGCACGGAGGCATAAAAAAAGAACCTCAGAAAAGTGTTGCATTTGAAGTTCAGTATGACAACAAGAGCGATCCAAACCAAAACACCATCTGCAGCTGAAGTCTGCACAGTATTCATACCAACAGATCTTTACTTGCACCAAAACACTGCAGACAGCAGCACTTAAACTTCCACCTTTTAAAGAGCAGACAGATTCTGACACCACTTAAAGACAGAAATGCCTTTAAACCATATTATCGACCAGGGCAATGAGATTAAAAGGGTGAAGCAGACGTGTCCGTCTGAGGAATGTGATGGACAGACTCCGCGTAAAGCTCTTTTACACTATAACCACTCACTACACCGTGAATTCCTCCAGCTCACCTCTGGTATCTGTTACTGTCTGCTGTAAAAAAGAAAGAAATCCCTTCAGCAATGTCATAAGAAGTGATTTTTCAGTCAATGTGCACAAGCTTGTTGGATTTCAAAGCTCTGGTCCTTTTATTATTTGTTGCTCACTTTGTACACTGTTCTATTTTTTACTTGGCTGATGATTAAAAAAAGAAAAAGAAAAAAGAAAAACTGAGCGGATTATTAAAAATTACTGGATGTCCCCCAGGCAGCGTTAGTCCTCAGCAAATGAGGCTAAAGATAAGGTTTAGCTGGATCAAACTCTGCTCTGCTTGGTGTTCATGCAGGAGTCGACTAATGTCTCCAGATTGTTGAACAACAGGAAAACACTTTGTTGTTACACCTTCGGAGCATTAAGACGTTTTTCCAAAATGGTTCTCCTGCACCGCTGAAGCTGCTGTCACATCAGATCATTGCAAACATACTTGTAGTTTGGGACATATTACATAACAAGCTCAATTAAATCAGATAAGGAATAGTATTATACAGTACTGCGGGTCCTTTTTTCCAAGGGCGAGTTTTCTAAGCCTTCATCATATACTCCAACACCTGCAGAAGCCTGACACCTACATTCTGTTCATTAATTTCAGCTATGCTCATTAAATTTGCTTTCAATAGCCACAAACCTACTCACTTGCAACTATCTTGTTAATTTTCAAGAAAAAATAAAAGAGGGAACTTTCCTATGAGTGCCTCCCATAGACAGAAGTGAGACTCAGGAACTCATTACTGACTTCAGACACAGAGCCGCTGCCAACCCTCCTATATTGGAGTCAGGTCAACACATAACCACAGTCCTCACAGCCAAGTCTTGCCACTTGCCAGCCATCTTTGCATGGCCCTGTGTATTTATTTCAGGCTAACAAGACCAGGCCCCCTTTCTGAATGAATGGGGAAGAACTTCACTTTTAGGTTTTTCAAGGTTTAAAACACCTTTTCCCTCCACAGGTTGTAGTTATATCGCGCACGCTCGCTGTTTCCCAACACCAACTTCTTTTACGGCTCAATTCAGAGTGCTGGGACGTCACATCGTCAGCTCAAGCCAACAGAGAACTTGAAAAGATGCAAGTTTAATCCTTGAATAACCTCACCTTTCCTGGTAATGCATTAATGTGATGTCCTTATCCATAAGAAGTCTATCTGCAGTTGCACCAAAATCGGTTGAAACTGTCGTGGATCCGCACACAATTGGCTTTTTGGGGGAGGGAAGGGCGGGGTACGTGTCGTGCAGCCGCCATCTCTGGCTTTTCAAAATGCCTTAAGTGTCTCCGTCTCCTCTATAATGTCTCTGGCATATCTATCACAAACTCATTTAAATTTCTCGGCACACATTTAATCAACACCCCTCAGATGGAGTATTGACTTTGACCACATCACTAAAGAAGCCCAGCAGAGCCGGTTCTGTCTCATACAACTCGAGTCGTTCAAAGTGGAAAACAGACTCCTCCCACAGATTTTATTACGGTCTCACCTCGCTGTTAGGAGTCTGGTATGACAGCGGCCAAAAAAACTGAGTCAACGTCTGTACATCAAACACATAATCAAGAGGGCAGTTAAATTATATCAGAACAATTTCATTATGCAACGGTAACTATCCGTTTCAACTTCAGGGGTCTCGCCACATGCAGCTGCTCTCCGCCCACCTACAGCAGGAGCAACGTGATGATTGTTTAATGTGTGATAATGTTATTTGTCTGCCTGGATCTCTCACATCTTTGGCTGCCTTTCTTTTAGTTTCCCACTACCAATATGTTGAGGCTGATTTTTGTTTTTATGGCCGTAAACTCTTGAATACCCTCCCCGTGGAACGAACTGCAGCAAACTCCCCTGGTATTTTTATAGAACAAATTAAAAGACCTCTTTTAATTCGGGGAAATTCAACATTGTTTATATTTTATCACATGAATTTTTTTCCCTGTTGAATATATTGGTGTCTTTACAAATTTATTATCAGGCTGTTACACAATGATTTATTCAGCATTTTTGGTTTGTTTTTGGCCTAATCCTGTTTAAAAAGATAAACTCCACTGACTGGTTGTCTGGCCAAGTGAAGTTTTGAATGGTTGCATTGGATTTTGGATTTTTAGCCTCGGCTGCAGGCGACGGTGGCTTTGCAGCTGTTTCGGCAGCAGGTTTTTTGAATTTCTCCATTCCTCCTACCCATAACTAGGTTGTCGTGAGTCGGTTTTCCCACTCTGCCGAGTTCAATTTGGTTACCTTGGTCATCTTTTTTCGTCCATTTTGCGTATCAAGTTTAGGTCCTGTGTATCAAACCGCTATCAGGAGACATGTTCACGCTCTGGATCGTGTTGTGAAACACTCCTGGCGAGCAGAGTTGGAGAGAACAGAGTGTATTCCCACGATCCTAAAATTCGAATGTATTACGGATCATCATCATCGAGAAGTGCTTCGTAAGGGGGTAACAGCTGCAAAGTAAAGGTGGAAAGATTGTTTTTTCCTTTCTTCCCTGCTCATGTGTGAACCGCATTCACATCCAGCCATCTGCTTCTGGGACTGAAGGGTACGGGGCGGGAGCAGGCATGCCGGTGAGAGGATCCTCCTTATCATTACGGATGATTCTGGGAACTAATTTGATGTGGAGCTCTACGTGCTCAGTGATATCTTCATTGTATTTTGGGACGCCGCTTATAGTCAGAGGATACCGCTGCCAATCTCTCCCACTCTGCTGCGCTCTCACACTGAAACCATCTGCTGTAGACTTTTCGCTGCATGTGAGGCCGTCTGCATGAGGCGGGGGGGAGGGAGGAGGGAGCGTCAATGAGAGTGTGAGCGAAGTCGGTGAATGTCTGATGAGTTTTTGAGAGCGCAGGCTTGTGTGACTGCGTTTATGGGGATAAATTGTTGCGAATGCTTCTGTGCATGACTCTGTGACTGATTATGAAGATGTCATTTACAAATGTCTCTCCTCCATTCTCATCACTGAGTTGGGAGCCAGTACCTACAGTAGTTTTAGGTTGTTAGTTGTTAGTCTCTGTCTTGTTCCTTTTTAATCAGCAGGGATAAATTCATTCAGCATTTAAATAGCATCATTCTTTATTTAGCCTGTTCTGACCACCTTATGCAGATGTATTGTTCATGGGCGAATATGAAACTAGTACGGTTAATGTGATATTTGCAAGGCAAGTGCAACCGGCTCAAGGTCTCCCCATGCCATGGCCTTCAGCGTCCTGCTAGCCAAGTGTTTAATTCTCTTAAATTGGAAACAATCTTTGCCCTCAACTCATAATCGGTGAATAATGAAGGTTATGTACAATGTAAAACTGGAAAATCTCTAGTCCACATGTACACACATTTTTTTTCCTGCTCCGGGTTCATAAAAAAATCCCCTCCACACCAACGCTATGAAAATGCAAAAGCAGGCTGTCAAGCGCACGCCGAAGCAACAGGTGGTGATATAACTACCGGTTTTTAAGAAGCATTTTCTTTCCTTATGTAATCTCATTTTCTTTTCCAAATACAGCTGCAAATCCAGATAATTTAGTTGGTTGAACAAATACAGATATTGAGTGTACTTGTCATGTTACTTACACATGTTAAATCAAACTAGTCTGGAAACTACAGTTTACACTTCCTCTTAAAACTTGCAACCACCTCCTGTTCCAATGGATCAGTATTAAGCCAAGAAATACAGGGTTGTTATTCATTTAAGACTGTTTTTCTCAGACGTTAAACAACAGCTATTTTATTCATACGTTAAGGATTTTCAATGCAATATGTATCAAATCTTATACTCTCTGTAGCATTGTGATACATTGACGGCTGTTATTTGATTAATTTTACATTACCCCTCTGATTTCATTATCGATGTTGATTTTTTTGTATCTTATGAGTTATACATTTTATCTGCTGCTTTCACTTCAGTCAATGTACTCCATTAAAAAAAGATTTTTAATTTCACTAAGGGACTTTCTTGGTTTGATAAAGTTGTACTGAAGGTTTCTGTGTGTGTATCAGTGTGTGAGTGTGAAGAGGAGGAGGAGGTAGACGGAGCGTGCACGTGTTTATGTACATGTGCCACCGAGCAGCAGGAGCAGTCTGGACTGCTGAAAGCTGTGGACAGGTCAGCAATGGTGCGGGTCGGAGGTCGCGCACTTCCTCCTCATCAAGCGGAGGTGGGAATGGATGTGGGCGGACAGGCGAGGAGAGGACGGCACGAGACAAGGAGGCTCGGTGACACGGCTGCCTGCCCAAAAAAAAAAACGTGGGTCAGCGGTTTGCGGTGGCAGAGGGCAGGAACACAAGGACGCGGCGGTGGAACCGTTTAACGACTTTATAACCAGTTCTGATTCATCCTCATCCTTCTGAATCAGATGGCAAGAGCAGGTTTTCGAGGAGCTGTGTTTTAATTTTAGAAAGAAAACAAGTTTATCTGCCAATAAAAGTAGTTATAAAACACAAAATCAAGTGTGAAGGGATAAAAAGTGCAGCTTAGAGAAACTATAATGAGAAAATTAAACATAAAAAACAGCTTTTTATCTACGGTTTACACTACAAAACTGACTTGATGTTGAATTAAATTCCAAGGTGTGTTTCCATAACTATCTCAGGTGGGGAACTACGGTATTTATTCACATACTTCATTTAGATTTTTGTCCAATTTTCAGTCTATTATGATCTAAAGCGTTAGCACAAAGCCCCAAAACAGACACTCTACCAGGGGATAGTGGGTGGTTTAGATAATCTCTACATCAATTATACAGATTCTGTCTTGCTTTAATTAAAATTTGGCATATCCAAAATGTGTGGGGCGCAACAACGCAACATAAAGCACATCATTTCATTTTCTTTTTACACGTTATTTTACACTTTGCCTTAGGTGGCAAGAGAACACACACTCTCTACTCGAGTACAGATACAGTAAAAGTAATAAAGTACAGGCTCTGAAATGTACTGAGAGTAGGGAAGTAAAAGTTTCCCTCTGAAGGACATTTCTACCGGCCATTTAATGTCGCAAAGCTCGCGACATATTAATGTAATAGACTATTAAAAGACTATTAAACTTAAAGGTAGAATCAGTAGCATTTGTCCGAGCTGATTGTTGAGTCTCATTCCCAGGACGTCAAATAGCAAGCAGCAACAAAGTGAGAAGAAAAGAAAATCCAGGCGGAGGGGCTGCAGGGTCTCTGCAGACACGAGACACTAACACGCCTTTTCTCCCCATTCCAGTCTCCCTCTCTGTCTGTTTACGTCTTCTTACGTCTTTTACGGTGTTTTGTCTCGCTTCGCCTGCCGTGAAATCAGTCTTGTGGTGTTGGGAAGGTGGTGTGCAATGACGCAAAATAAACATAATCCATGAGTAAATAATCCTAAAGTAACAACAACCCTGCTTTGAAAATGCAAGGAGTAGAAACGACAGATACTTGTGTTCAAACGTAGAAAGTAAAAGCAAAACAATTTTACTCTGATATTACAGAAACATCCGAGATAGAAGCTGCAAGAGTTGCATACTTAAAAAGCTTTATTCCAGTGTCGCTAACTGGGTATTAATCAGAGAGATTTCATAGGTATTTCATTGATGTAATTAAATGCCCTCATGCATAAATGTATAAGGGCATAATTACCTAAAGCTCAAGGCCAAAATGCAACTCAGCTAGGAAGCAAAAAAAAAAAAAGAGAATACACAGAAAGCGGGTGAATTCATAGGTTAATACACTTAAAGTGAAATGTCTCACTTCTTAGAGCGGTGAGGTTTCACAGCCGCTCGCCTTGTTAAGGCCTCAGATCTTCCCTCTGATCTGCTCCCATTCTTTGGGAACTTTTATGTGTGGACCGTATACTTTCCCCCCGCAGAATCATCAAAGGCACGAGTGAATCGGTGGCAGTTCAGTTCTCAGCAGTGAACGAACGTGTGTGTTCAAAAAGAAGGACTCTGCACATCACTTCATTAACATCCCACAACCTGAGCTGTATAACATTTGATCAGGAGGGGGGAAAAAAAATAAAAAAGTTTACACATCACAGGCCATTGAGCAGCTTTCCACTCATTTTATGACATAATAGCAGGTATTTTTAACGGAGGGCCTGACACCTTGGTTGACATTCATATTTACAGCTGAGGTGGTGGTGGTTGGGGGGGGCAAGGAGGGCAGTTTAATGGGGTAATAAATACGTGAGGGTATCTGGAGACGTTTATGCCACTTCCTCCGCCTCCCTCCTTTCCTGTAGGTCTGCCTCTGGCATAGTGTAAAGGAGCTACAACGCGGTTAATCATGTGGGACACAGTGGGAGCGATCATTGACATTATCGCATCCTGCATTTCTGTCAATACCTCTGGGTGCAATATGTGTCTAACACATGTCGAGTTACGTGGGATTTATATCTGTGTTAGGGCAACGATGGATGTCGGCTAAATACACATGTTGTCATCATGCGGATATTTTTAGTTGAGGTACGGCGAGTAAGGAGGGGCATCGTGGGAATATAACTGTGTGTGACGGCAGTGAAGGGAAAGAAATAAAAGAAAATGAACATCAAAGACTTACAGTATTGTGCATCACAAAGGAGCAGTGAGACTTTTACTGGCTTTTTATAAATCAACACGTGTGACTCAACTCTTACGTGTCCAGGTACTGTAAACTCAACACATTCAAAAACTCACAGTCTGACCTGAAATCTCATTTTGGTGGCACAATGGAGTGAAACGAGCCTTTCTGTCCTGAGGCAAAGAACGAAAGTGAATGTTAAAGCTGAGCCATTATTACAGTATTTTGCGTCATGATGTATTACCCTGCTACCGGATGCTTCTGCTGGATCTCTGCTCTAATTAGCGAGCCGGCTCGTCTCTATTCAAAAAAATCTTTTATCATTTGCGCATGTTGCGGGCCTCCGTAAGCTGTGTCTGAAAACCTGTCAGCGTGCTGTAATAGTCGATTGCTGATAAGAGAAACTTACACTCCCTCCTTTTATGAATTTGTCTCCCTTTAAAGATTAAATACACTTTTAGATTATTTGCACTCAAAGCTGCAGCCACCTAAGACTTTCTGTACTCAAATTCACAGCCAAGCAGCATTGACAGCAGCTCGCTCTCGTTGCAATGGAGCTAAAAGGCCGGTGCCTCCAATGGCACGAAATGTCTGCAGCGGTTTGGTCTGTCTATTGCCATCTGTTAGCTCAAGCTCCTTCAAAGAACCCGTCAGGTCTCAGAAGAAGGCTTTGATTAAGACTCGGTGCAGAAATACACACACACACACATACACACACACACATCGGAGCACATCTATGCAAACAGATGCACAGCAAACACACACATGAGGAAAAAACATGCAGCTGAAGACTTTGGTGAAGGTTTTTTTGGAACACCCCGGAGCCCACCTGTTGGGATCTGTGTGCTTGTTTGCATATATTTTAGTCTCAGCAGGTGCCCGGCACCACGGCGAGAGGAAGCTCAAAAAAATAGTTCAAAACTTATTTCTACTCAGTGCTTAAAATTTACACCAGAAAACTTGCAAAAACGAGAGATAAACATATATTGTGGTAGATAACATCACTCACACCTTCTGGCGGCTTCTACCTTAGGCTGTGACCTTATCAATCACCCCTTGTAATCAGTACAATGAGACTAATTAACTGTTTTATTTCAAGACAGCTATTTTGGTGAGTTGCTGGTAGAAAAGAAAAATATTAAAAAGTTGATTCATGCCCTGCTTCTACTGCCTTCTACAGCTCACAGTGACATTCACATTTTTAGGGCTTAAGCTAACACCGTTATCCAGAGCGACTTACAATGACTGTGACAGCACAATAAGCTTAAACTCCTTAAAAGTCAGATGACAAGAAGCCAGGAGTGAGAAGTACAAGGCTCAGGGCCATAGCCTTAAATTCCTGCAACCCCGGGATGACCACATAAAATGCAACGGCCACCGTTTCCCAGCCGCACCGGGCCTCGGTGAGGTGAACGTGGGCATAATTAGCCGCAAATGTGTGTCACTGTACGGCTGATGCAAGCACCGAGTAACACGGAGGAACCTGGGCTGAATGTGGGAACTGAGCCTGAGGGGACAGTGCTGAAAAGAACAGAACGGTCCCGGTGTCAGAGACACGGACGGCTGTAACGAGAGAGTCGACCTCATGGAAAAACATGATTAGCTTTCTGTTTGCTGGAAATTATGTGTCACGTTGTGTTAACACAGTACATCATGTGTATTTATGAAGGCAGGTCTGCTATGTTTCTGCATGAGTAGGACAAGGTAATTATAGTTAAAACCGAAAGTAGATTTGTTCCTTCACAGAGACAAAATTCGAGCCTTTTCCAGGCCAGTTCTTGATTTTGTAATATTTCTTGGATGGAGTTTGTTTTCTTTACTTATAAAACTCTAAATTAGTTGGAAAAACTGTATGTGTTTGAGATAATGAGGGTCTAACATCGCAGGAAAAGTGTATTTGTGTAGCAGCAGAATGATAATTTTCAATACCTCAGGAAACGAGGAACTCTTGCAGTCGTGAACAGACGAAGAAAAATGTCCAGACTGAATTCTTGAAGTAGCACAGAAATCCTTTCAGAGTGGGTGTGGAGGGAGGTGGACACGGGATGCCAAAAGCTACTGCTGAGTATTTTCTAAAGGAGTCACGGCCCTAATTCATCTCGACATCTGTGATAGGTGGTGCTCAGGATATAACTAATATTGTATCTGCTCTCTCACACCTCCCAACTCTTTTCACAAGTTTGAGCCGAGTCCTGGATTTAAGCACGGAGACAGTTTTTTATGCCTTTGTGGGTTTGCTGTTCAGTTTTCTTATCATTACTTTTGCAAAAGAACAAAGAAATGTAAATGTGATTTCTATTGATCTTTATCCTGATTGTGGACTGGGACTTAAATTGAATTGATGAAGGATGTCATGAGGAACATCATTATAAGGACTCCCCTCAGAGACGGCTGCGCTCTGACGTGCAGCCACGTCTCAGAGGGAAATTTTAAATCTTTACAGAAAGCAGCCTGTATTCAAGGTTGCCTCCTGCTGTGCTGATCTGCAGGTGGTAACCTTATGCACTTAAATGTAGCTGTGCTGGATGAATATGCTGGTTTTGCAAATTTCACTTTGACTTAAATGACAATGACTATACACCTCCTATGCGTGAAATTAATCTTCAACCTCTATGCTACAGATTATAGGGGCATTAAAATGCAATACCAAAAAGGACTCAATGGGATTTTCTAAAAACTGAGTGTAAAGCCTGATGTGGCAGCGGTGTCACTGCAGCAATCTGCAATTCTGACTGGCAGAAATGTATCTCTTTCCAACTGGCTTGTCTTACCCTTTGAATTCTTTACAGGAAGTACCGAGCTTTTTGAAAAGATGCATGAGTCAGGGCACCATCGTGACTGTCTCACAGCCTTTTATAAGTATGCTAAAACTGAATTTAGCCTCAAAGCTGTAGTTCTCGTGGCTCCATACTCTGATTTTATTGGTCTGTTTTCGCACACGTTTTGCATTAAGATCACTCCTCTGGGACTCCTCTGACATTTCTTCCACTTTATCCTCGCTTAAAGGGTGATTTTTTTTTGGGAAGTTTCGAAACGAGGGTCCAAAGACAGGCGGCGTTGTACACGGTGCAGATTTTAAAGCCCACTGAGGCAATGTGATTTGTGGTTTTGGGATGTTGAAACTGACTTCTTTTGTCAGCCCGTCCTCATTAGAGGTCGACTGTGAAAGCAGCCTCATACTATTATTACTACCTCATACTATTCATATTAACCTAAACCAAGATGTTGTTCTTACTAACACAGCAGTTTCCTGCTTAAACATAATCAAACTGCAACCGTTCAACATATGACGCCGACGCTGTCAACCGACCTCTGAAGTCGTTTTGATGTGAGATTATGTTGAACAGGTCAAAGACTCTTGGTAAATTGAGAGGGACACGACTGAGGTTGACATCTTCCATTCATCAATCGATATGGTTGACAAATCACACCAATCATATGACCCCCTTAATTTTTTTGCATAGTTTACTATCAATCCATTAAAATGCCAATCACATCTTGATTTTTACAGTGACCACGTAATCCTTGTACGTGACTTTTAAACCAATATTGGGGGATGTCATCACGAACGACATCATGCTGTGCTCACTCATTTAATTAGGTTATTCTACCTCAGAAAACAAATGTTCGTGAGTATACCACTGAAGAATGAAGAACAATAAACCAGCTTAAATGTGAAATCGTGACTATAAAAACCTTCAATTCCAATTTTCTTCATTTGGGATTTGCTAGAACAATAAAAAAGTTTAATTTCAACTTTTTACTATCTGCTTTCACCAACTGAAGAGAATATTTTCATAATTGCTTCAGGGAAGGCCAAGTTGATTCAATGAAAGGCATTTTGGCAAACCCTGCTGTGCTCCAAAAGCTCTTCCGGGTGTTGGGGAGTTTAATATTGACCCCTCAGTTTTCTGCAGCCCTCAGTCCTCTTAACAAAAGGTCCAGTGCTAATTTTGTTTAAAGGTTATCCTGTAGAGGGTCCAGCTGGACAACAGTGGTTGTGTGATGAAGAGGGGACGGAGTGGGAGAAGGTGAAGGGGGGGACGTTAAGAGGCATCCGGAGGTGAAGGTGATGACAGCACTACTGGGCGAGGTTGCAGCCAAAAGGCACTTCAGCCGGCACGCCGAGTGTGAAAAGCGCAAACCAAAAAGTTCACATTAAGCACAGCATTAGCCTGTATGCCCTCAGACGCTGCCGCAGACACACATGGAGAAACACACTCCCACATGCACACAACCTTTCAGCCGCTCATTCAAAAAGGTGGTTTAAGCCCTTCTGGAGATACACTATGAAAACCAATTTTGTCATTTCAGTGTGAATTCAATCTGCAAAAATTGCACTCACGGTGGCTTTTCATAGTTCCCACTTCACTTTAGTCAGCTGAATATGCTAGCCCCGCTATAAATTGCTAAAAAAAAAACGCAGTCTGCTGGTTAGCAACAGCCAGATGGAAACACGACACCCAGGTGAACATGTCTGTTTTTGCCCCCATGATGTGCGTTGAAGTTAAGACTGCTTGATTGCTAATATTTTTCCATTCGTCTCCATTAAAGCAGCGCTCGGACGTTGTTCAGTCGGTGCCGAGTTTGAAAGAGACTAAAGTTGAAGATATTAAACTAGAATTACCACATCGTGCCAAAAACATAATGCCCCTGGCCACAGCTGTCGGCAGCGTGGAGGCATAAAAACTAACCACTGTCGCCGGCTTTCGTGTCACTGCAACTCTCAACAGAGATGAGAAAGAAGAGAGACGTCTTACAACTTCCATCATCATTATCAACGATGCGTCCAACTCAAAATGTGATTAAGACTTTATTAAACATGTTTTAAAGTCTTGATCAGGTGTTTGATATGCATCTTTTTTCTCCTGTAAATGTTACACACACATATAAAAAAAAAGAAAGACAAACTCTAATGACAAAAAGGAGTCAATCGCCTACTTTAGTGGGTTTACCTGCATTTAAAACTTGCATATGCACTCAGGTTTGAGGCCGACCAGCTCGTCATGCCACACTGTCAACCTCAGTCAGTCAAACACTGAGGCTACTAAGCGGTCGTCCTACTTCCTTGACAAAATAAAATGCCGTCAGTTACTTGGACAATGACTTTAAGAAATAAAGTCATAAACTGAGCAAATCTATTGTGGCTGCTGTCTTCTTAGGGAGGCATAAACCAATCACACAGGAGCTTTGTCAGGAGGCCTGCTTTTTGTCCGTCAGCAGTGTGGACTGTGTGTTTGTGTTTGTGTGTGTGTGTGTGTGCATTTATGAGAAAGTGGGTTAACGTCACTGAAGCTTAAAATCTGCAGTGCATCACAGTATACGTTTCACGAGCAGGTATGCAGCAGGTATACAGACGACTTAAACCTACAAGAGTTTTCCGTCTATAAATCAACAAATGAATTCATATTTTTACTTGACTTTCATCTGAAGACCTGAAAGTTTTCTGTCCTTCGCGTAGCGTGCAGGGCTCCTCACAGTTTGGCAGATTGCTTTGGCTTCCCCCGTTCAGTCCTTCCAAAACACTTTGGACTTTAGAGTTTTCTTCAGTTGACTCAGTGCTGAGCGGCAGCACCAATTAATTATGGTCACTGCACTTCAGTAATGTACTTTCAATGGCTGACAGCTTGAAATCGAATGCTTAAATGAATTCATTTTGGATATGTTGAGTGTTAGAAACCCTGTTGGTTTTCACTGAACTTTCGACATTTTCATCCATGTTCAGTTTCTTGTTTTGGTTACTGTAATTTTCTTGCTTGACACAAAAGCGACACCTGTGAATGTTTACTCTTGTGCGTATCATTATTTCTTTTAATTCAGAGGGAAAATATTTTACAAGGCACAAAACTGAATGCTTTGACGAACCTCAATAACAAAAATCTTTGAATTTTAATAAGGCACACAATAACGGGACTTTGAAACAGGAGCAATGTGAACTCTGCTTCAGTCCTCAGTCAGAATCTGTGCTGCTGTACGCTGCAGCTTATACAATATAAGATTGTCTTTGAGCAGTCGTATAAAAAACATCACAGCAATCAAGATAAAAGCACCTATTAGGCTCTCAGAACCGGCCCGTCAGAAAAAAGGCAGTCCTTAAAAATGAGGATAAAGTAGGACAAAAGTAAACAGATTCCAGGATTCGCTGCTAATGTAAAGAGTCTTTGTTCCAGCGTTTAACTGCCGTCTCATCCTTGTTTTTTTGTCTCTGTGTGACATCCACAAATTGACACAATCGCTCTGCACTGATTTATCACTAACATGTTGTCACAGACGAGAAGTACAAAACAAATCTCGTGTTTTCGATCCAACATAATGCTACAGCCGGTAGCAGGCTAGCTAAGCATAGCATAAAGACTGAAAACGGTAGGCAACACATCCTGGCCTGGTCCAAAAGGTAAAGCTAAAATCTGAAAGTATTGTACGTGTGTCAGTGTTTCATCAAAGAAACTCTTATCGCTTGCAACTCATTAAATCCAGAACTTTCCTGAAATACAGGAGGTCAAAACCTGGAAAAGAACTACAGCTTTTCATTGATTTTGCTTCTAAATGACATTTTGGGTAGGATTACATTATATGAGGTGTCTTGAAGTGAAAAGAGTACCAATTAATGATTAAATTACACTATAGCTTAACTTTTGATAAGTTTAAGTTTTGGATTTTTAGAGTTTGGGTTTGTAATCTTTTGACCGAAACAGTCAAGCTTGAAAAAAGCAGCTTCATAGCGCCAGAAATCGAATACACTAATCACACCGTGTGTTTTGGTGGTTGCTAATTTACCAAATGAAAAAAGAGCAGCCAAAATCAATATTTGTTGTCTTACCTCTCGTCGCCGTGACGCCCAGCAGCTTTGTTTGATCTTCCAAACCACGGCGGCGACCAGGAGCAGCGACAGGAAGCAGCTGTGGACGGATGGAGAAGAAGAGATGAGTCAAAAAAAAGACATCCGAGATCCATTTGTTGCTGAGAAGTGCAGGACTATGTGCATCAGTTTCAGTCGTACATAAATTAATCAACGGGCACTGATTTTCTCCTTCGAGCTCGTGCATATTCATGTTTGTTTTGGTCTGACAGCGCCTGCCAGAAAGGGTGATTACAGCCCACATTGATCTGCATTATTTTTAATAAGCAACAGGTCTGAGGCTTCTGTTTTTCTGCCTCCTGATACAAAAGTCACGAGCTGCTGCTCTGTCACGATAAGCAAAAACCTTTAAAGTCGTTTTGACAGGTTGTCCTCTCTGTGCTGTCCACGAACAGCACGTTATAACGGCAAGAATATCACCAACTACATTTCAGTCCCATGTTTTAGCTTCAACACTCCAGAATCAGAATCAGAACATCTTCAGATACAGTAAATAATAACTGAGGAGGATGTCAGCGGTTTACAAGACACGAGGTCAAAGTGTGAACGAGTGTGAGACAGTGGAAGCAGCTGATGAGAGGTGGAGTCATCCGAGAAAGAAGAACAGCAAAAAGGGCAACTATGCTTTTTGCACTTTCATGAGATTGCCAAGATGTTTACACGGTTGTTTCCTGTGTCAACACCTTTACAGGCGAACACACACACCTCCGTACACTAACCCACCTCGACGCCAACTGTAATTTTATTTTTACATACTTATTTCTGGATGATTCTCCTTCTCTGACTTTTGATGTGAACTAGCACATTTTCTGCACTTTCCCTCGGATGTGTTTTTAGCACTGTGGAGATTTGAGCACTTAATGTTATTTTTTTCCCCCCCCGACTCCATTTTCTCATATGTTTCGCATTTGCCCCGATAAAATATACAACAAATCAAAAAATCCTGAGTGTTCTTTGCACTTAAAACTAAAAATCACCTTGAGGTGATGAAGGTAGGGGTGACATGTGTTAGAGAGGTGGTGTGTGTGTGTGTCTTCCCTGTCTCCCTCTACTTCCTCTGGCTACTTTCACACTTGCACTTAGGAAGCTGTGAAGAAGACGGGGAAGGAAAACTACAGAAATAAAGACAAAGACTGAGAGAGAAGAGCTCCGTTCCCTGACTGTCGACCCTTTAGCTGATTTCCTGTCAGCGTCTCCGTGGCTCTCTGCCCCAGACTTCCTATATTTTCAGCTCACATCGGTGTTGGCAACTCAGCTGCATGATGGCAAAGCGCCTAAATACCAGTGATCCAAATATCATCTCCATCCAGGCCTGTAATTAGAATATATATTGCAGGGTCACATCCCTTCCATAATTGCTGTGCCACGACAGGCGAGTATGCACCACTGTCCAGAGTAATTAACATTAGCAAATGTCATAATCATAACTAACCTCAAACAAATGCCATTACTGGTTCTGATTAGTGTGCTGCAGTTCTTGAATGGTTTGTCCAAATGGTGTTTCCGTACCGTAACAGAAACCTTGCTTGAGAGTCGATATCAATTAATATAGGCTACTGTCTCTATTTCGTGGACAACTAGAGTGTAATAAGTGTTATAAAAGGCTATATCACTGTTCATAGTGATAGTTTTTGTAAAGTGTCGATGGTTATCGACTCGCCATGTCGGAGTTTTAGCTTGCTAGCAAACATTCTGTGATTTAGCTCAGGAACAAATAAAAAGTTAATCTCACACGTTAAAGGAGACCTATTATGCTTTTTTGTGTTGTTCCTCTTCTTCGGTGTGTTATGTCGGTTCCTGTGCATGTAAATGATCTTTAAAGTCCACAACAACAGAAGCTCCTTCTTCCCACAGAACACCCTGCTCCTTAAACGCCGCACATTCACATTTTTTACGTCTTGTGACTAGTTTGACACGTAGGAATTGATTTAGTTTTCTTGCTTTGTTGGTGTCAGGCGTGTGCGAGCTGACCAATCAGAGGAGAGGGGCAGGGGCCTTAAAGAGACAGGAGCTAAAACAGAGGGGGAATACAGTGCTACTTAAGTATATAAACCTATCTAGTAGTGATCAAAAATACAATTATGAATCTTAAAATGAGCATAGTCACTTGAATAAATGTTGAAGATAATGGGTTCTTAAATTTTGCACGATTGAGATTAAGGACTGATCAGTGGGGTCTCTGATTTTTGACTGAGGCTGAACATTGTTAGCTGTGAAATATACAATCTGGTGCAGCTGATCTTTCTCATTTTGTCAAGATCACAGGAATTATATACGCAAAATCCCTGTCAGGGGGTTAGAAGTGGATTTAATGAGAAACTCTAAGGTGAAGCTGACACACAGGCCTTCCAGCGAGACCCCTCGCGGATTTTCCTCCAAACTTTTACCACCTTTTTCAATCTAAATGCCTCGGCCCATTTTAATACTGGCTGTGATGCATTCAGATCTTTATTCATCTCTCCCACACACCCCCTGCCCACCCTTTGTGACTCTTAAAACTGCCACCCATTCAAAAAAAATTCCCTTATCTCTCCAGGCTGAAGAGGACTCTCGAGCGATCCATCCGTTCAGCCATCTTATTGATCTGGCTTCCTGCTCGCTGCTTAAAGAGCGACACAGTGCTGATGAATGACCCGCGTGAATAGATATCAGCTCCGCATCAAAGGGCCTCCCGGCTCAGCGGGGTGGGAGGGAAAAGGAGAGCGAGACAAAGGACGGGAGGAGAAGGAGAATGAAAGACAAAAGGGACGGAGGGGGAAATGGACAGTAATGGCGAAAGACGGAGAGATAACGGCGGATGAGAGATTAGAAAGTGCGAGATAAAGTCGGAACAATGGGCAGAGACAAACAGAAGACACATGTGGAAGTTTATCGATGAGGAAAAGCTTAGAGAAACAAAACATATTGTAGAGTAAGAGTTGCGCTCAAATCTGTTTTGTGTCCTCTAAAATCTTCTGTCGTCAATATACGTCCACAGACGAAGACCAAAGACTGAAAGACAAACATTTAGAAAGGAGCAACAGAGAGACGGACACGAACACAAAGAACAAAGACACAGATGGAAACAGAAAGAGCAGTGCGCTTCATTTGATCTCAACTTCCACAAGGAAAGCTGGCCAAGTTAGTCAGTTAGTCAGGCTTCAGCTCCCACCTCCTCCCCCTCCCGACCACTCCATCACACCTAGAGCTCCCACTCTCACAGGGAATAGAAATGAGCATCCACCGGCAGATGCTGCCTCACCAGAAACCACCTGCAACACTCACACTTCACCTCCTCGTCCAAAGCGCCGTTGTCACATTAGCCAAAAGGTGACGACCGAGTGGAGAAAACTGGAACGGTTAATACAAGAACGATGATTTAAACAGACAGAGCGACTGTTTGGGTGTTTTAATGGTCGACTGCAGCAGTCAACAAAAATGAAATAATTGCTGAAGACATGGCAAAAAGCATCAAAGAGTTCATGTCATGAACTGAATCCTTTCAAACTGGCGTTGGAAGATAAATGTTGATCCATTTACTAAAGTTTACACGTCCAACAAAGATGCTGCACCAGATACCCACACAGAAGTTCGCTCATGTAGCCTGCAGGGCAACAACATCCAACCTTGTAACGGAGCATATTGTGGCGTTTGATGCTACTTTAACCCGCCTGAGCTGGTTCAATACAAAGAACTCTAATGGCTGAATAAGGCAGGTTGCATTTATCGTAAAAATGCCTGAGGGGGGGAAAAAAATAAAAATAAAAAATGCCAAAATCAACTTTTCTCAAGGTGCTTCGTATGATGTGTTTTGTTTTTCCTCCTCAGCTCGGGTATCCGAGGACGGAAATGCGAATCCACGCTTAACACGGATCCAAATCATCACTTTTACCTCACAGAAACATTTCCTGCAGGTCATTTAAGGATGTTTTTGTATTTGTAAATGCACAAACTGTCAAAAGTAATTGCAATAAGTACAATGGAGAAGTGCTGACGCTGCAGCGATGTCCTCGTCTTATTTACCTGATCAAGATCTGAGGACTGACACTGAAAATTGGTTTTCATTTTTTATTCCTTTATTCCTTCCTGGTGCTCAGTATCTTTGCACAGTAGTAACTGGAAACAGCAGCGATAAAATGCTGCTCCTTTATATAACATGTAAGTAAAACTATGCTGTTTAAAGCTACATAGAGGTTGCATCTACTCTGGATTGCCACTGAAAGCAGCCGCTGATGCGGTGGAGTCATGGACATGAAGGAAAAGTGTCAGGCAGACAGACAATGTGCTCTGATGCTATAAATAAGTGTCAAGGACTGACGAGACAAAGTCACACTTGGCTCTAAATATGAGACGGCTTCTGGTAGCCACAGAGTCTTAATCTGGACAGCTTTCTTCTTCATTGATGAATATTCTACTCATTCATGCTCTATGAAGAACTGAACTCCATGTTTTCTTTAATTCAAGTTATCCTTTAAAGTTTTTTGGTTGCATTTGCAGCTTCTCACCACTGTCTTCATCCCCTCGGCCTAACAAACATGCTGAATGCAGTTTTTACTTCACAAAGCTTTTTAGTTGAATCTTTTGAAATGTGGTACATTAACTTTGAGAATAAAATGAGCTGCTGGCACCAAATATTCCTCCCTCTGAAAAAAATGTCATGTTCATGTGGTACATCTGCTGGAAGACGACACAATACACACAACATGTGGATTTATCTATCTTTATTTATTAGTTTTTTGCTTTAGGGTGACCTCTAATGGCCAAAAACTCAGGAGGGTACTTTTAAAATCAGTGGCTTAAAAACTCCACAGTAGACAACAACTAATATGCAGAAAACACTGTTTGTAATGAGAGAGTTGCTGAAAACACGTAACCCAAAATCGATTAATGATGATCATTTTGTACCAAAATTATGTTTGCAAATAGAAATCTGTTTCACCTGCTATTTTCATACTATTTAATTTGCGCCATAAATGAGCTAAAAAAAATAGCCTTGGGTTCTTTGGTAGTTTTCACAATTTGGTTTCTTGCCACGATAACATTACTTAGCTGATTCAAACGCACGCCATGTTGAAGAAAATGAATGACAGAAGGCGGAGAACGATGGTTGTGCCTCATAAATCAGTGGATTATAGGCTAACTGAGTTAAGACACACCATTTCCTTACTTTAAAGCACCCACCGTTAAGTATTCTTGGGCAAGATACTTAAAATGGAGTTATACTTATACTATATTGGACTACATATGTAGGTGAGTGGGATCATGGGAGTTGTAGTCTTCACTGTTAAACAACCACCATTGCCGATTAACATCCATCTACGTGACTCAGGGTGAAAAGTTGATGTTTAAAGTTTTATCCATGTTCGAGTTAGTCTCGTGTGCAGACTTCCTTCCTCGCCCTCTGACTTTCTCCTGAAGTTCTAGCGACAGGCGGCCAAATGAAACAAACCGTTACATCGCATAAATTAAGGATTTCACTGGGTTTGAATATTGTTGGGAAGATTTGTGTTAATGTAAGAACATTAGTAACGCAGCAATATGACATATAATGTCTTTGAAGCCTAGCTTCTTTTGCGCTGTTGAGTGCTTAATGGAAAACCAGATCTGAAGTGTGAATATCTTGCTGAAGGCTGAAGAAGACCAACAAAAGCGGCGTGTGTCGAGCTAACCTTTCTCCACTCAAACAGGTTAAGAAATGATGGAAGCTGTCGGTTTCAGTGGCAGGGTGCAGTGCAAAGAGAGCCGGCGAGCGAGTGTATTATAGCCAAGAGCTGCTGAGGCCGGAGAGGTGAGCTCTGACGTGTCATTGGCTAACCTGACAGCAAGACAACAGCCACAGGGCAAACAGCAACAGACCGGCTCTGTTGTCTACAGCCAGCTGAATACTAATCCAGCAGCCCGCCTGCCTTCCTGCCTGCCTGCCGCTGCTGGCTTTTACTCTAGGGTGGGAAATTAAACCTGCTCACCAGCCAAACACCATTTCATTTTCACTACAGCTGAACCACACACTAACCAGCAGTCGCTCAGAGGTCCGATTCCTGCCCTGCACTTGTCGCCGCACCAAAACCCTGCAGCACTCTGGGTGGTGGGACACTTCCAAGAAGTCTAACCCACCTGAAATAGACGCAGGGGCTTAGCGTGTCGCAGAATACAAATTTCTGTATAATCTCCTCAGGCTTTGCATTGTTTGTTTGCTCGCTCCTAGCACAATGGGAGCTGGGGAAAGTGACTAGATTCTTCTCCTTTATGTTTGGGAGGGGGAGAGAAAAAGCTAAAATCGAATTTAGCATGTTCTTACAGGTGATACGGCAGGTTTGCAAACCAAGAGAAGAAGCACGCTGCTGCAGCGAGGACAGCTTGCCCGGCTGAACTTGCTAAGGTTTTTTTTTTTTTTTTACACAGCCTCGTTCACTGCCCACTGCCAATCCATTAGTAATTAATTAGTTACAGATAATTAAATTTGGCACCGATAGTTATCATTTCACCTCTTAAAACTTGTTAAGACGACAGGCTCCAGCTAATTAAAACTGCAGCTCTTTTGGTTTGAAAAGTGCTCCTTCTTTTTCAAGCCTGGAAGTTCAGCAAAAGAACAGTAAATCACTTTTTGCGCTAATACACTAAATTTATGTGCATCTGGGAACTAGAGCTTCCGCGTGTGTGCCGATATTAACTGAGAAGTTGTTAAAAGTGATTTTGCCCGAGATATAATCGAGGGGAAGTGGTGAGAAAAACAAAAGCTGCAGTGAAGGAGGGACAAAAGCAGCTGAGGGAATATGAGGATTTAGAAATTGATTGCTGAATAAAAAGGAGCAGATTCCCTCTAAAAACCTCGGCAAGCTGATCCTCCGTACATTTCCTTCTTAACAGGTAAAGCGATCAGACCAGACGCAAACTGAAAAAGACTTTTCCACGAGTCATATTATATTTCAGACAATCCTGCAATGGGGCCCCTGAGCATGAGACGTCAAAAAATGATGCTTCTCTTTACATGTTTTTTTTTTTGCAAGCGTTTGCTTTTGCTGCCGAAACTCATTTTCGCACAGCGAGAGCACCTCAAGCCCTGAAGACACACGGACGAGGCGTGGCGGGAGGGAGTGGACGAGAGGATGATGGGGCTCGGAAGAAAGGACTTTGACTCCCTCTCGGGACTCCCCTGGAGTGAGTTATGGCCCAGATCACGTTGCCCTCCTCCCTGCTCATTACAGGTGAGGAAGAGGGAGGAGGAGGAGCAGAGAGCGAAGGCTCCGAGTCAAACCGACTGATCTGATTCATTCATTATTAATGGGACGCAGAGCGGCTTTCAGCTCCTCGCGGACCTATCGGGGGGGAGGCTTTAGCCGCGAGGTGTTTCTTGCACTCTCTCTATCTGCTGCATCTTGTACCTCTCGCTGATGACCTGACCATGAGGTCAGATACGAAGAGTGAGTGTTAAACAATGCAAGAGAGAGGAAAAAAGGAGATGGGGAGAAGAGGAGAAGAGGAGAAGAGAGGCAGGCAAGAAGGCACATGGGAAGAGGATGAAGAGAAGGTTGTGCAACAGGGGTAAAAAGAGAGAAGGCAGGGAGGTGAACAGACAGGCAGTGATGCAGCAGCAGAGGTTCAGGTGAAGATGGAGAGAGAGTAAGAGGGGGCAGAGACTCAGAGAGGAAGAGGAAGAGGAGAGGAGGAGGAGGAGAGAGTGGGGATTCTTGCTCAGCAGCAGCAGAAGCCCTGCTGAGTGCCTGAGGAGGACCCTTGGGACTGGCAGCAGGGTCTGAATGTATGTTGAGTGTCTCTCTGCTCCCCTCGCTCTCTCTCTCCCTCGTACTCGGGGGTCTCGAGAGTGAGAGAGGGGGAGAGAGAGTCTCTGCTGTCAATCAACAGCGCGAGGAGCAAGCTGAGGGCAAACACTACACAGAGTGTGTGTGCCGGTGTGAGTGTGTGTTGGGAAGAAATCATGTGTGTATGTGCATGTGAGGAATCAGCTGGGTTTTCACACAGATGTTTACTTTTACATTTTAATGGTATGAAACGAGAGTAAAGGAAGAAGAGGTGATGATGTTATGCATTTTGAATTGTAGGTACCATAAAAGTCGGCAACACTTTAAGAAAAAAGATTGTTTCTGTTGGTTTCATGAGTGAAGAAAGAGCTGCAGCTACTATCTGGAAGATTATTAACAATGTAAGAGAAAGTGGAAAGAATTGTTTACTTCTTCGTGTCGTGCTCTAGTTAAGATACTTGTACATGTAGTGCATGTTTTGTTTTGGTTGTATGAAGTATGAAATATGGTGAACAACAAATATTTAGAACGCTGTGTTTTACCAACTCAATATTTCAAAAGTTTCAACAGCATTTCTCTGACAGTTGGGTGAAATCACAGCTTCAGTTTACGTTGTCGTGCAGCAGAGTCCTGCCCACTCTGTCCTGCTGTCAGTCACCCATCAATCAGTCCTGTCACCGCTGCCGGTGACGCTAACTCGGGCCGACGTTTATGTACAAACACCCGTTGTGTTGAGAGGAAGCGGCGAGGCCCTGCGCGCGCTCCACGCCGCCTATCACAGTCGGGGTCAATGTCACTTTGTTTTCAAGCAGTCTTAGTGACGGATCTCTTTCCAAAAGTTGACGGGAGAAAAGCTCTCTGCTCGATAATGAAGCCGCCGAGAACAAATACCACGGGGGAGTGATTGGGAATGATCTGTCGTTAGCAAACGGGTTGCAATTTAAATTGACATTTGGAATTGATTGTATTGAGCTGACCCGGACACGTGCGCTCATGAAGGCTGAAGCTTTAAAGATACAGTAGAGAAACAGAAGAGCAGGCAGGTGTGTGTGTGTGTGTGTGTGTGTGTGTGTGTGTGTGTGTGTGTGTGTGTGTGTGTGTGTGTGTGTGTGTGTGTGTGTGTGTGTGTGTGTGTGTGTGAGAAGGCCAGTCATACAGCTCTGAGGGTACACAGCACCACTGAGTGGCCAGCTGCCTCCTGTGTTTGAATAAAGAGTTTCTGAGCGCTCGTGTGTGTTTAAGTGTGCACAAAAGACCGAGCGCGTGCATTTCAGAGAATTTCTGTGCCAGTGTCTAAAACCTGCAGATGTGTTTAAGAGGCTGAACAGTGAGCTGATGATCACAACAACAGAATTATTTATGTTCTGTTGCAGTCCACTTCCCGCTGCCAAAATATGCATGAGTGGCCACTACGCTGCCTTCAGAGCCCCAAACTGTTTGTGTGTGTTTGTGTGTGTGTGGTTGGCGGTGCACCCATATTAGAGAGTGGAGAGTCGAGCTTTTTATTCCTTTCTGCGTCTTCATGAATATAATAATTAATCAGCATTGCTGTGTTATGTGTATTATGTGTAAATGGGTGCTTCTGGAAAATCAAGCTCAAGACGAGTGCAGCACTCCAATCAGCACCGACGGACGCAGAAGTTGCAACTTGCACGCTGAGGACGGGCGTCGCCCCGAACATCTAACCTGGATAAATAATTTAACTAAAGGTCTGTCCATCTCTCGATTTTAGACCAGCTCTCCAAGGACCGGTACCTGCCGGACCCAGCAACAAAGGTTATTTCAGTGCTTTCACTTAGAGGTAATTTAAAGGGCTGGTAGACCCAAAAAACAAAGAAACTAGAACTTATAGAAACAGTTTCTTTCCTCCTCTGCCAAACTTCTTTCCTCCCAAACTGAATATATTTGGGTTGTGGACAAGACAAGACATTTGAGGACGTTACCGTGGTAATTTTCCACATTTTTCTGACGTTTTATAACCAAACAATTAAGGAAAATAACCAACAGATTAATCAACAATGACAAATTCGTCAGAGGCAGCCTTGTTCCTATAACAACAGTTCACAGGGAGGTTGAAGTCAGTTTATAGAAAGACATGCTGCTGTTGTGTTTTCCAAATATATATTTCAATAGTGCAACACACAGAAAACACTGATGGAAGATTAGCTGAATAACTATTAAATGCCACACATGTGAGCTACAGGCTAGCGAGCTCATCAATAACCCTGAGTTGAGTTAAATTTTACATTATGTCAAGTTTTTCAAATTGATTTGCATTTCTATTTTAATCATCTATGAATTTCTACTGTATTTTGATCAAGCGCTTTCAAGAAAAGACGATCTATGTCACTTTTCCCTTTATTTTACAAGAACCCATCAATCCAGGCAGAGTAGAGCTGTTTTAAAAGTATAATTTTAGCACCTGGATGTAAAAGAAATAAAATAATATCAGTAAGAAAGTGTAAAGGATAGTGCAGAGGTCCTGGGTTCGACTGCAGCAGCCTCGACCCTCAGTACAAGGGGATGAAGACCCTGGTGGAGACGATGGGAGGGGGGGAGCCAAGGCTGAGCCAACAGTGGGAGGTGGAGAGAGGAGGGGGCGATGTTCATGGCTAGCATGCTGACTCGAGAGACCTGGGAGTGACGACGCTAATCACCTCTCGCTTTAACGAGATAAATGGATGAGAACAAGGTCGGTGAGTGGAAGAGCGCTGCCCACTCCGTGCTGCTGCACGCCGGCGGTGGCTGAGGTACTGATGGTAGGAACTCAGGGTCTGATAGTGATTAGGACGCATTGTTGGGTAGATTTTAATGATAGTGATCAGACACTCAAAATCAGAACCGAACGGGAGCAGGAAAAAAATATAAGAATAATCAGAAAAGACACGGTTGACTCCAGGAGGGACGACTGAAACTTCAGGTATCAGGACAGAAAACTGATGCACATTTGAGTCAAACTTGTCAGTTTCTCAGAGGGGAGAATTTAAAGTCTCCTTGATGACAGCGGGATGATTCATTCATATCATCAAATCCCAGCCGCCCACACGCCCGCCCAGACTTGGCCCAGGGCGGGCAGCCTGCTGGTGGCCCTTTCTTTTAATGCCTCCGCCCTGACCGGATTACGTCTCCCCCCTGTTCAAACAGCCGGGAACGCACCATAAATCACTAATCATTTTAAAACACACAACCGTGATAGCTACGCTGCAAAGTGAGCTGAATTATGATTTTTAAATATGTTTTAAATTTTAACTAATCTCATAAGAGAATTGCATTTTTTCAAGGGTTGAGAGCGCCTGGTACTGATTCACACGAACTCTGGGTGGATCCAAATCATTACTAGTTTTATGCTGTCGAGATTTTTTGTGTCCTTCTTTTAATGGACAAATCTGGCATTATTTTATATATTTTTTTGTGAAAGCTTTAAAAATGCATCCGGAAGTACCAAGTGATTTCTTAAAACAGTCGGACACTGCATTACTTTAAGAACGTATCTGGAAACACAATGATTATCTTGTTTTTATCTTCTAAAAAAAAACACTACATACTATGAGTTTACATTATAGTGCTTATTAGCCGACTGTTACATCCAGAAGTAGCGGGGAGGGGATGGTGGTGGCGTTATTACAAGCCACAAGGCTGCCAGATGGACGACTGCTGCTCAAGTCTGTGGGGAGATTTCCCAGACGTTTTTGTGGCGACCGAAACAAGCTTTATTTTCCCGGAGGTTGTAAACCTTCTCTCTGAAGTGTGTTTCAGACAGCCCCGCTTCAACTCTTTTGTTACATCACGATCTAATGATCCAAAATCTACATGCTTTTAAGACTTTTTTGAGCTCTATAGCACAGAGGAATAAGATACCAGGCTCTGGATGCAGAGGAAATACCTTCTCTCATACTCTTTGTATGGGATATGTTGACAATATGCAGATTATCACCTGATTTATCCTTTAATTTTCCTCCTGTGTGCTTCAGTGGGTGGTTGTTGTCAATGTCTTACACTGAGGGAATCCTAAAAACTTAGATTAATTGAAAAAGATTTTCCACAAATAAGGTATCTGATGAGGTGTGAAAGCTGTTATTGACCCGTTACCCCAGCTCCACCACAAACCAGTAATCTTAAATTTGTTTTTGAGCGATCTCGGAGGCTGCAACCAAAGAAAACAAACACGATCGGCCCTTGTAACGTTCATTTTGCCTGTCATCACAAACGAGGCTTCCTGCACTGGTCTTGAAGATCTTTTAATGACCATTTACATAATTAACAGTGTCTAGCAGTAAGTTTAAGCTGTGGCCAGTTGATTTCACTGCTGGCTCTGCAGTAATTTCATGTGTTGTTGAAACAAGGATAAGGAGCCTCTCTGCTATTGTCTGGTTAATATGCTCACTTGCTGCTAATTTGCACCACAAAGGTAAGCTCACTGCAGTGGTTACTCTTGATAAAATGTGCTTTTATAATATTAGGACTATATTAAAAGTGTTCGGGAGCCTCATATTAGCTCCAGGTCTACTTTGAGAATGCAATTTTTGCTTAGAACGAAGACTGTGGATTTTCTTACACTGTAGTTGCCCTAAGAAGATATTGCTTCAGTATGGAGACAAGGGATGAATACATTCCCCCTAAAGCTCTTTCAACATTGTTTGTGTCGGCATCTGATGAGTCTTCAGAATCAAAACTCGAAACTATGGAAGGAGGATATAGAAGTTGTATTATCTTTAGAGGGCTGGGGTGACGCTTGTAAGAAGTCTCAGTGGGCAGACAGTCAATAGTAGCCTGAAACTTATGCATACATACATAACTCCAGTAAAAGTTTAATGAGAACGAGGCGAGAGGAACACTGTCCAGCTCGAAAAGTGAAATCCTTTTGGCAAGATATTGTTAACATGATCGATCAAATTTTATCAAAGAAATTACACCTGGATCCTCGGCTTTTTATTCTGGGTACACAACGGACCAACTCACAGAGTATCTAATTATAAAACAAGGAATCTCCGTCTGTCTCGTCTGTATTTTGATCACATATCTCAAGAACGGTCTATCACACCTACTTCACACTTAGCAGGCTTGTTGCTGAGGACCCAAGGAAGTGCAGTGTTGAATTTGGTGCAACGCAGACACACGGCACATTTACCGTTAAGACATTTCGGATAAAAAGCAAACACTGCTCCGTGCAGCAGCGGGAGCCTGGCTTCAGCCCTGTGCAGACTGAAGCTGTGCTCTCTACAGGACTTTTAAAATCCTATCCGGTTATGAAATGGTGTTGCATCACACACGAAAGGAGAAACTCCACAGACTTCCTTCTCTCCAATTACTAAAACAATTAATAAAACTGGAAGATTTTAAAATAATGGCACCACCTCACGTGCTCCCTCTAACATGATCTCACGGGGAAGCAGACATAGACAAAACAGAGATGCTATACAGACATAACACATGCATTTTTTTTCTCAAAATTTGCATCTGACCAAGCGTAAACAGCAGCAACGAGACAGCAGTGATAACTTGGTCGGCATCTGGGAAAGACCGCCCCCTAACCCCCGACCGCGCCCGAGCACCGAGCACCGATGATGCAAAACACAGCACAGAGTCGACGTCTCGCCATCCCGCTATGATCCTGTCTGCCCAAAACACAGTCTGCACGGCGTCTGTACTCTCTGTGCTCTTATCACAGCCGACAAAATCCGACTAAGTCTTTTTCTTTAAGAGTCTACAGAGACGGACTCGATGATCTTTGACTTTCTGGCGCACAACATCCCAGCATCAGGGCATCACTTCCCACCGGGACCAGTCATGAAATAAAACGTACATGCAAGCACTCGTGTTGGATGATTTATTTTAATACTAGGCATTCGAGCAGCACAGATGTGCCGGGGAGGTAGACTCTCATGGGGAGCAGAATTTTCTGGGACATCAGGCATCAGTGGCACGCCGACTATTAGGGGGTGAGTCAAGTTTTTTAAGAAGTAAACACCACAGCGGGCCAACGTGCGGTCAGCGTTCTAGAACAACAGTTCAGAAACTGTTTTCCTTCCTGTACTTTGATGTATCCATCAAAAATAGAAAGAAAAATAAAGACAGGTCCCCTAACAAAGATCCCTCTGCAGGTTAGAGATGTTCGATGTTGTCTGAAAAACCTGACAGCTTTATCACCGCGCCTCGACCTTGTTCTGTTTTTTAGCATCAAAGCTTTATGTCCCTCTTGTTCTGCTGAGAAGACACCGCTGCACTGAAATGAAAGGACTTGGCTTAAAAGGGCATTAAAGTGCTCTTATGTAATTTTGTTAATTATATATCTGAGTGCCATTAATTCTCCGAGACACATGCAGATGCAACCTCTGTAGGTTAACCTCTACTTTCATATGCACCGTCGCTGAAGCCGCTGCCGGCTTCATAAACAACATCAACTATTCAGATTCACATAAACAAACTTCCTTTTCCTTTTGAAGGAACTCATAAAAAGTTGGGTGAGAGGGAAATGTAGGCTACATGATGTATAAAGTCAGACTTAAAAAAAAAAAATAGAAACAACTGCAGTAATATTTCCATGACAAATATGTCCCAGTGCGCAATGTTCAAAAAGTTGCATTTTATGATAGCTCTTTTAGCTTCCTCCATCCAGCACTTTGGACTTATGGAGCCAAGAAATTTGTCATTCAGGTCACTATTACTTCAAAGGGCGCTTGCTTTAGTAGCAGCCAAGTTTTAAATTGAAAACATGACAGCTGCAGAGAGAGAAAAAAAAGAAACAGCTCAAGAATACATTTCCATTGCGTTTCCAAAAAAATGTGTTGGAAATTTCACATTCTCCAGGGGGGTTTTCTGGGCCTGGAAGAAAACACTACATTTGCACAAGAAGAGACAACATTCAATTTGTAAAACACTCATGGCAAACTACTCGCAAAACTCATGATTCATCATAACGAATCTGAGGTGAGAGGCTGCTGGACAGATGGACGTGAATATGTGAGCACATCTTGCTAACGTTGATGTTTAATACATCTGTTTTGGGGCTGGAGAATACGAGTGTGGGTATCTTTGCTGGTGCTGCAGATAACGGGATGGCACCACCTTCATCTGTCCCCAAAGGGGAACATGGCACAGAGAGAGAGAGAGAGCCGAGAGTGAGTAAGAGTGAGATTAAGTCACAGAGAAAGTCGAAGTGGAGAAGAGCAAACAATTTCCACGTTAATTAGCATCCCTCTCCTCCCCCGCAACACAAACAATGCTGCGCCTAAAGAACCAGAGGCAAACAGGGACAAGGCTGCGAGCTCGCTAACTTTAGGTCTCTGCTCATCTGTGCTGAATCAGTGGCAGGCAGAATACACATGAAAAAAAGGAAAAAAGAAAGACTGAGCTGTGGGATTAAGAGCAAGTCAGGGGGAGTGGTGGGAGGCTGGGAGGAAAGAAAACAGAGAAGGCAGGGAGGGAGGAGATGGGATGGAACAAGGGGGTACAGAGGGAGGGAGGCAATGGAGAGGAAAGAGGAGGCAGAGGGAGAAGGAGAGGAGGCAATAAGACAAGGGGAGGTGACGATGAAAGAAGAGTGAGAGGAGAAGCAAGGGATGGAAGAGGAGATGAGGCAGAGATGACGAAGGAGCGGAAAAGGAGGAAAGGTAATAAAAAAGAGAAGGTAAAGAGAAAGATGGCGCACACAGACAGGGGCCGTTCTGTTTATGGATTGCCTGCTTCCTGCACACAGCAGGCGCAGGCTGCCTGCGTCGAATGCTGACATACAACCAGTCAAGTGCTGACACATGTGTACACACATACAAGCATCATGAGCGAGTAACTGCAGGGTCGGCATTTGTATGCAAAGGGAGCGAGGGGGGGGGGTAAAACAGCACTCGTGTTCCTACAGCTTTTAATCCAAAAATGAACCTCGGTGCAGAGGAGTTATTCAGTCGACGCTGAAACATACGGTTTATTGAACATCACTGTATTGGCAAAGAGCTTGTGGCAAAAACAAGTAAAAGAGAGAATCTTTCAGATATCTCCTGCCTGTACATGGCTGCTGGATCAATAAAAGCAGCAGGACTTGGAACAGCCAGCGGTTTCTACCAGGGCACTGCGGCGAGCACGCAGACGTGAGTAAAGTCCTACAGCTCTCCCCTGGGTCGTACACTTACACACAAACACACTCTACAGGACGCACCAGAGAAACAAATACAAACATGATGCAGCCGAGCATGCATGGAACACACTCGTCTGCCCAATTTTTTTTTAAGTCCCCTCTCATTTTTAAATCGATAACACATTACAGCAGTTCCTGAAGAAGTGGAGTGCCGGCCCGGGGATTCATCACAGCTCGGCACGCATGCACGTGTGTTCAGCCCTGCCAGCAAAACCAGTGCTTCCATCAGTACAGAGCGGCGTGACGCTCTGCCAAGGAGAATATTTATTTTAAATTCTCATCACGATGCCAAAGCTTTTTCAAAGATACCAGAAACTGTCAGGATGAATCATGGGGAAATATGTGCAAAGTAATGCGCAGGACAAATATATCTCCATCTCCCTTCAATCATATGGAATCTCAGGGTTTTAAAGATTTGACTCACTGAACGTGTGATGCTGTCATACATGGTGAGATTTAAAGGAGAAACTTAGCAGCTGAAAATCTTGGATTTGCTTGATGCCAGTGGTTTAACGTCACGGCCTGCTTCAGTGATGTAGGATTGTACCCTCCAGGGTGTCTGCACGGCGCGACAAGACAACTTTTATCAACGATATCGATGTTCAACGTTGAAACTGCTATTGGCATCAACAGTAAGGTCAGGTTAGGTGACAATAAATTGGTAAAAGCTCCGCCAAGGAAGTTGTTTTCACCCATGTCCGTTTGTTTGGTTGTTGGTTGGTTTGTCAGCAGGATTACACAAAAAACACCAAACGGATTTCTGCAAAACTTTGATGAAGGACGGGTCCAGACCCAGAAATAGACCCCACTAACTTTTGCCGAAAATAATTGTTAGCTGCAGCCCAATATTATATATATATAACATTATATATAAAGCAGTCTGAGCTGCATTTGTGTATGAAAGGTGCCAGCGTATAAATAAAGTTTGCAGATCTACAGTGTAATTTGGGCTCTGCGTCTTGTCTAAGTCTAGAGGGTGTTGCAGAGAGATGCAGCTTCAGGTTCAGAGAAAAAGATTCTAGTCATGTTCACGAAAATAATACTGTTAGCCTGAGATGGGACACAAACCAACACAATAGCCAGAATAAAATGTCGGCAATACGAAAACGGATACGTTGTGTTTGTTTGGGGTCAATTTTTAACAAAAATAGCCACTTTTTTCACACAAATATCTTCTTTTTTGAAAATATTAGAAATGTTGAAATGCTGTCTCAAACAGCTACCTCGCTCAGCTGACGCCACCACCATCACCTCCACCTCCTGGCATGATGCTCATCTTATATACATGTAATGTGAATGTGACGCGTATTGTGGAAATGTTGATTGTGGTCAGATGAGTCAACTAACTTTAGAAGGCCATCGTACTGAGGGAGATATGATCAATACTTGAATGTGTGCCTGACTGAATCAACATCGTCATGAGGTCAGCGACTGCTTTTTCAGTTGTTGACCTGACTGTATATAAGGCCAGGGACAGCCATGCTCTGGTTGCCTCTACATGCAGCATGAAGCGGAGAGATTTGATTCATCACATCGATCGGTTTCTTCAGAGAATTAACTCTGACACTCCAACGAGAAGCATTTCCCTTGAATGATACGTACGACATCCTCAAATCGGACACACTGCGTGCTCAACCCACAACCTACATTAAACACTCTTCTCTCCTGCTTTGGCGCTGACAGGTTGGTAATAAATCTTCTGCTGCTGAAATAAATCAAGACAAATTTCAGGGGATGCCGGGCTACGTCAACACATTAACACATATTAATATCTCAGAGCAGGTTGTAGACCGCCGTTTTCCCTGTTGACTTGGTGAACCGCAGAGGTACTGTTAAGTAAGCAACTGTGCTTGTGTGTGCATGACGTGGATGAATAAGATAAGAGGGTCGGAGTCCGACCGAGCTGCAGCGCTTCTTTATAGTAATGACCGGTGCAGACAGACAGAGCGGAGCGGCTTTCGTAGATCCCTCACGGACGTCGAAGCCGACTGCCTCCTAGAAGTGAATTAACAGAAGGGAAGAGGAAGAGGAAGAGGAGAGCGGCTCACCTGAAGAACGTGACAAAGAACTGCACCAGATCCATGAAGTTACTGTGCTGCGAGAAGGCGATCTAAGAAAAGGGAGAGAAAGGACAACAGCCAGAGTCAGAATCTGCTTTAATAAGGGAGATTTTAAAAGCAAGAGGTCAGCATTATACACTCGACACGACCTTGTAGATCTGACAAAAAGGCACAGAAATGAGCAGGAGGGTAAGGCTGCATCTGCTCACAAAGGCAGACACTGCGTATGTATATATTGTGGATCTTATACTGTGTATAAATGACACTGTACTGCCAATGTAACGGAGTATAGTTAATGATCTCACTTGCCATTACTACCTGTCTTGCTGTCTCCATTACAGTTTCTATTATTTTGTATCATGCCATTGAGATGTACTACGGTATTTGAACACCACACTCGGACGGGCCCTTGCAGACTTCACGGGTGCACCCCGTCAACAGTCTGCTGTTACCGGACCCTGTGGTAGGTTGTGGTGTAATTGTTTGAGCAGCAAGATGAATTTATTTCATGTCATTTTATTTCAGTGTTGCTGTCCTGAACTGTGCTGTGAAGAAATGTATTTCTCTGTGTCTCATCAGCATTAGATGTGGGTCGAGCTGGACAGTGGCTGTGTGCGCGCCATTGTTTCAACTCATAACGCAAGATAGAGTACTAACCCGCTCCACTAACATGTGCCTTTAAATACATAAATCAAAGTGCTTATATTTCTTCTGGTTCACAAGGCTCAAAATACGCCATCTCCGAGGGCTTTTTGCTCCCTCATGGTACCCACAACTCCTTAATCACAGCTACTGGGAGGTTCCCAGTCAGTCTGCTTATCTGTGCTCCAGACTGCATGCCTGTCAAAGCGACGACGCGCCAGCAGCCGGGCCTCTCCGCTGCCCACTGCCTGCACGAACACACAAAAAAACACCATTCCTGCACATGTGGGCAGAAATATTCACTATGTAATCATCGCAAGAGCAATTGCACTAACGACATCCTGTCTTAATCAAGGTTGCCAGGGGTAACATTGGCCGTGTCGTAACCACCTCCCCACCCCCTCCTCCTCCTCCTCCGCCACCTCTTTACACTTATGCTGACAACCACCACCCCCCCCCAAAAAAATGCCTCATTCCTGCAACAACACAACACTGCCTCTCTCTGGCAGCATCGGGGTACTGCGCCTCCTCCCCGCAGCAGAATTCCCCTCACACGTTCCTTCCTCCGAGGTGACACCTTGGACCAGAACTTATCACCACTCCTGCTTATTATTCCTCTGCAAAGCAGGGATTTGCATACAATTCCAGTGGAAAAAAAGCAGCTTGAGGAAGGAGAATAAAAAAAAAAGACAAAAGCCGGGAAACCCAGCTGTGTGCATGTAGGATTAGACCATGAATACCTAATATGTGATCAGGACTTACAATGCGTGCGTGGAAAAAGTTGACGGGGGGAAAATGTGTGTAACTCTACAGCGACTTTACACAAGAACACAACACAAGGCCGAAGGCATTGGCCTCTGTGCTGCGATGACAGGGGGGTGTGTGTGTGTTTTGTAAACAGCCCGGGGTCTCATTTACTTGTGTAGTCAGCACCATCTGGCTCGCTAATGTGTTGCTGTTGATTACTGTTGAGCGCCGAATCCTCAGTGTGATCATTTTCCTACAGACTGTTGAACACTGAAGAGAAGTTCAGGGTGCCAATACACCCCGAGAAAACTTTGACAGCAGCGTAAACAGTGGCACCGGAGCTCACGCTGCAAGCTCCAGTTATGTCAGCAGCTTAGGAAAAATGGATATTGATCACCGGTTACTGATGTACATTGTGCGGAGAAACAAAGAAGGATGTGGGTTCATGAAACTGTTCAAGGATGAGACGATGATGAAATGATGATATCATGTGTAACTCGCCGCTTTCTTTGTAGTGCACTCTAGAAAGAAACGATTTTTTTATCCTCAATGAGGCTTTTCTTGTTAAACAATTGTTAGAAATGTGTAACATCACAAGTCAATATCTTCAGATTGCTTATGTCTAACTAGCAGTTCAGTGCTCGAATATATCCAATATTTATTATCCAATTTTCGAGTGATATGAAACAGAGAAAAGCAGAAAATCCTTACATTTGCGATACTAGAATCAGCAAATGCAGACAATTTTGCTTCTTAAACGACTTAAACGACTCGGCGTTATCAAAGTAGTGAAGCTAATCAATTAATCTACTCATTGCATTCGCAGTATTCCTGACTGGGGGGCACAGAAAGATATGGCAGCGGCAGCAGAGCTGAGATAAAATCCTGTGACACGAGCAGCCAGAAAGAGGATATTTTTTAGGTTTTCTGAACACTTCTCACTCACTTTTTGACATCACAATCCAAAATATATTTCTGCTCACTTCCTCGGTGCTTCTCCAACATAGGGAGGCAAAAAAATAATCTTCACTGCACCTTCACAAAGTGCAACAGAGAAGAAGCCAATCAGGTACGTGCAATTAAGAGAAAATGGTTTGGAGGGGAATATATTACTTCCTGTGCTCATGAATGTAAATAGGAGTTAGAAAATGAAAGGATTAAAGAAAGAACTAGTGGAGATTGTATGAAACTGTGAGTGGCAGGGACTCTTTTTAAGAGCAAAGCTTAGTATTATCAAAGAAAGCCTTGTCATCCGGTGTACTGAAACCCGGTTCACTTTGTGACAGCAGCCTAACAAAGACATCTATTTCTCTAGGTGATCAGAGACGCATAATGCTCTCGTCTGATGACAAAATAGTCCCCTTCAAGTACAAAACTTCCTCAACACGAGAGAAAATAAAATAGAAGCTTCAGCGTCGTGTCAACGCTGCATAACTCCATTTTGAGAAGTACAAGCAGGCCGTCTCGCTGAGAAGATGCGCGATAACAGTTATTGTAGCGGCTAATCTCGAGTGTCAGTCGTGTGCGGGTGCTTTGTCACCGAGAGGCAGGCTGACGGTGGCGGCGGGAGGCCCGGGCGATGCTCTCGTTACGTGCCCAGCAGAGGGTGACTCTTTAGGGGCCGCAAAGGATATCGCAGCAGGGCCCTGTCAGCCTGCCGCCGGGCATTAAGACTGGAAATATTCTGTCTTTAATGGCTTCTGACAGCAGCTTCAACCGTATTGGAGTTTTGAAGACAAGTGTCGTTATCGGTGCGAGGGGAGGGCTGCTCAACAGGTTGCTACAAAAAAAGACAGGACGGAAGGAGGATGAGTTTTAAATATGCGAGTGTGTGTGGGATACTTCCTGTGCATGTGTGCAGATGTTGTATTTCCTGGTGTGTCCCGTGTGTTGGGTTTGTGCCATTAAGGGGTAAAAAACAGGGAACAGAAGAAAACAGCAAGGAGGCCGATGACGATGTTACAGTGGTTCCTTTTTTAAACGTCTGACTTCAGTCGCTCCTTCAGACTCAACGTCGATTAAACGATGTTAGAGCAATGAGAAGTATCTTCGCATCAACTTCTTTAACAGAGAAGGGATTAAAAATGTGCGTGTTCACCTGGATGTCATGTTTCCATCACAGCTAACCCTTTCCTTACTGAAGACAACAGCCAGGTGTTAGTGGGTGCTAGCAGGTTTTTGGTCCAGTGTGAAAGGGGTACGCGATGTGCAGAAAGGTAACATTATACCTCATCTATACTGTTAGCATGTCGGCATACTGATGTTAGCATTTAGCTCAAAGCAGTAGCGTCAAAGTTCAGCTTCTCAGAGCTGCTTGGTTTAAGTTTGTTTGAAAAATAATAAGAAATAGGTTGATTATTGAACACATAAGTCAATGATATTAATTATGAAAGTAGTGCTTTCTAAATGAATGATTCTGAGGATAGTCTAGTTTTGTTTTGTGTCAACAGCTGCGTCTGTTTTTTTTAAAAATATTTATCTTCTTTGCTTATATTTAACATTTTAGAATCGTACTTATTGGATTACTTCGTATATTTGTATTCATTGTCTATATTTATCTATATGCATCGTGTCATTTTTAATTTTTAATTTGTTTGCAGCAAATTAAATCGACTGTTTAATAATAATAAGCGGCTGGCTGATTTGAGGTTGTACCCGCCACTGTCGCAAGCTGGCGAAATCACTCAGTCTCTGTTTCCCAACCTCTCTGTGATCCGTATCAAGACGCACCCATCAGGCAGCCATGCATGGCCCAGATAAACACTACACGAGTCCACACAGATATGCAGAGCGGGCCCAGCCAGCTGATAGCTACAGCTGCTGCTACTCCACAGCGGGGTATTAAATTGGAGGCTTTTCTAATCTCTACCATATCATGACATGTTCACTAAGGCACGGAACAGGAGATCACAGCTCTTTAATGTAATTAGTCTGGGATTTGCGTTTCATTACAAACATCATTAAATTCAGATCTATTCTTCATCGGGAAAGGGAAAAAAAAAGGGGGTGGGAGTGCTCCTCGCTGACTAATCTCGGTGCAATTGATTTTGCTTTGATGATCGGAGCTGCTCGATGGCGATGAAGTCATCGCAGAATTCAATTTGACCATTGTTAAAAGATCGCGTTTTTGGGTCGGTCAAAGTCATTAGCTGTAAGCTTTTTGTTCCGGCACTGCAACATCTGTGCTTTTCAGGAGTCCTGTACATTATATCTGGAGCACATTAGGTGGATAAGTTTTATAAAATGCCAAGAACTGAAGCTCAACTGTTCACATTTGGGGACAAAACAAATGTGTGCTGCTGATTTAGTGCAACAGATTGGGCGGTGACTGCAACAAGTGAAGTCAATGCAAATGACCGTAAGCAAAAACTTGCTCGCAAACTCTTCCCGACCACGTGAAAAGCAAACAGAGGCAACCTTGAGGTGGTGCGTTGGTGAGCAAGAGGAAGAGAGAGAGAGAGAGAGTGAGAGTGAGTGAGAGAGCTCTGTATGTGTTCACACTAAAGCAGAGAGAGAGCGAGAGAGAGCTTAGCTTGCACAGCCCACTCTGAATGCAGCATGTGTTTCAACTTAACATTCCACTTTGCCCTTGCTCTTTCTCGGCTGCTGTTTATGAACCGTTTTTCCGACACTCCGATCTCTGCCTGCCAACACTGGAGGACCAACCGCCTACGATTACAAACACACACACACAAACACACACACATCCGAATGCCACATTGCAGTACACCACTGAAGAAAAGGAGAGTAAGTAAAGGCAACAAAAGAAAAACGAAGCGCTGTTATTATGAAGAAGTAAGAAAAATGATTGTGAGACGAGGAGCGGTGGCAGGAAACGAGAAGAGAAACAAGTGGAAAATGTTACCTCGCTGACGAAGGTAAAGCTCCATGAGTGCAAGGATGAAAAATGACAAGGACAGGGGTGATCTTCTGTACAATCCCACCCTTCAAGACAGAAGGTGAGGTGGACCAGAGGAAGGCTGAGAGAGGGGGGGAAATGGCTCAGCTCTCTGTTCTGCTGTGGAGCCGCACTGGGGACCTCCTGAGGCTGGCTGGCAGCAGCTGGAGTTCTGAGGCTGAGAGAACTAAAAGCTCTCACAAGGCAGGACATGGAGGATGGAGGCAGGATTTTTCTCCTGTTTAGGAGGAGGGCAAAGGGGGGGAAGGAGCTTGCACGGGGCAACCAGTCAAATCACTTCCAGAGCTGCTCTGGGAGGCACACAGACGGGCAAGGCTGCACAGAGTGCACAAACAGCCGGGCCCAGAGCACCTCGAGCTCCTAAACCAATCACAGCTAATCCTGTCCGTGCATTCGTTTACTGCATCAAACTACATATTGATGCTGAGTTTATTCCATCCTTTATCATACCACAAAGACACCCATGTTCTAACTAGTGTACACGTATGTCAGTATATAAGTCATTGAGCGGCTTTGTTAAGAGCGATACATGTAGATACAAAGCTTTAAGGGGTATTTCTATGTCCTACTCCACCTCTGACCCTCTGCTCTGTGTCATCATACACTAGGAATATTATACTTTACTGCCTAATGTTCAGCCCCAGCATGCTGTATCAAGTATAGGAAGCAACAACACCATGTCATGGGACTCTTATATATGTTTGTCGTCACTTGAAAACGACTATGCGCCTCGCAAAACAAGCTAATGCAGTCTAAGACAACGGGCCAACAACGACTCCTTCTTTGCACCTGGCAACCGTAAACTGGCAACTGAGCACAGAATGCACACTGAGGACAAAGAGGACGACAGCACTGAACAGCTTGTTACACATTAAAAAGGCTGTTGTACTATGAAAAAATGGCCACGTACAGTAAGAGCTCTATTAAGGAGCAGTTTTCTCTTCACCAGCGGTTCATTGAGTGCAGCAGCGATTGTAGCCCGGCTGCAGAAAACTCACACCGCCAGCCACCAGGCGAGAGACAGAGCACCATTCAGGACTACATCGACACAAGTAGCCACATCAATGCCAGAGAAAAGCTCCCGTGCACCAAAAGCAGGAAACTTCTTTTCCCTCCCCACTGACCACATTTTACTGGTGACAGCCAACATTTACATTTCGCCATTTTTACCAGCCAGTTCTCTGGTTTATAGAGCGGAAAAGTAGCTTGTGAATGAGACGAGCTGACCGGTCACAGTGGAAACCGACCACAGCTTTGTTGCACTTTAATCCAAAAATCTGCGGGTGTACAGGCGTATGTGGAAGTGTTTCTTTGCACACGAGGCGAATATGGGATAACTCTGCACATGAAAGCACATCAGGAGACCAGACGTGTGGTACTTTGTAGAGGCTTTAATTTAAATGCATGAAAACATACATTTTCATCATAAGCAGTGCTTCCACAGGCCCTGAATATTCAGGACAGCGTGGCCTGTTTAAGTTTGTTCTACTTGAGTAAATCAGGATTTTATCTATTTCTATGCTCTTGCTGCTCATGCAGAAGGCTCACTCTAGTTACTTATGAAGCAACATGACTTGGATTAAGAGCAGCACTGGGTACAGTTTCAGGTTAGCAGGCCCATCTAGTGCGAGATTCATCTGCTGTAATAGTTTGAAACTTTTGTTAAGGTGCAGCAGGGAGGATAATGGATCTCGCATTTCTCCCTTTTTTGTGGTTACCTCGACTTCAGTCACAATTTATTCGCTTTAAAGTTTCCAGGAATCGCCATCATTTCTGCTTTTTCAGTCCTGTCAAAGCACAAAGCCTTTCATTTATATATATTCAAGGAATCTGTCAGCTTTCTTTCCACGGTTCAAAATATCAGTCAGTGGATGCTGACCCTTGAGTGTTATAACCGAATGTCTCCAAATTGATTTTTGTTTCTAAGGCGTAACAAAGACAGAGAATGAGTCGATCTTCTACTGCAGAGAAAATGTTGTGTGTGTGTGTGTGTGTAGTGCAGCCTAAGGTGTTAATTGTTAAACCGATGATTATGAATATTACTTAACAATTATAATATCTGCGGGATGTAGTTCAAAAGCAATATTCTGCACTTTGCCTCCCTTTTTCTCAAAATGTAAGCATGTGCTTTATTTTAGCGAAGCATACAATCACTGCAATCACTCACATCTAGCAAAGCTCGACTACAACTTTCAAATGTTTCTACCGAAGACATCTTATTTACTTGAAAAAGAACCAGTTGTATTTTTGTTTTGCCGCGCTGAAGCTAACCTGTATCTTAATGGGCCATGTGAAGTTGCTGACGTAGACGAAGAAGGTGATGTTCGGGCTGTTGCGGAAGTCGTAGTTCTCGTTAGAGAAGCTGTCTTTGAACTCCTTGATGTTGCTCCGAGAGACAATGGCGGTCTCTTCGCCGGTCTGGGTGCCTGCTAGATGCCAGAGAGGAGAAGAGACAAGAGGGACAGGAGGAAGGAGGAGGAAGATGCAGGTACACTTTTTATATATTTAAACACTAACAACATCTCTTTACAACATAAACTCAGAGGAGATGAACCTAAACAAGAACTTATAAATTAATAATTTTTCATCCATACGAGATGAACAAATCAAACATGACAGCACTCTCTGTATGCGATTATCCCATTTTTTAGGATACCAAACATATTCTCCAGCAAGTGTGAGTTCCTGAGCAGGCTGACGTCTGTGCATCCTCACCCACCCTCCTACATTTACAACAAACACAGGATCTGATCTAAATGTGTCTTTCCATATTAAACTGTGGCAAAGGCCTGTGGAGACACCTGGCAGTCGGAGGACAGAAGGTGGGTGAGCGCTGTCACCTGCTGTCACTTTATGTTTCACTGAATTAAAGGTCCCATTATTCAGCCCTTTTTTAGGCTCATATTTTTATTTTGGCTCTACTAGAAAACGCTAACACGCTTTACTGTTATTGTTTGACACTCTCCTCCTGAAGAGCCCAGTCTGCTCTGATTGGTCAGCTCTCACAGGCCTGAGCGGGCCACCGCCAACCACATTTCTGCATCAGCTCTGCCAGTGTTTTTGCAAACTCGGCCATGCTGAGGGGCAGCGACTGAAGTCAACCTTACAGAAGTCCTGCCGGCTCGTTTAAAAAGGTACAGTTTCTGAATACAGGCTGCGCACAAGGTGCATCCAAAAAGACACGACGGGAACTTTAAGTTGGCAACCTGACATTATGATAGAGCCACAACTGGTTGGTGTTCCTGAGTGTGACTTCCAGCACTCACCACAACTCACTATGCTGCTAGGCGTCCTTTAACTTAGGCCTTCTACTTATTGTTCCCCAATTTCTCTTTCCTTTTGTCTCTTTCACTGCCGCAGACTGCCTGAGTTTGAGGGTGGGCTGGGGATGATCTGTACCGCTGTCACTACTGTTACGAGACCATCTCACTCTGTTTAAGAATTTGTGCGGTGCTTGTAAAACCAATAAAAAAAGGGCTCAAGAAAAAAAGAAGGTCTATAAAACGTGAGAAATAGCCCAAGGTGACACCTTTAAATGTGCTTTTTTTCCAACTTTAAGTGATATAAAAGAAAGAAAAACCTGCAAATCCCTGCATGTTGAAAGCTAAATATCACGTAAGGTTTGTTTCTTGAGACGTACCGGTGAAGCTTGCGGCCCAGGTTATGTTCAGGTTGAAGTTCTTTGAGGCATTTATGAACATGTCGAGATCCCGGTTTGGCTGAGGAGACAGAGAACACACAGAAAACATGAAATCACCATCATCATTACACATTTATATGATCCCACATATCATATAAATGTGCAGCAGAGAGGGATGAACCCTGACCGAAATAAAAAAGAAAACAAGGCCACTCTGCTTTACTGTAAATGCAGAGCAGGGTTTTTTTATTTTTCACCGCCTCAAACCAGTTCTCAGCTGTTCAAACAGTTACTGTGTCGCAGACGAGAGCAAATTTGCTCGGCTAATGGAAGCTGAATTAGCAAAACAAACGTTTGGACGAGCGTCAACGATGAAAATGAGATGTATTAAAAATACTGTAAGTACAGTTGTAAACTCTTATCGGCTTTGATAGCATCGAGTCTGTTTAGATTAAGACGTAATTGATGTTTACACACTGATGACTGTTAATAGTCATTTAAACAGCTTTAGTGGAGATGAATAATTAAAGAGGCTTGACGAGGAACATACTAAATATTTTTAAATCGAAAGGCGCGTAATTATTTCTGCACACCTCTAGCAGACAAAAGGAAGCGGTTGGTGAAAAGCTTTGTCAGGGGGAAAAGACGCCATCTGGAATATCTAATCAGACCCTTGTGTTGCAGTTTGGGCTCCAGATGCTGCAGCCAGGTAAACAGCAACCGGACAAGCTTTCATTTGCTGTGAAAACATCTGTGCGGCTGACTGCGAGTTTACACTACAGCGTTACACTTCATTCTTCCTCTGTGTCAAACCAGGAGTCTTTGTTTATTCTCATTTATAATGCCGAGAGCGGTGCCAGTGTTATTTTCTTTACTATCATCTCATGCCTTTTTATTTTAACATTATTCTCGTGTTTATATGATTCTGTACAAGCTTTCTTTGGCTGTGCCCTGATTTAAACTGTTAGCTTGATATATTATATGTTTTTTAATTGTGTAGTTATACCTGATGTGTGCAAGCCCCCCCTTAAAATGAAATCTCAGTCTCAATGGGACTTTCTTAACTTAATAAAGTTACTATTATGATATAATCCCGCTAAGCAGTTTGCTGCTATGCTGCCTCTCTTCGTGTTAAATGGGTTGTTATCGAGCCAACAGCAGAAGCGCTCTCTTTATTACAGCTTTGGAATTAAAATCCTTCTCATTACTTTTGGAGATTTTAAAACAATATACTCTCAGCATTTATGAGTGCTGCTTCTAATAGTTCTCCTTAATGACTTGTGCGTATGTAAATTAAAGTCCTGTGAATTTCTATTCAATAGACTGAAGGAAGAAATGTGATTTCATGGGCTTAATCAGCCAGTAGCAACCTCTTGTCATCGTGCTGAACGTGGCCAGTTTCTCTCAGCTCATGAAAAGTTGACATTTGATAAGCAAGATATAATCATTCTCACATTTTAAGTCAATGCAAGAAAACTGTATTGATTTTAGTGTTTAAACAGACTTGCTCCTCAGCCTTTCTGCAAATAGATCATGAGATTACAGTGCTGCAGTAGATCCACCAGAGAAGCTTCAGGTCCCATTCTGCAAAACATCTTTAGTTCAGACAGCAGCAAAGTCCTGTAACTCACTACCTGATCACTTGAAATATGATGCAAACTTCATCATTGATAAGAGAGCGACCAGATCTGGTTTAGTTCAGCAACAGATCTGTAATCAAGCTTTATTGTATCTAGTTGTGCTCACTTCACAGTCTGCTCATTGGGCTACATGTTGCGCCCGGCGCAGAGCGGGGGACAGCGCAGCACAAGTGTCATTGCCAGTTTCCAACCAACGCAGGTGTCATTTTCACACCCGGCGCCCACGTTGTGTAAATGGCAAATGTGCTCGCGCCCACCTGTGCATCCCTGGACGTGTTGGTCTTAAAATGAGGTGCGGTCGGGCACATCGATGGCGCATTGCCATCTTTAGGCAGCAGAAATCGGCTGCGAATAGACCGAGTCCAAAGTCAAAGGCGCAGCAATTTAAAGGCTGCAGACAGTAAGATGCGCATACGTCAGGTTCACAGCACGAGTACACTCTGATTTTGTGATTACAGAGGCTGCTTTCACCCATTTTAAACATTTCCATGCAAGCACTAATGTCACTGTTACGAATGCCGTGGCACATTCAGGCAGCAAAACTAAAAGCTTCAGCTATAAACGTCACAGGACAGCGACATATTGAATGTTTTTCACATCGACTTTCTTATTATTACTTCTATGTATTTAAACTTTTTAAACTTTTTCTGAGAATACCTGAGGGGGGGAAAGAAAAACCTTAATCACTATCATCATCACCGTCATCTGGTGCTGACCGAACAATCGTTAATCCTAATAAAAGTGACAGCTGCTGTGGCGGTGGGGCGTTCACAGCCAGAGACATACCTCCTCAGGTGTGGCCACGAAGTTGATGGCGGTGTAGTAGCGGTCGTCTTCCTGCGACAGGCTGAAGGTGAACTGGTAGTCGATGAGAAGCGTGTCTGTTTGAAGCGATCGAGCCGGCGGTGTGGGTGTGGGAGAGCGTGGTGGGGATTACAAAGGAACAAGAAGAAGAAGAAGAACAGCTCGATTAGTTTAGTTTGAAAGTCACACAAGTACATGTTTTCAGAAAGGGCTCGGAGGCAGGAAATCATCCACAAGCCCCTTTCTTTTTTCGATTTTAAAACTCTATTGGCTTTCTGAAGATTTTAGTGTTGTGAGTTGTCTGTGTCTGCAGTGAAGGTCATGATAATGGAGGGTTTACATGGCTGTGGGCTAGCGTGCTGTAAATTATAGCTGGAGATCACTATGATAACACTACAGTATATGTAAGAAGTCAGTGAGTCATACATGAGGCAGCATCGACCAAATGATTTCCCCCCTGGGTTTCATTTGTGTCATCTCTTAAATCCATTATCCTTTCTCTTGCTGACTTTTTTGCCCTTTGGGATGTTAATGCAGGTCTACTGAGCATGCAAGTAGTCACTGTTGGGGGCTGTGTAACAGGTTAATGTCCGACGTTAGTGTCTCTGCAGATTAAGACATCACCACATGCGTCTATTGGCTCATACGTGATGACTGCACGTAGGAACGGTCAATAAAAAGGCTTACAAAACATTTGTCGACTCCACCGGGTCTGCCATTGTTTATCAGATCATAACATAATGAGGAATGAGTGCATAAGGACAGAATGATTATAGACTAAATGATCACAATAGCCAAAGGAAAGTCATGACAAGAGACCGATCTGCAGTCTGTGCGTGGCACAATGACTGTCACTGCTCCCTTACATTCTTCGACGATTCTCTTTCATCTGCCTTCGATTCCCTTCACCAAAGACTTGTTTAAAATAAAATAAAAAAAATACCCTGTTTCTCCTCTGGCTCTTACTTCTTTAAACATCAAACTACTTGAGAGCTACTTTGATTCAGAAGCCATGTAACTGTCTTGACATTGACCTGAACAAGCGAAAAAAAAAAAAAAGAGAACGGCCTCACAGTGGTTTCTTAAATGTGACCCGTCCCTGATATCTTCACTGAAGTTGGTAATTGGATTTTCACTTACAGTAGCATGTTCCTTTGAGGGGGTTGCCTTGGTAACGGTTCTCGACTTCGCACCTGGAAGAGGATGGAAGAACGGAAATGAGGAAGAACATGGTGGGGGGGAGGAAGCAAGAGGCGAAGAGAGGAAGACACAGAGGAAGAAAGGGTGATTCGATTGTTGGTAAAAGCAAAGCGGGAGGAAAACAATGCATCGCACAAGGAGCTGTGACAACACGCAGTCAGACTTGACCTTCACTCGGCTTGAAAACAGTGAAAAGAAAACAGAACAATGAAAAAAAGGTCTATTGAAGCCGACAGACATCACTAAAAGAAACACTTCTGATTTTTAAAAGAGAAAAATAGCTTCATTTTCGTGCTGATGACCAATTCGTGTCTGAAACTGTATCTCAAGGTTTTTAATGGGGTTTGGGAAGCCCTATGGTAATGAAGGCCAGGGTTAAGATGAGTGCTGCTAGCACTAATGAACAGCTGCTACAGAAGTGTGCCAATAAAAAAAGACATGTAGTGTGTACTGAGCCTTTTTCTTAAAAATCTCAACAGATTAACTCGTGGCTCTGCAGGTGTGTTTTATGAATTTAGTTTCTAAATATAATCCCTGAACTTCAAGTGGTTCAATATTTTTGCAAATTAAAAAAAACAGTTCTCGACTTTTTGAAAACATTTACAAATACAGATTTATATCAAGTTTCACATCTCTATGACTAAGAGCAACTTCCTCCAAAGCAAAGATGAGGTGCTGATGAGTTAATAGCTTTTCTGTTCTTACTTTAGTGCAGAACCACATTGACAGAGTTAGTAAATAAATCACCATGCTGCTGTTTTTAGACTAGTTATGGGATTGCTGCAGCAAATACTACGCAAAGTTTTCACCAAATTTGGTACATATCATACTTAAATGCAGCCAAACAAAACTCAAGTATTCATTTTTGATATCAGTCAGCGTTTGTAATTGGTTATCAAACTTTTGAGAGCGTGGCCTGATGCAATAAACAGGCTATAACGCTGCAATGCTACATCTGATGGGGTCCAAATTTGCTCACGGCAAATTTTCTAGTTCAGCAGTTGACTTCATAATTGTGTGCTCTACATAATCCAGTGCTTACTTGCTGTGCGAATGACAAACAACTCAAGTAAACAAGTTTTAGCAGCCTTGAGGCTTCTGCTGGTGTCAGTGACACCGACTGTCGACTGCCTTATAATTCCTGCGGCATCAGAAAGAAACTACCCGCAGTCACCAGTGGTTACAACTAGGTTTCTCTGGTCAAAACAAAAAGTAAAAGTCTAAATGACATTCTCCGACCCAGTATTTAACTGCAGGGGGCTAAGTTATAGAAAGTTAAAAAGTTTTCCTACAACTGCAGACAAAGCCTGAGTGGAGAAGAGAGTACATGTGAGAGTCAGGACAGAAGGAAACAGGATGGAGAAGATAACACTCACAGGTGGCAGCGATCTCCTTTAATGCCTTTAGTGGTGCAGAAGCACTTGCCGTTGCTCGGGTTGCACATGCTGGCGTGGCCGTTACACTTGCAGGCTGAACAAGAGACATGAAACATGAAAATAGTTTAATATTTAGGTGCCTCAGTTTTCATTTAATGACTGTTATCATTCTATATAACAAACATCTACAGATTATTGGTTGGTTTGATGGCAACTCTGCTTTCCTCTATGTTTCCTGCATCCTAGGATCCAGTCAGATGTTCCCGGTTAGCCTTACTAAACATCTGGGTCTGTTCCAGAGCCTTCCTACACCACCTGATGAAGCTAACCACCGGGTAGTAATCAGCTGATCGCTCTGCTCCTCTCTTAAAGGTCCAATTTGTAATAAAGTTGATTTGTGATTGTCACTCCCAACTTGTCAAATACTGACGCTTTGTGTTTCCCAACTCTGATGCATTGGGATTAAGGTCGGGTCGGGCCGGCTGCCACCCCAAAGCATCAGTATTCGACAAATTGGGAATCAGACTCTTCAAATAGGACCTTTAAAAGGTCGGTCTCCAGAGTGGATCACTCCAACTTTAAGAGTGTAGAAGACACACACACACAAGAAAGATCTAATAACACACAGTCTTTGCCCGTTGTACACTTGTGAACTACTCTCATGCTCAAACTTGGTCCAATAACAAAGAACTACTTGGGTTCAGCTCAGGCTAGCAGCCCACCCCCCTCTAGGTTTGCTCTTCATTGCTGACGTTGGCTTTGAACTCCCTCAGGAGGCCCCTGGAGCCATCATTTTCACACAGACCCCGGGAGTCCCAGACACTCTGAAATGCTGTTCACCACATGGGCACCAACAACAGTCAACCCTGTCTGCAGCACACAGCTGCATGAAAGGCAACGGTCCCTCTTTTTTCAGGGGAAAAAAAAAAAAAAAAAAACAAGAAGCGAAAGTTGTGTCCCCCATCCAGAAGTTTAGTTCTGAAGCTAAAATCTGTGCACATAGAGGTGAAACCAAACTTTAATGCTGCGTCTCCTACGCAAGCTTCGGGGTGACTTTCCACATCCCAAGAGACCGTTTCTGTGTCCGTTAACAGATGCAAAATGTCTATTAGGGGTTTGGTGATTGTGAGGACAGCTGGTGGAACAACAAGTCATATTATAATTTTATCCTTAAATTATATACATGTGTTATCTTGATTATTTCAAACCGATAGAGAGAATGCCCTGATTAGCTGTGACGTGTGCCCGTTAATGTCCCCTGAGGGGGAACTTCGCCGTATAACCAGGAGGCAGAAAAATAAGAAGCATAAACAATAAATGCACAACACTGACAGGATGAAGATATGCAGAGAGGCGGGCTTATTGATTGGCTGTCAGTGATGGAGACGTGAGTAAATATATATTCCAGAAGGACACCTGGAATTACAGCTCTGAAAACAGTAAAAAAAAAAAAAAAAAAATCACAGAACATGCAGTAAGATATCGGCGAGTTAAATTAAGCTGTCGAGGGACCCGGACGATTGATTGGTTGTCTGAATGACTGACTGTCAGTATTAGCCGGTGAGCAGAGTAAATCTGTAATATCCCACGGGGCCGCTTTACTGTGCACCCAGGAATCAAGAAAATGGCCGACATAAACCTGAACTGTAAAACACTGACAAGTTAAATGAAGCTGTGCGCAGGAGGACTGACTGGGTGATTTAGTGCAGGACTGAACCGCCCCGCGGATACTCACGCTGGCAGCTGCCCCCGTTGGTCGGATCTCCGTAGAAACCGGAGATGCAGCTCTCGCAGTGTCGGCCGGTTGTCAGGTCCTCGCACTTCTCACACACGCTCTCGTTGACACACTGGCTGTGGCCGTTACACTGACAGGCTGATAAAGAGTACAGAAAGCACACAATGGACAGAAAAAAAAAAAAAGTTCTGGTAAACAGCCCCAGGCCCAAACATGAATTAATTTGTTTGTTAATTTTTGCAAGTACACAAACTGAAGTGCAGTCAGCGATCTAAATGAGTCCTGAACTGCCCCGCCGGCTGCTTCATGTGACAAATAATGTTACTCTGATATCGTCTGTGCCCGCTGGGTTAATTTCTCAAGATCTGCTAAGCAGCTCTATCAAACTGAGAGAAGTCACAATAACCACCGAGGGGTCATTTCTGTTAGTTTAAGATTATAATGAACGAGAAAAACAATCCCTGTGAGTGGACAAACATTTTCAGGAGGATCTGTTTACTCGTCACAAAACAACATATTCAGCCCCAGAAAACGGTTGCATAATGTTTTTTCTTTGGCTCTGAAATTAAAAACAACAACTCTGGGTGGTTATGTCAGCTTGAGCTGCAGATTAATTTTGCCTTCATTAGAATCTCGACGTGTGGCGTTTGAAAGAGGGCACTGAGAAGACAGAGGGGGTCTCAATAAGTGGAGGATCCGGTGTGACCCAAACTTTAGACGGAGGGTAAATTCACACCTGTGGTTCAGTTCATTTGGACCGGAACAAGAGGAGCTCTGCACTGTTGTTACAAAAGAACCAAAGAACAGTAAACATGGATGTATACAGACTGTGTAACAGCCCAGCAGTTTTTACCTAATAATCAGGGCAGTGTTATATGGAAAGCAAATGATTTGCATAAATATATACATTATCCCTTCCTGAACAGATTTCACGATCAGCAGATGGATGAATTAATAGCTTAGCCATTAAATCATGCTATAAATCACATAGCACCTTTTCATAATCCTGTGGTTCTGCTCTGAGTGTGACAGCTTTGCTAACATGTGTCCAAACTAAGCGATCTCTGGAGGGAAACATACGCGAAAAATACTCAGCCTCTGATGCTTTGATGTTAATCTGTTTCATGCAAGGTTCCCCCCATAAAGTACCTCTTTGGAAAATCATTTTTAATTTTCAAAACAGAAAAGAAGTTCCTACAGAGCTATAAAAAAAAAAAAAAATATGATATCACCTCTGCACTTCCTATGTCAAGTAAACTGATCTCGATGTGAAAAATTGTTGTAATTCCCCTTTAAAGTATAAATGCACAAACATTTATACAATACATTAAAAGAAATTAAGGGTGAGTTCTTCCCTACCTGGGCAGTGGATGAAGGACCAGTTGTATTTGGCCTCGCCGGGGCACATGCTGGCATTGAGGGCCGGCTGAGGGCTGGCGGGGAGGCCGGGAAGGGTGGACGGGGCCGGGACCGAGGTCTGGAAGGGCCCGCGGTACGAGCCCTCGATGCACTGACCTTTGCCAGTATTACTGGGGTCGGTGCACCACCCGCAGCCCGGCTGATCCAGACACTGGCCGCATGTTCTGTAGCCGGAGCAGTTCTCCGCTGCAGCAAAACACAAATCACAGCAACAGAAATCATTACTGTGAAGTGTGATGTTTTTTATGCCTGTTGAGAGCTCATATTTTTTTTCTTTTCAAATCCACCTGTCATAAAAAGAGAGAGCAGTAAGTGTTTCCAGAACCTCTTACATTACAGGGAATGTTGACATTTTGGGAAATACGCCTTCTTTTCGAGGGTTAGATGAGCGGAGCCACGCCACTTTGGTCGTGCATTAATCACAAACCTGGAGCCAGGAGGCAACTAGCTTAGCTTAGCATACGAAAGAGTCGAACAGCTTGCCCGCCTCTCTCCCAAATGTTAAAACATACCTAACAGCAACTCGCACTAATTAACATGTTGTGTTCTGTTCGTTTAATCTGCTCACAAAGTGAAATGGCAAAACAACAGTTTCAGTCACACCTGTGTGGCAAATAAATGCCACGAAGACTTTTTCTTACATTTCTGTTTGTGCACGAATTAGAAAAACACACATGACATACATCGTGTCAATTAGTGAGCTTTAAATAGAGCCAGGCAGCCGTTTCCCCAGGCTTCAACTCTCTATACAGAAGCTAAGCTTTCTGCATCCCAGATTTAAGCTCCGTAGTTAAAGCATGAACAGTGTTGTGGACTTTCATTGTCTTATCTACAACCCCAAACCGAAGTTGGGATGTTGTGGTTCTTCTCACTTCGTGTGCTGCAGGCATAAACTTCATAACGAGTGAACATGATTAACAGAACATTTACAGAAAACAATGACGTTTATATATCTTGTCCTTGTATTGTATTCAACTTAATATACTGTAGGAGCTGCAAATCATTGTATTCTGTATTAAAGTTTAAAACAACATCCACAACATTTCTGGAAATCGGGGGCTGTATATCCCTGCAGAGAGAGAGTGTTGTTCTCAGTGGGGTTCCTTTGTGTGACTAAAGGTTTCAATTGCAATGTTAACAGACCCAAAAAATTAGTAAGTGTAAGTTTGTTGGTGGGCCTTTCTGAAACTTTAAATAAACAACACCTCAAACACCTCTACAGGGCTCAACAGTTACTTGAGCCGCTGGGTTCCCTCCACCTGCTCTCTATAGATATTTGCCTATATTTTAATTCCTAACTCTCCTCCACCTCAAGGGGTTTTCCTCTGCCCGTGGCTGTAATCAACAATTTGTACTTAATTGACCTGCCAGGTTAAATAAATGAAAATTGTTCTCCGCTGCGCCGTACAAAAAAAAAACCAAAGCACCAGCCAGAGAGCAAGTTATCAAACTACTAAACCAGATTATTAATCCCCATCTCATCTACTGCAGGGGCCACGCTTTAATGAGCTCGGCTAAATGAAGGTTAAAAAAAACAAACATTTAAAGATTATCTGCTCCAGGGAGCCACAGTTATTTAAAAATGTGCCTTTTAGGGTCTTTTTTCAAGTCTGATGAAGATCGCTACATATGCTAAAGTGGTTGAGCATTAACTGCAAGTGGAGCGTAATGTGAGCGAACCTCAGATTTATGCTTTTATTTGAGTTTTTTCCTCCTTTCATAGATTGGAGCTCATGAATCCTCGCCTGGCAGGGTGGGGAGTTATGCATGTAGCTGTCACAACTTAATCAGAGGTTTAAATAGTGCTGCAACATTTTCACGTGTCAGACAGAAAGTCGTTTTCTACGACGGCAACTGCAAATTTGTTCAGAATGAATGGGATAAGGAGCGGGGAGCTGGAATAAGAAGTGCGAGCAGAGATTTGTGCTCACTTAAACCTAAATGTTTTATTTGTAATCAATGGGTTTTTTCGACTTAAGAGAGAATTCAGGTCCTCTAAACGCAGTTGTTGTGTGACAGAACGGCTAAAACACAACAAAAGTTTACAGTTTTATGTGAAAACCAGTGTGATGTAAACAGCCCCTTAATCTTGTGATATCTAGTTGATGTATAATCGATTTGTATCATCTTGAATCTGTGTTCATTTTTTTTAACAGAGATGTCTCCTGCACAGGGACTACAGATACATTAGCTTATTGTTAGAAGCTGTCCTTGTCAAATAATCAAATAAATACAAATATTAAATGGTGACGGACGAACAGACGAAACCATCTCTTATACAATCTTTATTTGCTCTCAATCTCGTTAATCTTTTATTTAGAGTGTTTGGTTCAGTTTAAAAGGAGAAGCGTCACAACAGTTGTCCTCGTTTTTGAGAAACTCTGAACAACTTATTCCCAAAGTAATACCTAAGACCTCTACAGGCAGAAGGACAGCAGCCTGCTCTCATCAAATGTCCCGCCACAAGGTTTTTAAATAATTTCTTTTCACTTCGCCAGTCTTCACACTGAACACTGTTAGGAAAAGAGACTGAATGCCATATATTGGCTTTGTATTAAATAAAATGACTTCATTTTTGGACTCAATCTGTGGAGTGTTCTGCAGAATCACGATGATTGGCATGTTAAAGTAAATGAGGAGAACAAGATGTCTTACGTGGACAGGTGTTCATGGTGTACCACTCCATGCACTGTCCGAAGGGGAAGGAGGCCACGTAGGCGTTGGAGTCGACGCACTGCTTCATGTTGCTGCACCACATGCACTCGGAGCTGCTGCTGGTGCACTCGCTGCAGGTGGCTCTCATGGCGCACGGCGTCCGGCACTGCTTGGCGCTGTGGTTGGCTGAGGAACAAAATTTTCAACAAGTTCAGCTCAAGTGTCTTTCAGTGCGAATGTCTTCAGTTTGAGCATGAGCGTCTCAGTGGGAGTCAAAGCTCCTCTGGCTGAACTCTACTGGATTATGATTATATGTGGTGTTACTATATCGAGAGAGCAGAAAATAACTGATCCGCAAGGTTACAAAGTTTATCCTCAGATACTTTCAGATCGAGTTCATAAAGTCAGAAATCTGACGCCATCCAGCTGAAATTTTGAGGTAACATTTTTATGAAGCGGTAAAATAAACCTATAGTCTATTTGGAGTCTCGGAGGAGATCATCCTTCACCTTCCCTGCCTGTTTCAGACGTGACGTCCCTTGTAAACAGGGGTTCAACTGGGATTTGGGATTAGGCTCACCAGCCAAGGGCACTGGTAGATGAAACAATGCCCTGGCCAAGAATATTTTTTACTGGCCAAAACACATATTGGGTATGATTTTTTAATATTTAATTATTAAGAATTTCTTTACAAAGGATTCCAGAGGAACTCGGGGACCTGTAGCACAAGAGTAAGGTTGAGTTTGCTGATAACGTGATTGCAAGCAGCAAATTCTTAAAAAATGCTGGAGCGAAAGAACAAAAAAGCCACGACAGACGAAGGCTTACGTTTGTCAGTAATGGACAAGAAGAGAAAACAGAAACTTTCCTGTTCTAAACATCCTTAACTGCCATTCGAGTACAGATTTCAGAGATTTCAAGGTGCACCCAAATGCATCATGAAGTCCATGTCCCTGTGACCGTGTGCGTCAAACTCACGACAGCAGCGCCCGTAAATGACACAAAACACAGACTCTCAGCATAGCTTTTTATAAACATGCTGGTGCATAGTCAAAGTGGGCTGACGATGCATCTCGCTCGTGAAGGGGAGTGAGGAGGGAGGCCGATGTGCCATGCTGAGCTCCTGACAGACCCACCGCAATTTAATTCCTGCTTGTAAACTAGTCATGATTAGTTTACGTTAAAATTTAGGGACCGACCCTTTAACTTGAACTGCTCGTCTACAGTGACATAACTCTGGGATCGGGCCAGTAATGGCTTGATCAGACAGACACCGGGGACAAAAATGAGCATTGGACATTTGATTTTCTCACAGTCAAAAACATTAAATTCTGCATCTGTAAACTCACGGGAGGCCAGGACAGAAAAACACGTCAGAAGACATCCTGCTCCACGCTCTGTGATGCCACGGATGTTGACATTTTAACATTTTCAAAATCCCGATGTCTTTGACCCTCTCTGCCACATTACCTTTGCCATGAAAGACCGCAAGCTATGTATGATTGGTCTATGTTCAAAGTGTAGCCTGACATTTCTCTCAGAAGCTCATGGCAGGAATTTTAAGATGACCTGATCTGACTCAAAAGACATGTCGACATGTCCTTGATCCCAGCGTCAGATGTCTGCAATGTGAAAGCTTTGATGGGGAAAAATCACAGGATGTCATTACAATAATGTTAATTTCATAAGACAGCCATGCTATCTGATCAGAGTCTGGGCTTTAATGGCAATGTATTTACCTGACATTTCCTGCATACATTGGTATTGGCATACCTGGTTTTGACTCATTAAGTGAACCCACCTGGTCGTTCGCACAGGCTGCCGTTCACCGGGTTGATGCAGGTTTGTGCTTTCAGTCCGCTAGACGCCGGCTCGGCCAGGTAGCCGCAGAACCCGGCGTCGCTTGGCTCGCCAGGTAGCCACTGCAGAGTGGTGTTGGTGAAGGGCGACATGTCCTCCCAGCACCAGTAGGACACGTTGATCTTCCTGAGCCCCACCCAGGGCGTCACTGTGGCCTTATACTGCGGAAACACACACAAAAAAAGCGAGGATTTTACATATCGCTCTCTACTCTTACTCTTACTAATTTCTGCCACTACGGGTCTCTCTATCAAAGCAGAGGACGTTTGCTGAAGAGAGAGTCGGATGCAGAACATCAGATTCTGCTCTGATCCTGAACCATTTACCGATGAGAGGAGAGCTCAGAGATAAGTTTTTAACGATTATAAAGTGGATTTATCTTCACTGTTTATTCATCTTCTGTTTATCAACCTGACTGCAGCAGTGATCCGAGGAGGTGACCGCCATCGTCGGGTTTTATGTTCAGTAATGTCGACTGCTGACTGCAGCTGGAGGGCAAATGTACTTTACTTCATGAACGTAACATTACGGAGAGGAGAGGGGGAAAGGAAGAGAGAGAACCAGAAGCTCTGGTGAGTGCTGAGTTCAGTCAATGACGCCGCGGTCAAACGAGAAACACGACACAAATGGTGGTGGCGAACACACCATTGAACAACCACCGTTGCTGATTAAAAGTGGCATGACTCAGGCACAGATGTTCACAGACGAGGTCATGTTTTAGTTTTATTCGCTTTGAGTTTAGTCTCGTTCACTGACTTCCTTCCTCACAGACTCTGTCCCGGACGACAGGCGACCAACTGAAGCAAAAAAAACTGTCACCTTGAGTAAACGAGTGGATTTCTCTGGGATGTTGGAAACATTGTCAGAAATCTTCTTGTAAGATACAAAAAAGACCCATATTTCATTGGTTCTGACATGAATTCCCCCGGACTGACTGAGATAATAAAAGCAGCTTTACTTCACTTGACTTGGGAGCCTCTGTTATCCATCCCATCTCTAATCAATGGCCGTGCTGTTGCAGTAGTAGTAAACAAAGAGAGCTCGATCTCTCTCAGACGTGTGTCGACTTACTGTTCCATCGGGATTTAATTGCATTTCTTGGATTGATTGATCCCATCTGGAAAACCGCTGGAACTGCTAAACAGCTCAAGGAGTGTCGATGTAACACAGCAGAAGACTCGTGAAGGAGAGTCTTAACGTTTTATTGTTGAACTGGATAGTTTTAAATACCACTGTTGTTCCAGAGAAGTCCGGTTTTACGTCTTCTCCAACTTTAAGCACAAACGGACCGGCAGAATTGAATTCAGACCAACATGGGAAATCTAAACAAATTCATTAGTATGGATGGAAAACACTTGTCGATTCCGGCTCCACTTTGTGATTCAGACTCCAATGTTTTTTGGGTCTTTTAGCTTCAATATTACATATGCCATGTGGCGGCTCCGAGGCACTTTGTAGGATCATAAGTGGCTTACATTTTTTGCATGGGTGGCTCCAGTGAGGGATGGCGGTGTTTGTGCCTGCTGGGTGATCTACACAAATACTAAAGCACGACTGCAGCCGCAGATGACACCATGTTTCATTTAAGAGCAGAGCGGGTCTTTAGAGCTGTGCTCTCGCAGTGCTTTCTGACACGTTCGGGATTATGTAAGACTCTTGAGTGAACTCGAGTGTAGAGGCATGCTGAAATATTTAGACAGATTTAGCTGTGATTAGGCCAATAATGTGGCTCCCAAAAACATTTTTAGTCATCGGCTTGAAAAATGGAGACTTCTGTTCAAATCAGGAAATATCATAGCATGAACAAAGATATATGTCCCTTTTGAGACGGCCTTTCTAGCAGATACTTCTTGTTATCTTGATTAATGAATTTATAAATTAGACATTTGTGCATAAATTGTCAGAAAATATCGGGAAAAGCAATTCCAGAGCCGTGGAAACATCTGGGAAACAGTTCAAAACCTCCAAAATATTTTGTTTACAGTTATTTCAAGAGACAAGCAGATAATTCTCAAATTAAAGAAGTATTTCTGGGTAAACTATATGGTCCCTCTTGCCGTTAATCAGATACACTTCAGCTTAGTGTTTTTTCAGCTTATTTCACAAAATGAATTAGCTGTGAATTTTAGCCTAGCTCAGAGTCAAACCTTGTCTGACTTAAAGTAGAAACAGACGAGTGTTTCTAAGTTATCGTTGGCACCGCTGTTGCAAAAACAGCCAGACAACTTTCAGAAAAGAAACTACCAACAACACAGGACCTTCAAGAAGGTGGACCTGCTGTAGTGGAGATGCAAATCCCTGCTGGGCTGATGTGCTGACTCAAACTGAGTCGAGCCGAGCTAGAACATGTGTATGGAAAAGCCCTGTTAGTCTTCGATGGAAACAGATAGTAATAGCTCCAGTCTGCTAGCCTGAGTGGATCGCCAATCAGCCAAATCAATAATTTGACTCAAGGTAGGGTTGCATTTCATTTGGTCTTCTGGGAAAATGGCAGAGTGAGGAAAGAAGTCAGCAAACGCGGCTGAAGATAACATCAATAAATATTTAACACATAACAAGTCTGCAAATGAAGACAACACCTCCCATGATCTCACACATCCCACGTTATCGAAGTGCATCTTATGAATTGATTAAAAACCCCTCGTGTTAGAAATGACATACTGTGCGTTTAAAGCTCTTTTGATGCCGTTTGATTTGCCAGCTGAGTAGTTTTTAATTTACATCTAACTCGGGAGCCGACTCAATTCGATGTACAGTGAACGTGTGTGTAAGCATGTTCTGGATTTCTTCATGTCAACATACTGAGCAAGAAAAGGATGAGGGATCAAAGCTACAAGACCAAACGTCTTCACAGACAAACACATTCAGCACTTCTTGCATGCTGCTTCTCCCTCATGTGCAAATGGTGCAGTTACAGTGTGTGTGATGTCCATGTACATATCTGATGCAAAGATTAAAGCCAACACTGTCCACATCTATCTGTAGATATGTGACCTGCATCTGATGATATAAAGAGCACCTTTGTGATGGTTAGTCGATTGCCGGGATAGATTTCTGCCTACTTGCTCTAATGGAGCGAGTAAGAGATGTCTGAGCTCTGAGGAAAGAATCTGTTAATGGAAGATTTGTTTCACGCTCACTGGTCCAAAAATCACAGACAAAAAGAATCGAAGCAAAGCTCATCTGCAGACAGAAAAGACAACATTTGAAAAGATGGGCAATGACCACAAAAGACCCACATCCAAGTTCAAAAACTAACAGGGTTGCACAACTTTTTGGTCATAAATCTGAGAAAACACACACAAAAAGATGGTTTCTTTGTGCACTTTTTTAGTTTTCTTCCTCGAATCATTGTGTCGGATCACTTTTACCCTTGATTTTCTTGTTTCATCTGTGCATGAACCTCTGCTTTAGCATGAAAACCTGTTCATAGAGCCTCCAGGTTATCATTTAGCTGCTATTAAATGGGATCTTCTTGCTGTAATGATCTATTTTATCTTCACCACTCTCTGTGTAACTCAAGTGTTATCGATATTTGATTCACTGCTGATGTGACTGCCCAATTCCCTCAAGGAGAATATTTTAAGTTTCTCTAATCTGATAATTAAAACCTCGGACTGACCCCCTCGCTCCTCGTCCTGCTGCTACTTACCACCACACTCATGATCTGCAGCTCCTTCAGGACAAAGTCCACCTTCTTCTGCGTGGTCAGCGAGGCCAGGACGGCGTTGTGGCTCCTGCAGGCCAGCTTGGCGTTGTCGTACGAGTCCTTTGCTGTGATGAACTTCAGACAGGAGTTGCCCACAAGATGCCAACTTTCACCGCAGACATTTTCTGGAATGGAAGGAACACAGACTCCATTTTTTTTTTACCTCTTTCAACTTTTTCCCTTCTCCGTGCGCCTTGAAAAAAGGTGTTGTTGTGCCAGAAACCTCACTATGCAACAGATTTTTCAAAATAAAATGGTTTATTTCCTAACAATCGGTTACCTGGCAGTGAGATGCACTCCTGGTTGCGAGGTTCCCACTGACAGTTCTGGTCCACAGCGCAGCTCTTGCAGCTGGTTTTCTTGTTGCACACGTATGACGGGTTGTCCTTGGGGCAAACTTCAAACTCCCCTATGGCCCCCTGGGAAGGGAAAGCAGGTTCAACTGTTAGGACTCAAAGTACCTTATTATCCCATTTACTGCCGTGTTAATGACATACGGCAAAAAAATGAAATGTAACTTCATTATAGTTTTATGAGGAGGAAGCAGATTCATGAGATTTTCATCACAAGATTGAAATGTTTGTGAACATAATGAAAAAGACTCTTATGTCCAAAATGAAATTATTATTTTTTTTACTGACTATGCAGCTATTTGAGTAGAAGGTCAGGTTATCACAAGTATCAGATTACCTAATAATTGCAGTCAGACAGGCTGACCTTTGTTAATCAGAGAGCGAAAGGAGACGCATGAATCGTCTCGTATGTGTCATACTGACGTAAACGAGCAGTGATTTAATCACAGACTGACAATCAGAACATTCTTCATCAGCCCTTTATCTAATCACTACTCAAATATGACATGACCCAATTTATAAGGTGTAATAACTCTTCATGGAAAAATAAAAGGAAGGTTCATTTTTGACAATGCCGGAGGGAAGAGGGTGTGTATATATATATATATATATATATATATATATATATATATATAAATAATGATTTTGTGAAGCTTAAACTGCCTTTTATGGATAGGTAGTTAGTGGTGTCCCTTTATCTTCTCAGCAAGGTTGGAGTTAGCAAAGTAAGCAGAGATGGCAGGTTAAGCATCGTCGGCCGGCTCAGTCTTCTTACCGTGGTGGAGGTGCAGTTGCTTCCCAGAGACACACACTGGCCTGAACACCACTGGCAGCCGTTGGTGTTGGCGGTGCAGCTGTAGCAGTCTGTGTACTGGTCACACCTCTCGTTATCAGCATCTGCAACATTCAGAAGAGCAATATAAATAGTATAGTAAATAGTATTTTCCAGATGGCCCACTTTTTTCACTGATTTGATTTTCATTGTTTATTCCTTTCACAGCAGCTTAAGTAATTCTGATTCTGCTGCACAGCACAGATCAGTCAACACTTCCTGGATGTGAGGTTTCTTCTGGGGAAACTGGGGCAGGGAGACTACCAGACAGCAAGCAGAGGAAGGAAGGCCCCCCTGGTATTAAATGTGCCTGAAAAAAAGATATTCCAGGGCGCCGTTTCCATCTGCCGCCACTTCTGTAGACACCGACACCGGAAAAAATGAGACCGGCCGGGTCTGGAAGCCGAGGATTTTTGGTGACAAATGGCAAACCGCAAACAGAAGAGAAATTCTCAGCAGGAAGCGAGAGACCTGCCTGAACTGTCCCTGATGATTACCTCCCTCCTGTCCTATCTGACACACACAGCCACACACTAACACACACACCAACACACACACAGAGGTCAATAGAAGTAAATAAAAAGTAATGTTTAAACACAAAATCTGTCAACTAATCAGCTGATCCAGTTTAAGCACAGATACAAAGATGACAGCGTCTAGACTGCTGCTAAAAAGATGCATGAAAGCCTCTTTTCATGCATCATTTCAAAACCTTACAGACATTAAAAAAATACCCTGATGCCACTTTTTTATATACCACCATTTTCTGATTTGCAAGACTGAGGCAGTCCTCAACAAACAAGGTGTCTCTGCCAGAGTCTATGCATGCCGTCAGACATCAGTGTTGTGAATGCAGATGAGTTCTGCAGACAGCAAGAATCTAAAAATCATCCTGGATACGTTCCCATCAGTTTATCAACGTGATGGCGGCGGTGACACTTACACGATCGCGTGTTGCATGAGGCTGGCAGCTGCTGCTGTTCGGTTCCGACGGCGCTGCTCTCCCAGGGCAGGCAGGAGCCCTGGGTGCTGTTCCAGACGCACTGTATCCCCGGCCAGGCCTGGCTGCATGACGCCGCGCTGGAAAAGGCCGAGCAGCTAGGCGAGGTGTACATGAGGACGTCACTGAGCAGCAGGCTGTTGAAGCCGCCGAACACGTACATCACACTGAAAGACAACAGAGGAGAGAGGATGTTAGTGGTGGTCAGGAGCGAAGGGATTCAGGAAGTAAAATGAGAGGATTTCTGCCTCAGTTGGGACCTTTTGTGCACAGTGAGAGCCAGAGAAGCTTAGTCCGAGTGCTCTTGCTCTTCTCTGGGCTTCAACCCGCCTCACAGGTCTGCTAAATCCCCTACAAGTGCCGTCTTCCTGTGCGGATGGTCCTAACTGAACCACCCCCTGTTGTGTGCGTGTGTGTGTGTTCTGATGCAGGGTCATTTCTGAACATCTTTCTCTACCGGCCTCTGTTCAGCTGCTGGGATTAGTGTGCGGGTGTGTATGTGTGTGCTGGGCAGGGTGGATGGGTAATTTGCACCAGTCTGATCATAAGTCCCCTCAGATCACAGAGGGCACACTTCAAACTGTTCGCTCTGGACGTCCTGCTGAGCACACCCATCAGGAGGAGCCGAATGCTGAACCACATTAAAGATGTAAGTCGCTGCGGAGAAGCAAAGGACGACCTCAACAATGAAAGGATGTGTTGAAAAGGGGTCGAGCCACCCCAATTACAGACAAATGCATATTTTCTCTCTTTCATATACAAGGAACAATACGTTACATTATCCTGGATGTTTCCAACACTGTTTCGAACTTCTGTGTTTTTAGTCGAGGTAATGATGCATTTCGTTCAGTTGCTATAACTTCCATGGGGAAACATCCGATGATGCATCAAAAAGTGACGAAGGGAGTCGACCGACGTGACTGAGCTGAATAAAACTTGGTCTGTGAAGATTTCTCCCCGAGTCACGTTCAATAGATTTTCACTAAAGCCGTCTTATGCATCCATATCGGCGTATATGTTGTCTGATATGCACGAATCTAAAACCTTGTTTTTTGTTTTAGCACTACAAAATATGTGTATATATCAGCCTATATATGGATATCTGAATTTTTCACTCCCTTAATTTCGGTATCGGCCGATATTAGGGAGTTAAAAGAAAGTTAAAAGTGAGTCACAGAAAGGACAAGTTAATACAGACACAGATTCATGAGAAGTTATTTAGTAGTGATGTAAAGGAAGTCACTGAGGAGTCAAGTCAAAAATCAAAAGGAAGACTGTTTCCAGATTTTGGGGGGCGCTGACAGCAAAAGCACTCGTCTCTTTCCTTTAGATTCAAGTCTCCACCGGGGGGATTGCTAGCAGAGTTTTGTAGCAGGATCTGTGGTGGAGTGTAGGTACATATGAGCAAAAAGAAAAATCTATGTCGGACTCAGACCTCGGAGTGCTTTAAAAGTCAAGAGTAAAACCTTAAAAAATCGATTCTCAATTCAACTGGAGGTCAGTGCAAAGAGGCTATAACTGGGGTTACAGTGCTGTGGGTGATGTCTCTTATTTGTCTGACTCATTCGTGAAAGAGGAAATGATTGTTCCCTCCAGATGTTCAAGCAGCATCTGTATTTTCCCTTCAACAAAGGCTTCCTACATCACAATCTTTAGTCTTTAGAGGTGCATTTTTGCAGACTCCTCACATTTTCCATTCTTCCCCATCATGTAGTTCATTATTTAGTTTTAAAGCCTTACTCTTAAGTGTTTTTTTTTCTTTTCAATGCAAAAATATATAAATAAAAGCTCAACATCACTGCTTTAAATTCTGTCCTAAACTCTGTGATTGAATCTGAATTTGATCGATGAATAAATGAATGCGTGAACAAACTCCTAATTGCTCCTGAGGAACAGAAGTCATCAGCGAGGATTGACTCGAACAGGGCTGGTGATTCATGTTTATATTTGATACGTTCCCTACGACAGGATGTATAATTTAATATGGATCGCTGTGTCTTGCTCTGCTGGCGGTGCAGATAATACTTACAGATGAGTCATCCCCTTCTGGTCCCGGCACCATCCCCATCACAATCTATTCGTACCGCAGACTGATAATGAAACGTCATGTATGAACGCACAAAGGATTATTTTCCAAGGTAACAGGGTTTTTTTCTTTCTTTCAGTAGTGAGAGTGTCTCTCTGTCAGCTGTCCTTGGTTTTAAGTGTTTGCCTTTTTTTTCCCCCCATGCTGCCATAGAGTTTATAGTTTTATCTGCTGAGGATAGATTTTCTCTTTGTCAACTCAGCGTGTGGATTTCTGGATCAGAATATTAGAAAACAAGCATAACACGATTGTTAGGAATCAAGATGCTTTCTACCTAATCATATGTTCAGTTTTATAAAAGGATTTATGTAATAATTGGGGCCCTTTACCGATAGAAATTTCAAACTATTTCATGTACAAGCTCCAGTGTGAGCGGAAGCAATCGTGAGAATCAAGATCAAAAAGGGAATCAAGGTTATTTTGCTGCACAGAGCAAAGAAAGCTGGTTATCGCAGTGAAGTTTCTCTGTGTATCTATGTGTCCCGCGACTCTGCATCAGAAATTCCTTGCGTAATGGTGCTTTCACTCGGGGTCAAAGTGCATCGGTGTATGTTATGCATGTATCAGAGCTGTCTTAGCCCATTTGGAAGATCATAGATGAGACGTTATAAAAAATAGATGCCAGGAGAGTTGTTGTTGTTGTTGATCTGAATCCGAACCATTCATATTCCAGACCTGTATTCTACTTTTCTGCAATCAGAAGAATAAACTACTTTGAGCGGAGAGTTTCCCTTCAATCCACGTCTCAGTGTTTGGTTCCTACGAGCGTGTTAATGGTTGTAAGTTTGATGTTATTGAAGGCTGATCAAAGGAAGAAACCCAGAGAACAGCATCTATCAGTGTAGTTTCAGATTGCAACCGAATGAATAACCCTCGTCTCATTTTAAGATTGACACCACGATGCATTATTTAAGACATATTTCTCGCTTTTTTGCCTTTATGGGGCTATTTTATTCTTCCTCAGTTGAACAGACATCTGAATGTATTGTAGTTGTTTGTTCTGCAATGCATAAAGTAAAGCAAAATAGCTCTATTGTGAACGATCGTATCACAATAGAGCTATTTTGCTATACTTTACACATTTCAGGGCAACATATTGTTAAACATATTGAATCTTGAGGTACTCTGTCTGCAATACGGTGGGAATCACACTGTGGAAAAGGACCTGCTCCTTCTGTAGACATAAAAGTCTCACTCTAAGGTGACAAAAACACTGAAGCTTGGTTTCAGGTGATTATATACTAATAAAAACATAATTATGAATGCTATATTCAATTTCTGCCAATAGATCCCCCTAAATCCTACACACTAGACCAATTAAAACAATATGATGAAGGGTATAAGAAAGTTGGCAAATCAAACGCAAGTGATCATCAAGATCACTGAATGCAGATCAAAATATTCAGGTTATAAGCAGGATTTTTAGATAATTTCACTGAAATCTTCAGTCAGTACTTCTGTTCTTAATTTCGTCAGCAAAGGCTTTAATTCACAATTTCAGACGCCCATAATGAGCTTTATTTTCTAAGGAGCGATTGGTTTTAATTGTTTTCCCCACCATATAGCACATATCTCAGTTAAGTTTAATACACATTTCCCCTCGTCTCCACTAAAAGCCTCTGCTGAGTGAGTACAGTTTGTTCCTACACTCATGTTCCAAGTGCGCAGAGAGACGATCATGAATAAACAACCATGAAATGAACCACGTCAGCTGTAATTTCCCACTAGAAAAGCCTAAAAGTCCCATAATGTTACACTTTTATGTACATCTGATGCAGATAGGTACCGAACACGTTTGTTTGTATAACGTATTCCATCTCTGCATGTCTTCAAATACCGTGTGTGCATAATTAAACATGTGTGGGCCCGGGTGGAAATAGAACCTGTCACTCTGGGTTACATGCACTCAAGGAACAGGGTTGCTCAGAGAAAACGGGTTAAGACGGGAAATCTGAACAACAACGTGTCTATACACGGCAGATTGTTCCCCCTGCTTACTCACCACCCAAGAGTGGTGTGTTTTCAGTTTATTAGTGATACACAGATGGAAGATTAAAAATTAATTAAACTAGAAAGAAAAAAAAGTGTTGATACTTAAGGACTCTATGTGAAAGATTAACGCCATTCTTACGAAAGATATTCCGTCATTCGCCATATCTGCCAATCTCCTCGTGTTCAGTTCGGTTCATATCAGGCGACTGTAAAAACACAGCGTGAGTCACAAACCTGTCACACTATTCAGCGACCCTGTGTGCCCCTGTTTCCAAGCATCTGCGTTGGTTATGTCTACTCATTTATTCAGGTTTGCCCTTTAATATTTCACCCATCTTTTTGAAGTAAGAGAGCTTTCTTCTCTCCTTTCTTAGGCTGATTGTGGTCAGAGAGTGTGTTGTTTTTCCTGAATCCAAACACGTCTTCATTCTAAGAATGATGATTCAGTGAGCTGAGGAGATCCTTTAATGACAGGCTTGTTATGCTGTGGTGGTGCTCTTCTTGAGCTTCAGGAAGTCTTTTGTACCGGCTGCAGGGAAGTTTTCTCATGTACATCGTTGCTGACCGTCACTGTTAATGATGATGATGATATGATGTCGATAACTGTGATCATACTAAGGATTGTGGCAATGGTGTTATCCATGAATATGTTGAAACAGCCATATTGATGTTTACACCATTTATGTATCACGTATGATGCTATGTCCTCACCTGTCGTCTGTCCTGTATGTACAGTGGCACTCAGTATTTTCTAACGTATTGTACCATATCGTATCATAACATATGGTATTCTACTGTATTGTATTATAATATATTCTATCATATCCGTTAATTCATATCATATTGTATCCTATCATATCATGTCATGTTGTGTCGTATCGTATCATAATGTATCAGTCGTACTGTATCGCATCCCATCCTATCGTACCTTATCCTATCGTATTTGTGTACTATTGCATCATATCATATTCTGTTGTGTCCTATCCTATCCTATCATATTCTGTTGTGTCCTATCCTATCCAATCGTATCCTATCATGTCCTACCCTATCCTATCCTATCGTATCCTATCGTATCCTACCCTATCCTATCCTATCGTGTCCTATCATGTCCTACCCTATCCAATTGTATCCTATCGTATCCTATCATGTCCTACCCTATCCTATCCTATCCTATCCTATCCAATCGTATCCTATCGTATCCTATCGTGTCCTATCATGTCCTACCATGTCCTACCCTATCCTATCCAATCGTATCCTATTATGTCCTACCCTATCCTATCCTATCCTATCCAATCATATCCTATTATGTCCTACCCTATCCTATCCTATCCTATCCAATCGTATCCTATCGTGTCCTATTCTATCCTATCATATCGTATACCATCGTATCGTAACGATTTGCATCTTATCCTATCGTATAGTAGCGATACTTGGCCAGTGCTGGAGTTTTATCATGCACATGTACAGAATTGGAGGTGCATAAACGTCTTGATTCTCAGGCTCATCAGTGCGGATGTGGAAGATTTTGCAACAATGCAGTAACAGAGCATAATCGTGAACTGCAGTCTATACAAAATCATAGCCTACATATGTTTATTGTTGATTGTTATGTTGCAGCGCCACTCTCTTGCGTTGAATTGTGGGTGAACATTAGGCGAACATGTCAGGAGATGTGACGGAGGGAGGCAGTGTGTGATAACAATTGCACCCAGTAATTTAAAAGCGCACATCTGGGGATGTTTTGGATATTATGAACTTACTGGGAAGCACAAATGCTGTGTGTAAAATCTGCCTAACGAAAGTTAAATACTTTGGTAGTAAAACAAATTTTAGGAACCGCATTAGCCATTTCACTCTAAGCTAACATCTGCAACCATCAAGAACAGCTAATCAGCCAAGAATTAAGGAGGCACTGTCAACTTGTATGCAGAGTCACGTTTTTGATGTTTGCCACACTCAGGAAGCCCCCAGTCTTAAAACTGTTATGAGAAAATTATATTTTTGGAGATTACATCACATTATGTCTTGTTTTTGTAATGTTTATGCACTGAGATGGGTTATCAGACACTGATGTTGAGAAGACGCAGCTGTTTTATATTGTCAGACAAGACATCTCCAGCAGAAGAGTTATCTCATATTACAGGAACTGGCTTTCTTATCTGGAAATCAGGTTACTGTAAAAAGCCTCAGTAACCCGGTTACTTAATGTTAGCACTCACGTCTAATGTTAGGATGTATGGTCTATAAATTAACTTTAAATATAAAGTAAGACAAGAAAAGCAGGCCCCAGGAGTAGTCGGAGTCTTATGATCATCGTCTTATGTAATGATTAGGTCCAAATTATGTCTTTTTCCTGATTTTATTTCCATTGTGCTCAGTATTTTAGCACTTATATACATTATATGATCCATAAAGCCTTTGAGTGAAGCACCCTTCACACTGCTCTCAATGAAGTGCTGCATAAATGATTACCTGTCACTGAAGACTGCCGAGTGTCCGAAGCGATTGACGTCGTAGTAGAGGTCCGGTCGAGGCAGCACCGTCCACTCATCACACGCTGCAACAGAAAGAAGACACAAAGAGGTCAAACTGGTGACCTGCTCCTACATATTAAATCATACGTGTCGTCAGCAGTGTTCATCTGACATGCCATGGGTGGTTAAGCGAGACCTTTAACAGCTCATATCCTCGTGTCAATCACCAAGTCGGTCGGGGAAGTGTCCTTGACCGAGACACTGAGGGTCTGACGACTACAGGAGCAACAATCACGCTGAGGAAATGCATCCAGGCGTTTGTGTCTGAATGACCTACAGTATTTTAGAGCAAGTAGCTCGTTAAAAATAGGGTTAATCTCCTCTGCTGATCTCATTTCCAGGCTGTAGCTACAGGTTCTGAACATTGATTAGGCCGACATTAAAACCTGTCGTCCTTCAGGCACCTCAGCCAACAAAACGTGACTACAGATCTGAATCTTTTAGCTCCTTTTATAACTCCTGTTCCCTGCAGATGTGAGATTGGTTAAGGGATTTGAAAGGATACAGATTCAATAAAACAGATTCGGAACAGGATTCAGATTTGACGCTACTGAATCCAAATGCTACCCTCCTCCCACTGACGAGAACCAACGGGAATGAGACAAAACCCTGAACAACCAGCAACTGTTTCAGGGAAACGACATCATATCATTTCAATGCTCAATTTGATTTCAAAAGTTTAAGCTATTTAGACCTCTTGTTCCCAAACTTTTGGGTTTTATGGCTCCTTAAAATGAAGCAAGGCTGAATGTGATCCTCTATGGGTTTAAAATGGGCTTAGATTGGAAGCATTTTAACCTTTTTTTGCAGCTTGCTGATATATTATGTAACTGATATGTATATATTATTAAAATAAGTGTTAAATAGCTCTGTATTCTAACAGTAACCAGTGTAATAGAGTGTTTTGGTAACCCATGCCCACATGCTTATATCTACCTTAAACATCTACAGCAATAAAATGCAACATGCACATTAATGCAGCAGTAATATTAATCCAAAACTATCAAATATAACAATAAAACACTGACAGGGAACAATTACTGAACAATTTGATACTGATTACCTCCATACATTCACTCAATCAAGGATATGAATGATGAACTTCTATTTGTAGATGAATTTTTTCACAGTGTGGTATCGATTACTTCTGTCACGACTGACCACTGGTATCGATGTCTTCAAAACTATTTCAGTGACTGTTTGAATGTGGTTAGTGCCAAGGTGTTGAAACAAGAGTGATGTGCAACCTTGAAAACTTTGCAGTGCAGTTTTAACCTGCACCTCCAGATGTCTTGACATTCAAATCATCAAGTCAGTGCTTATTAGGTGAAATAAATAAATAAACATCGTGATGGATTCCTTTCAGGTTGTTTTGAGATGCAGCTCCAGCAGTGTGTGACAGTGTGTACACCTATCACCAGTCTGTACAAACAACCACAACCTAACAAACAACGACAAAAAAGAGCCGCCTGAAAGTCAAAGCTGCAGGGACACACACCAGAGACTGCAGTACATCACCTTCAGTCAGTACAATGCAGTGCAAGTCATCATGGTCTCCCAGAGGAGCGAGTGACAGCTGCAAGAGATGCCACATTCACGGGTAGACACTGCCCTCTGGTGTCACACTGGCGGTACTGCAGGTGGTGTGGTGCATTGCCCCTCAGAGTGAGGATCCATTATGACACCATCTACCAATGTCAGGACAGCGGACGGCCCTTAAGTTCTACGCTCTAATTGAGTTCAGCTCGTTAAGGAGGGGCGATTAGTCCTAGACGCACAGCCCATCTTGACTGTAATTACCAGACAATTACAGAGCTGCCGCTGCTGACACCGACCCTGCAGCTGGCTGGTGGAGGGGGAGATGGGAGAGGAGGAGTAAATAGTCTACTATTCTTTTCTGTCCAATTACAAAATCATACAGAGGATGAGGAGTGGCAGGTAGGAGAGAGAGAGGTCAGGACAACAACACTTGGAAGTTTTTAATTTCTAAAGTTCGACTAAAAAATGCGAAACTCTCCGGGGAAATCATGAAAACAATTTGTTTCCCGCAGCGACTAATGTGAGATGAGTTAGTCTCATTACGCCAATCAAGTAAGGACACGTAGGATCATCAATGTATAAATGGGACAGTATGCTTTGAATTAAAGTGGTGTGGCGCCTCTACATGTGCTGCTGCAGCCTCCATCTTCACACCACTCCTGGAAGAAAAAGGGGGACCATTCGTTGGGGATGTTTCAGTCCCAACATGCAACTCTCATGAACAAAAAAGCTCGTCACACAGGGAGGGGGAGGGGAGGTGGGGTTGCTCGTGCCCACTGAGATTGTAATTTCGCCGCCTGTCAATCATCTTCGTAATGACATAGAAAAACAGAGCGTCCCGGGGCCGTTCGGAGGCCTGCAGGGAATTCTCCCTCCCATCCCGACAGACTGAAAACCTCCCATTAATGAGCAGCTTATGACAGCGCCGCAGAAGGAGGCCGACTCAATTTACAAGACTGTTTGTCGGCAGCTAATAACATGAGGATGCCAATATGGTTTCTGACAAAGCCGTGCTAACTTCTATTAGGACCTAACAGAGAACTTTAAATGGGATTTTAATTAGACTGCAAAAATGTGCGCAACAATTGGAAACAATCAGCTTTTTGTCGTAGTTGGCTCATGAATAATGACGGAAAAAGTCAGTTTTTCTACCCTAAACTCTGCTTCTTCTTCATACAGACGGACACAGAGGCGTCAGTCTGAACCACTTCCTCTGCTGTTGAGCACAAACCGAGGGTTAAGTATCTTGATTGAGGGCACCGAAGCAGTAAAAATAGGAAAGCAGAAGAATAAACACAAGAGCACTGAGAGTTTGTCCCCGAAGCCACCAGTGTGAATCAGACTGACTAGTTTAACGCTTACGTTATTAAGCTTTGATCACTTTGGATTTACCTTCAGCTGGAAACCCCTGAGGAGTCGGGCGTGAACTACATGCTCTACGAAATCTCATCTGACAATTTTTACCCTGAAGACCCGACTTTCCTTTTTGTACAGATGTGAATGAAACAAAAAGAAGATTCTGGGAAGTATTTCGGGCTAAAACCTGCTCACAGTAGCATCGATTGAATTTGAATGTCAATTTTTAAATTAATGGTCAACTAAAGTCTCAAAATTCTCAGATTTCTGCTTCTTAGATGTGACGTTCTGGTTTCTTTGCTCCTCGATGACAGTAAACTGAATATCTTCGGGTTGTGGACAAAACAAGACATTTAAGGACATCGTCTTTGGCTCTGAGAAACACTAATCGACATTTTCCACCATTTTCATGGATCAAAAACTAACTAATCAAATTATTGAGAAAATAACCAACAAAATAATTGACAATGAAATGGTTTATGGAGCAGCACAGCCTCTCTGGAACCACTGGAAAGACATTTAAAGTTTATTACGTCTGGAAATCAAACAAGCCAAGTGAATGTGCGGGATACCAAAATATCCAACAAAGTATGTGGACACGTGACTCCTCATTCGAAAGACTTTCCACCAGATTTTTTTAAACCAGGCTGCTGGGATTCAATCCCATTCAGCCACAAGAGCATCCGTCTTGTCAAGTACTTAAACACCCTCATTTCCTCAAAACTAGGAAATTTAATTATGGAGCTGGCTGTGTGCATGAGGACAGTTTCATGTTAAAACAGCGAAGATTCAAAGACAAAGATTACACAAAGATGGCAGGTAACCCAGGCCACACAGCGTTGTCCAAATACTTTTGACCATGTTGTGTGTGTAAGCTACATTTAAGTTTGCCAAATGTCTTCCTCGCTCTCGGACAAGTCATCTGATGTTTCTCCAGATGTTACAGCAACAGGCAACCAAATGAAACGCATCGTCACCTCGAGCAAACGTACGGGTTTCTCTGGTTCGAACATCGTTGGTAACATTTGGGATAAATGCTCAACAAAATATATAACAAAAGTCAAAAGTTGTTTTTTGGCAATTTAAAAGCAGCAACTCTCCAGACAATGAGGGGCTACCAGCGCTTCCAGCAAAGAACAAGATTAATATGTGCATAAATAAGCCACGAAAAACAAAAAAAACAAGAAGCTTCCAAGAGGCAATTTAACGCCAACTCTCCGCTTCACTCCCTCTATCCGGGAAATATTACAAATACTAGCATGCACAAGAAAAAAACGCTACACTGCTGGTAAACTTTAGACCTCATTATTTTGAGCATTATGTATGAAAAGGAGCTGTGGTTTACCGCTCGTGTACATCAAGTTGCGACATTTGACCTTCTGTTGCTCCAGCGGAGCAGCTCAGAGTCCAACAACAAAACACTGCAGTTGTTCTGAGCAGCTCCCAGGTGAGAGTCTGTGGCTGTATGAATGCAAAGCAGCTCTGTCCAGGAACAGAAAAGATGATGCACGCTAAGCGAAACACTACAGCTACAGGAGCTGCTGCTGCTGCTGCTGCTGCTGCTGCTGCTGTTGTACTGACCCAGACTGTAAGCCAGGAAGTCGGAGGAGAAGCACTTGGCACCGTGGCTCATGGACGTGTCGTTGTGCGTGTTTCCTCCGAACACCAGCATCGTCCCACTCACTATCACGGCCGTGTGGAGGTAACGGAAGAAGCCGCTGTCTCTCAGGATGGTCCTGCACAAACACACAGATGTGGTTGTTATACAGTTAGATGTGATACAGCTGTTACTTTCAAACAAGCACTGTAAATGCTTTAAAATGAGTTTCATCTGGCCAGATTCCTGAGCCACCAAGAAAGAAAAAACTTCACCATTTCCTCTTGTCCACGTCGAACTTGTACAGGTCTCCAGCCAGGCCGTACTTGTTGGCACTGAAGGCCTTGTAGCCTCCGTGGATGTAGATCGCTCTGGTGCCAGGGTCGAACACGCTGCTGTGGCCGTATCCGCCCTGGACCAGCGCGCCGTCTGTGTTCACCAAGCTCCATGTGTTCTTGGCTGGAGGGTCACACAAACATCTTTTGCTGAGCAACACAAAACTAGCTTCAATGACACAGTGACATAACAACAGGTTCAGAAAAGTCTCAGGGTGATTTAGGAGGATTTAGTTTTTCGGTCCCAGCCGGGATGAAGTGGAGGTGATTACAGCTTAACTGAGTTTACACTGTAGCTTATGAGTCAAGGAGAGATAAGCCAATATCAATCTTTGTATTATTGCTCCTTACATGCATCACCAGTACAAAAACCAGCATCAGAGTAGCCTCAGGTTTTATTGGCGATCATTCAGGAAATGATAATAATCAAATTGCTTTCATTTGCGAGCAAATAGGAGATGCACTCTTGTCCATCGGCCACAGCGGCAGGTTAATTCATCCCATTTTCTCAGACTGATTGGCTTTTAGGAGACAATGAGACCTCTAAATTAAGTTCGGCCAGCTGCCAACGAGGTTGGTGGATTAGATGAACACACCCGCCGCGTCTGAAACTCATTAGCTTCATCTTGGTGGCCAGTGTTAATTTCCTGTTGTTATAAAACGATATATTTAGACACCAACACTCAGGCCAAGATATTAGTCAGAGCAGAGGAGCAGCTAAAGGTCGTCTGTGGCAGGTGCAAAGACTAAACTTCGAGAGAAACTCTCTCTACAACACTACACGTGACGGCAGTTTCCTGACAGCACCTGCTACTCACCGATGTTGTACTCCTGCACCTGGCTGATGTAACCGTACAGAGGACAGTGTCCAAACAGGACCAGCATGATGGGACTGGCCCCGTCCTGGATGGGGGGCACAATGTGGGCCGAGTGTCCCACCACAGCGTACTGATCCTTGGCACGCGGGCTCAGCAGGACCCAGGTCTGGTTCTGGATGTGGAAAACCCACAGCTGGCTGGACACGTTTCCAGTGGAGTCGATCTTTCCTCCGTACATGTAGATCTTCCCCTGGAGGAAACAAAGACGGCAAACAATGGAGGAGAGATTTAGATTCAACACACTGATGAATCCTCATTAAAAGAAGTAAACAGGCATTAAAAGTTTGAACTGTTAAAACACAGGATTTGTCCACATGCTGGTCTCAAACCGTTCTACACTTTTGCTCTTCGTTTTGACAGAACCAAAACCCGACACAGTCACGAACCGTCGTCCTAATGAAAACTTACGATGAAACTTGAAACACAACGAGAAAAAAACACAAGACTCTCCAAGAAATAAAAACTTGAGCACCAACAACAACCTCCCGTCTGCCCTTGAGTTTTGAATAAGAACACCGGTTTATTATTATTATTATATTATTATTCCCCAGACGGTTGAAAGACCTGAAGACAGTGTGGAGGTCAGACACAAGAATGTCCTTAGATATTAAGAGCTGATGGTTTTATTTTCATAAAACTAAGTTCACGCGTAGTTAAATCAAGTTTTTTACTTTCTTTCTGTCTGTTAGTTTTATTAATTTGATAGTTTTTCTATTCTTATTTGCAACCGTACTTCATGTTTCTTATTCTTTGCTCCGTTTTATGTTTGTACAGCACTTTATAACTTTGAAAAGTGCTGCATAAATCAAGTGATCATTAATAAAACTCATCATAACTCATGCAGCATACTGTATTTCTACTCAGATCTTTCTTATATAGTAATATCTCAATGAAAATAAGTGTTCTCTGAAAGGCTCCGTTTCACAAACACTTGAATTATTCATCCCCAGGAGAGAAACAAGTGTCTCCTACCTTCAGCGTTTTTATAAAGCAGCGAGGGGTTTGTGTGCTTGAGAGCCTGAACCGGCACATTATCTGCTTTGCGAGACTTACATCAGTTCTTTCTGTTGCGTATCAACGCTGATTTGATTTCAGATTTGTCTTGCGAGCCCGCATTGACTTCCAAGACACATTCGCACGCCCGTGATGCAATTTGAGCTGCAGAGTGTTTGTAATGCACAAACTCGGTTTCTCTCTCAAACCACAGAGCAGACAGACTGCGTCTTCCCTCTGAATCCTCCTCACTCTCATTTATTATTCCATCAGCGGCTCCTAACAGTCTTTCAGGGCTGAGGAGAAACGGCTTCACCACTTCACTGCGGCATATCAAAAACCCAGAGATTTATATATTAGTTCCAGACAACAAACAGACTCTACTGAAAGCAAAAATAAAAAGGGTGAGTTTATAATATTTCTGCTGGTTCCTCCATTTAATTTAGCTGTCATCGCTTCTTTCCACTTCCTTTTTTTTTATCTTTGTTTCATCTCACTGGATTTATATCTCGCCGAAACTACAGATGCAAGACACTGTGTTGTGTTAATGTACATCCTGGTTCACAGTAGATCTCCACGTACCTCGTACATAGCCAGCGAGTGGCCGTATCGTGGCGTGACTGTGTTGACAGAGGGGTCGAGGCTCAGCCAGCTCTTGCTGCTGAGGCTATACCTGCAGGAAGATGAACAGAGAGGAGTGATGATCATGAAAATCAAAAATACATGTTCTTCCTCTCAGCTCTACAGTGCTATTTATCCATCAGTATTGTTTTGGTGTGAGTTGCAGAGTTTTGGAGATGTCTGCCTTCTCTCGAACATAATCGAAGCCTCAAAAATAGCGTCTCTTTCCAGAAATCATGACCTGGTTGCTGAAGATTATTCACAGTCCAATCTAGATAGATTAATAGCTCTACAGGTGAGTAAGAAACTCTGCAAGTTGGACTTTTATTCACTTGCTTCTCTCTTCTGTGTTCAATCATTTTCACATGTCAGAAATTAATTATAGAAACTGTTCACTCAAGACTTCCTTTATCACATGAATGTGACAAGATGTGGAAACCTTGACTCGTAAGTTCCTCTTCTGTTTTCTGTGAGACGTAGGGGAGCTTAGAATACAGATGACACTTATCTGTACAGTAAACACACGTCTGTTCATAGAAGCCCAAATAATCTAATTAAATTTAAAAGCCAAATAGTCTCTTAAATAAGAATGTCAACTTAATGCTTAAGCTAAGCTAACTGTGTGCTCTCCAGCCCTGTTAATAGACAAACATAAGAGCGTTATCAGTCTCCTCATCTCATGTAGAGCTGAAACGATGAATCCATTGATTTATTGGTTACGATCGTTTTAAGAATTTCTTAAGGGGGGAAATGAGTCAAAATTATCTGATTCCAGCTTCTTAAATGTGAATAATTTCTGGTTTCTTTGCTCCTCTATGACTGTAAACTGAAATTTTTTGGGTTGTGCACAAAACAGGACATTTAAGGACGCCATCTTGGGCATTTTCCACCATTTTCTGGCACTAATCGATCGATCAAGATGATAATCTGCAGATTATTCGACAATTAAAGTGCGGTTTTACTTAACTTTATTTGCAGCCCTTATCTAATGCATGTATTGCAAACTGTTGAACTATGTCTTCAACTCTTTTCGACATTTTGAGCTGCACTTGTGGGACTTTGTCTTTAATGTTGTTTGTCTGCTTATCTTCTCATCAAGCTGCCAACTGTCTCCATGCCAAAACAACATTGGTGTCAGTGTACAACATGTTCTCAACCCGACGCTCCAAAGTCTAATGACTTCAAATATACATATGAACCCTAAACCTACTAGCTAGCTATCAAACTTAAAAAAGCGTTGGGTTTCTTAGCCTTCGGCAGCTGTCTGGTTTTGAGGACGAGAATTAGCCAATAGTCGAATCTATGCCAAGGTGACAAACACAATAAATTGTATGAAGTTGGCAGAATGCTCCTTTATAGTCTCGTATGATACCCTGAGCTGATAAAAAAGGGCCTGCTGAAACCCATAAAACCAAAATACGAGCCGAGGGAATAAATGTGACCTTCCTGGGTGGAGTTCAGGGCGAGGAGCGTCGGCCTATCCTGTAATTTTATGGTTTTAATTACATCCTTCAGTCTGCGCAGAGGCAGGAAGTCGTGGGGCTTCTTCCTGACAGCACTGACAGCCAAGTATTACTTCAGCTCTCGGTATAAAAGGCATTGAAGTTAAAAATATTTAAATTTTTGCAACACTGCCTTTGAAAAGCACATTCCCTACAGTCGCATAGCAACAGCACGACTCATGTCTCGCAGCTCTCAGGGATGAGAGCAGCTGCCAAATGCCGAAAAAAATCGGAGTGGAGATGCTGACAGGGAGGGGAGAGAGAGAGTACTTACGCTTTGACCATGTGATAGTCGGAGGCGTTGAAGACGTAGCCTCCGATGACCCACATAGTGCCCTGCTCCACCACGGCCTTGTGGGAAGCCCTGGCCAGTCCGGCCTCGGCGTAGTCCTCCCGGCTCCAGAAGGAGGAGTTGGCAGGGACGGAGACGGAGCAGTCTGGACCTGAGGAGGGAGGGAAAACCACAGAGTCAAATGATGCAGGGAGATCTGTTAATTCATTATCTAACATCGTAAACATTAAATACGAGTTGCCTAAAGAGAGATTAAAAATACCAACGACATAAATCAGCATAAAAATAAGTTCTAGTTTGTGAGAAAGTTCTTGCTTCAACAGAGGATTTAACTTTCACATGCTTAACCAGTTCACTTTAATGCCCTGAAGCCAGACAGAGAGTGCAGGAGAGGGGCCATCTGCTTTAAATGAATTGACTGTGAAGGTAGAAAAAGAAAAAGAAAAAAAAAAACAGGATCCATTATTGATTTCATCTCCTGAATTATGAAGGAGAGAGGTGACAGAGAGGTTGAAGAGGCATTTAATACCTGCAGATAACACAGCGATTACGCAGGTGTGGAGTTTGTCTTTGATAAGCTGTGTAAAGAAAAATCGATGCCGTACAGAAGTTTTATTTGATGTTTGGAGGGATTTAACTTTTTCTAAGGAAAATGTGCCGCATTTTATGTGGATGTCCAGAATAGCGTTGATGGTTAATCCATCCAATTAAAGCAATATGTTCCTCGGTGCTATGTCGACACAGAAAGCAGAGTTTCTTCTGTTGCCGAGCCGTGTCGACAGCTCCTTCATGTACCAGGATGCACTGTGCATGAAGATGTATCCTCATCCATACACGTGTCACGATTTTAATTTCATTTACTTACTTTTTTTTTGCCTTTTTCATTGCTTTATTCGATAGAACAGTGGCTGGAAATGTGATGAGAGAGAGGACGACATTCAGCAAAAGGGCCACAGGTCAGATTCGAACCCTGGGCCGGACACAGCCTCGGTACAAGGGCCTCTTTTGACACATGCGATAAGGCGCTCGATGATGTGAATTTCAAATCGAAAACTGATTGAAATGAGTATTCAGTTTCAACAACAACACTTTCATTGAAACGTGCAGAAAATGTGTGTGATTGCTGCATCCGCTGCCACCACTTGCAGTGAGCAGAGTACAATAATCGATGTCCTGCAAGAGGTTAATTCATCAGAAAAATCTAATTATCGAAATCAAAAGCAGGGTCTGTAACTCTCCCATCTTTTTCACACTGTTACAGGTCCAACATGTGTGTGTGCTGCTCGACACACTCATGATAGTGGCTCTTCTTTTTGTGTTGAACAGTTTGTTCCCAACTGATGAATGAAATACTGCGATTAGATTTGAAATCAATTCTCTAAATGTCCATGACCGTTTGGCCTTGTGGTACATTGAAAAAAAAAAAAAAGTAGCTGTTGATATCAAACCTTTTTATTTTGAAAAAAAAAAAGCTGACAGTATAAAAAGCAGCTGTCGGGGCATAAGACCAATGATTTTCTGATCTTTATGAATCAAGACTCGATAAAAAAATAAGGCGAGGGCTGCATCGGGTCAGGAGTGAAAATGGAGTAAATTAGATGTAGAAAAAAATTAAATAAAACCTCATGGACGAGGGCGAAGTACAAATAAAAAGTGGAAAAAAAACAAAAAACTGACTGTCCAGCTCACTTACAAAGAACGTCCCTGGTATGAAGTCAGTCTGATGTTAAAAATCCACCATTAACTTAATGGATACGCCTCATCGGGGTATTCATTATTAAGTTAATAACATTATCAGAGTGCCTTGGATCCTCGGTCACACACAATAACCACAAGAGGATGTTTCATCTGATAATCGAAATGGTGGATCATGACAACCCTGCTCATCCATCACATGCTCTGCACTCATATTTTGGGATGCAATTTTCACAGTTGGAAATTTAACTAGCCTACAAAACAAGAGAACAAGTTTTTGTTTATGAGCGGCATCACGCCTTCTGGCTACCCAGAGGCTGAATCTCCCTTAACGCCAATTACATCACTGGTGTTCGAGGAAGAGCGGATGTTGCTGCAGAGGAACTCGGCTTTCTCAGTCAATAAAGCAGACACTGAGGAGCTTACTGCTTCAATCGACTGCATTTACCATCATTGTCATTTTGAGCAATCTCTGGCCTTTATGATCAATACGGTGCTGTCGGCAGGAATGACACTGAAAATAATAATATCTATATATACGTATATATATTTATTGGTATTCTATATGACAGTGATGTCAATATTTACTCCGCTGACACTCCTTTTTATTATAACTCTGTTGTATTTTAGTTTTTTATTCTTATATACTGTAATACTGAACTATGTCTGGCAGAATATCTATCCTACTGGATTAAACACGGCTCATTTTCCCTCCAAGGCTTTAAAGAAATGAGTGGAATGACTATGTTAAAGACAGATGGCCCCGGCCGGAGCTGCCTTCCCCCTGTTGCTGGACATGAACAATAACCGTAGCGTAAACCGGAATCGCTTCTGAATGAAGGGAAAAGATTCTGAGAAGTATTTTAGCGAACAGCTGCCAGGTCAGAAATAGAAAGATCGGCCCGTCCTGTTGGTGGACGCCGCAGGTATGCGGTGCAGCTTGTTGTTGATCTGTTCGTCTACAGTCTCTCCATCCGACCTGATGAGAGACAGATAATAAACCTGCCTCGAATCAAATATTTATCAACTCATTAGTGCTATCACTCCATCCTACAGCAGAGGCAGGATGTTAACGTCTGGGGGAGTTTCCTTATTGATCGTTATCAAAACAATGTAGAAGCGGTCACGTGACAGGAAAGGAAGTGTTGTGATTCACAGCGACAATCAAGGTCGCTTTACCCATTCTCCTTTTTTGTTTTGTTCAGAGGCTGAACAGAATCCCTGGTGGCTAACATTCTCCAGTCCGACTCCAGTATCGCTAAGCAAACTAAATTACCTTTGTACCTTGGTGGCATTTCCATAAATAAAACAAACGCGGCCTCGGCCCTCCCTTAAAGACGTAATTTGTTGGAGGCTACGCATCTGTGAAACAGAGATTAAATGCAAGGCTGGCTTGACTAAACAGGCATCTGTCTCTGCCTTTGCACTGGTTGGTGCAGAAAATGAGTTCATTTGGAAGCTGGCAGCACAGAGTACACTAAGTGTGCTATTCCTCAGCTAACACACCATGACAGGGTAATAAAGGCTAAAGAAAATGCCAGTCTGTTTCTCAACTCCCCTAGCTTTGGTAATTAGATCGTGAGCACACTGAGCTGCTGATATAACTGCAGTTAAATTAAGCCATTGTCTCTGCTTGTGCAGACCGGCGCAGTGGAGCCGTTTAAGAACTAATAGAGCGGCTAAAACGCCCAGATGGTCCGATTCAAAAAGGATAAAGAAGTGTCAGATCATCACCAAATAAAAAATAAAAAAAGGTTCAATATTCATGAGTCAACCAAAAAAGAAGAAGAGGAAGCCGACGCAGCAAAAAGTTCATTTCAAGTCCATCAGGTTACAGCAGATGGATGTTGTGGGGGCAGCGGGAGCCTCAATAATGCCGGTGGAGGCTTAAAGCTGAAGAGGCACTGGGTTGAATCACCAGATAAACAGGCAAAATCTGGACGGATAAAGTCGGTAACGCTCTTTACTAAACCTCCAACTGCTCCACTGGAGCTGCTTAGTGCTCAGCTGCACTGGATCTTTACTGGGAAGGTTTGTTCTTCTTTATTCCTGCGTGTGCTCTCAAAGAAAAACGCTGAGACGCTCTGATACATTCATAACAGTATATATAATGGACAGAGATTAAAAAAAATATATCTGGGTCAGAGTGTGGTATCCATGGTGAAGAAGGTGGGATGAACTGGCCTTTTATTTGTTTTTACACCATAAAAACAGCATAAAAAAGGGTGTAAATGACTAAATACCACTTTGAAACACCAGGAGGTTTAAGTTGTTGTTTGCCACTTAAAGTAAAGGACAGACGGACACAAAGGCCGTAGCAGAGATGTTGCATCCAATCTTCATTTTCTCTACTCCCGAAGGCATCGTACCTGCTCCATAAACCCACTATATTTCCATACGTTTCCTGTGTTAATAATTGTGGCTGTTCTTGGCAGGTAGATTTATGTTTTACCCACCCCTGCTGGGACCGGAGCCGCTGTTCACTCTGTACAGAGCAGCTCAGTTAAGTCACTGAGGAGTGTTTGGCATGTATGGGCCTGCTGAAGCCAACCTGATGACACTGTGTTTATTCAAGACAGCGAGACAATGAGGTCACTGGCAGCTGAGAGATGCTGCCGCAGTGCCAGCCCACCTTGCCATCCGGTGTTGCAGACGCACGTCTTGCCCCGGCAGCCACCTCTGTCAGGGGCGCCACAGTCGGCCGGGCAGACGGGAACGTCGCAGGCTTCCCCCTTCCAGGCGTCCTCGCACTCGCAGTACACCGAACCGGTGGAGTTCCTCACACGACACTCGCCGCGGCCCGAGCAGTTGTTGGGACACGTATTCACTCTGTGAGGGAGGACAGGGGAGGAAACAGAGAGAGAGAGAAACCAGGATTCAGGATACAGACTCTGAATAAAACATCAGGAACACCTCTCAACGACTGCGTTACATCTGCTTTTGTGTCGGCAGCAACTCAGCTGTCTCCAGGCTTAAAGATAAAATATGCAACATATCCCCTTCAGACAGCATATGGTGTTGTTATTGGCGTAGTCATCCCTCATCGAGTGGTCAGACGCCTGCCTCGACACTTGTCACTCATCTCAGAGGGGACTGCACTGGAGCAGCATCGAGCTACAGGCTGAGGTAACCGGCAGACATAAAGTCACAACAGGCACAGAGGAGCAGATGGTAAACACAGGCAATCTGCAGTAAAACTGCACTGCTGACGCTCTCCAGGTCTCTCAACAGGGCCTTTAGGTTGTAAATTTAGCCTTCCTGTTAGCATGTTTCGTGCCAACAATCAAACCTCCTCTTCTCGGAGTCAAACCTCGACGTGATACTGCCAGAATCAGAGCAAACTACTCTTTCTAGTGACAGGATATCTCATGTCTGTTGTAGATAAACTATAAATCTGTGAAGAAATCGTTAAAAAGAGCTGATGATCTTCAAATGGTGACTCCTTCCTCAGTATCAACAGTGTGTCATGTGTCAGTACAAACAGGAACTCTCTGACTTGCTTTCTCTTTGTAACAGTTAACTGACAGCAGCTTTCCAAAGTCAGACTGTGATTGATGCATATTGACACATGTTTTGCTCCTTTCCAGGGAAAAGTACATTGATTTTTTTTTTGATCAATACAAAAAAATACCATGACGAGCAGCTGTATACAGTAAACACAGAATGGGGACACAGCAGCTGTACTGTTTGACTTTAAAGATAGAGTTGAGCCTTGTTGTTTTAAAAAGGGACAGTTAGCTTAGTTAGCTAGCTTCTCATCCACGAATAAATGCAAGCTTATTCCTGCACAATAATACAACTGTCGTGTGTAGCCAGGTAGAAAGAAAATGAATCTGCTCATGACAACGTCTGCGATATCTCCAAAACACTGCAACCCACACCAAAAGATCTAGATGGATAAATCTAGAGGTGAAGCGTCTCTTTAAGAAACTCTGCAAGGTGTACTTCCTGCTCTCTTCTGTTTTCAATCATTTTTACATGTCAGAGTAAATTTAAAAAACTGTTCCCTTGATCGCTTGAATGTGACAGGACGAGGTAAACCCAGTCGAGCCCGACAGAGACAGAGCTCATGGGAAACGCTGTGAGAAATGGAAACCTTGACTCATAACTTCCTCTTTGATTAAAATATATACAAATATATATATATATATATATTTTCTATATATATATATACACATATATACACAGCTGCAACAAGTGATAAGTGATTAATCAATTAGCTGTCGACTTCTTAGTTTAGCGCCGACTATCTTGATAATCAATTAATCAGTCTGAGTCTGTTTTAAAGTGAAAAATTCTCTGATTTCAGCTTAAATGTGAATATTTTCTGGTTTCTTTCCTCCTCTGTGACACCAAACTGAACATCTTTGGGTTGTGGACAAAACAAGACATTAGAGGACGTCATCTTGACATTTCCTTAGAGTTCATGGACCAAACAACTAATCAGTTAATCAAGGAATTAGTCAACCGTTTAATCGACGATGAAAATAATTAGTTAGCTGCAGCCCTGATTAATATCTGTCTGGCCTCTCGTGAGCATTTCACAGAAGCAGCACATCGTATTTAGGACCGAGTCAAAGTAAACAACAGTGTTTGTGTTGAGGTAATGAAGGAACATGTCACTTAGCCCCGTGTGACTCACTAATGTAACTTTAATAGTGTTTGGAGAAACAATGGAGCTCTATGGCACAGAGGAATAAGATATACCAGGCAGTGGATACACAGACAACACCTGTCAGTAGATCAGCTCATTGTTGGTTTCTGCTGACCATCCGGAAAAATACAGAATATCACCAGATTCATCCTCTATAACAGAAAGCACTGCAAACTGTGTGCAAGAATAAAAATGATTTTAATAATAAAGAGCAAACAAGTCAATGTCAAAAGTTTTACTTTCGCTCCCAAACCGTTATTACCCATCGTATGAAGCGACTGAAGGGAGCTGTTGATGAAGATAAACATGTTTGGGAGCGACTGAGGCGACACAAAAGGGCTCTCATCGTCCTTTCATGTTTCCTTCGGCTGCTCGATGGTTTGATGTTTTTCGGCTCCTTCACCTCTCCCACACCAAAGACCGGGGGGGGACCGGGGGCACCTCGCTTTCATCCAACTCTCTGTTTCTCAGCCCAACTTCAAGCCCATCGCTATGGCGACGGTTCCAATGAGTGAGCGGTCCATTGTGTCCTTTACAGATGTTTGTAAGAGACGGGCTGCACTCAGGGTTTTAAGAATACTTTCCCTTTTTGCGGCAGCTTTTTAGGCAAAATACCTTTCGGTTTGATCCATCTGTGGGCTTCACGCCTTGCTCTAATACATGGGTGTGATGCATATAAGAGGACTGAGATTACATTTTGTATTAGTGCAGGTAGATTGAAATGAATATGTTATCTGTGACCGAGCATAATATGATGGAATAACTTGTTTTCTGCTGCAAAAAAAAAAAAGTCCCAACTGGAAAAGACATCATTCAGGAAATGGACAACAGACGGGTGGAGCTGTGGTCATTAATCTTGTGTTCAAAAAAAAAAAAAACAAGAAAATTATACAGGAGGGAAAACGTGATCCAAACCAGGAGAGAGAAGTTAAATCATGACCTCAAATGAAACTGAAGAAAATATAAACATGCGTGTATGCAGAAGAGGCTTGGCCAAGAATGTGGATTCGCATCATCATAAATAATAATAAATAATAATAAATCATCTCATTATGTCAAAGGTGCTTACATTAAACTTTGGCCACACTGCTTTACAGTATGCAACAGCACCGGTGTTATGATTCAGCCCAGCGGCTTGTTGAGAATGATTTATATTTCATGTGTTTACAAGAATCAAACACTTGTGTGGCGTAGCAACGGTACCGACATACAGTTTTTTTCCACACCGGACCCACAAATGGTAGGATAGAGTTTAAGTACCACACAGTAACCCTACAGTGGAGTGTCATTACTGGGCTGTAACCAAAATGGGCCAACTAAATGCACGGTACATGGAAAACTAGAGTGCATCGCTTGTTTATAGCCTAATGATAGTGTCTGGAAGCAAAGAGGGGCAGTTATAATTCAGATTTTGATCATCCATTTCATATCTTTGAAGCTTTTATTTTGAAAAACAGTTGTCTCGATATATATATCGCAAAACACACATTTACAAACTTAGACAGAAAAATTCAAGGAATCTGGGATTACTTCTTTTATTTCTACATCTTTTTGATGGATCATGTGACGGGCAGAATGCGGCCCAATCGATTCATTCAGATTTTTATATCTTTTCTAGTCTGATTTTACTTGGAAATTAACATTTGAAGCGCCTGAATACAGTTTTCAAATATTGAAAAGTCAATAAAAACATCTAAACCCTGGAAAAAAAAGGGTTTCTGTGGACGATCTGTGTTGTGCTGGAAGCTCATTTATGTCAGCGGTCACTACTGTTGCTCTCTGCTAGGAAAGTGGAAAGAGACACTGAGACGAGGTACTGGAGAACGTGCATGAACTCGCGTCCTTTGGACCGTTGCTGAAGTTCTGACCCGTCCTTCACAAAGGCATCCACAGTCCAGCAGCATTAAACAACTTAAACAAAACATCCAGAGGCATGTAGAGGCAACTGAGAGAGACTGGAACGGTCTCATTGTCACGTCACGTTACAATCTGCTCACATACGGCAGATTAGAAAGTGATTAATACGTTTGAATTACTACATACCGTTACATAAAGCCCCTTCAGTTCAAGTCGTGGTTTTATTTCTCAATGAGGAGTTCAGTTGCTGATTCAATAAAATATAACAACAATCCCAATCATTATGGCCTTTCTTTGCTTCCATACAGTGTTGATGTCTACAACAGCGTACCACAGTGTGGCTGCTTGGTAGATGATGTTGTAGTGATGCAACAGAAACACACTGCAGCAAACGGTCAGCGGCGGCCTGACACAATCCTCTAAACGCTGTCGACCAGCCGTGCCGGCGCTCGGGCTGAATCATGCAGAAAAGTGATAGCTTTGTATGCGTCATCTCGTCCCAAGGAAAGGGTGTGAAGTGGGCCCTTCACCTAAATAAATCTCAACAGCCAGTAAAACAGAAATGATTTGTGCCGAGGCTCTAATCTCGGGGCTCTCCATCAAAGTATTTGTCATTTGGCAGATCCTTTTATCCAGTGACTGACACTATCCTGAATGTATGCGTGGACCCTGAGAGACGCAAAAACCCTGAGGCCTGGCAGCTGCACACACAGCTGTGGAGGATTATGAGCAACTCGATATGCAGAAGCTGCCGTACCAGCTAAAATAAAGGAAAGGCCGGAGCGTATCGTTAAAGACAAGTGACCACATTTCATTTAGGTTTTATGTTAAGTTAACTTTAAGCCTTTTGGAAGATGATTTGACAAAACTTCAGAGGCTTGTTTCACTTTTCCTTTTTCAAAATGGAACCAAAAGCAGAATATTTCCTCCGTATATACTTGGTCATTCCTTATAAAAGAGAAAGTGTGGAAAGTTGTAAAGAAAACCCCCTTAATGCTGTGCTTCTCTCACCTGTAGGAAATGTTGAAGCCGGTCAGGTTGTAGGCAGCATCACTGAAGAAGTGCAGCAGGGCGTAGCCGGACTGAGACACCACCTCGGGGACTGTCTCGTTCCCATAACGCTCGGGAACAATTAAGCCACTGAAATAACACCACAAAAGGCAAATTTAACATATTTTTATTATCCGTTATGCATATTTCACTTGTAAGCTGGCATGTGGTTGAAGGTCAGGCTGCAACCAAACGTCACAAAGTCTTTTCTTGTTGAAATAAAAACCGATCCGGTTCACTGGTTTGTAAATCGAGTTTTATCTAGTGCTGTATAACGGTCTTTAGTCTGTGTCTCGATTGGTAAAGTTGGAAATCATATGACCCAAAATGATGTCTCAGAGCCTTTCCTGCTCTGAAAACAAGGACTTTGTAATATTAGAAAAAAAGAGGAGGCAGACATGGCTTCAGGAAATCCAGTCCACACAGAGGCGACCTGTACTCACAACCTGTAGTAGACGTACCTGAAAGCAGCGAGAAGAGGGGCGTAGATGGAGTCGCCGTCGTACACGTAAAGGTGGTCCCAGCTGCATTCAGTGGCAAAGTGGTTGAACCGTAATCGGAGGATGGTGTTGGGCCTGGAAACACACACAGAGGAAGACCATGAGAACTGAACTGAGCTGATCTAACAGCTGTATTAGAAGTCTACCTGCCCCATCATTGCATCAGAATAAGCTCAAATATCAGTTTTTTTGACGACACCATGTAGTGGATACATCGATGCCCATTTTTTGAACTCTGAGCACAAACACTGAACTTGTGACACAGTTGATTTGATCCCATGTTGGTGCAACAAGCAGACTTTTGTAGCTACGACAGCTCTTACCATCCAAAATTATTATTCAATTTCAACCATGACGTGGACTTCCCACAAAATTGCCAAGACAGCCCCAGCATAATGTTTTCGCTCGACATGGAGAAGAACGGAATGACTTCCGTCTTCCTCGGCGCTCTCATGAAGGTCACAAGGCAAAAAATGAGCCAGAATACATTTGTGAAGTTGAGATTTGTTCATTTGTGTGTGTGTGCTACCTTTGTATCTTTGGGATAAGCAGTTGAAACAAAAGTCTTTGGTTTATCAGGACAAAATAAAACACTGAGAAGGAGCTCAAAGATCAACTACCAGAGAAGTGATCTGAAGTATTTTGCGAGGTGTTTATGAGTTTTTTATGACTGTGGACAATTTTTTCTGTTGCAATAGTGTCACAATCGTGCAAGATAAAAGCGGAGTTCGAAGATGGGTGCCGTCCCAGCGAGGGGGCCGAAACAAGGGAGGTAGGAAGTGGGAAAAGGGGGAATTGGCTCCCCGCTTTCCACCATTGGCTAACATGTCTTTAACGCTGCAGATCACTGTAACTTAATTAAAATCTGGATACAGTTTCAGAAGCAGAGCTCCATTCATTCCTATGGAAGCTGCTCAGTGGTGCATGAAGCGAAAAAAAGCTTGACTTCCTGGGTGTAAATAACCCACATCTTCCGCGTTGTGAGACCCAAAGAGCAGGACTGGGGACTTCCTTCGACCAAGCCGGCTAACTTCCGCTTTTTTAGCGCCCGGCTAATGTCACAGGGAATAAAATCATTTAACTGTGCAGCTCTTCTAGACTTTCAAATTATCACTGTGAAATGATGTGGTGCTCAAAATAACTGATCCACCATTTTACAGCCCACTTCTTTCACAATGGACACTTATGGGGAAAAAAGTCCTTTTGGGCCCCAGCGCATCATGTGGCGTTGTAATTACACGGTCTGGCCACTGTGAAAGTTGGCTTCGAGGCCTGGAGGTCTTCTGGGCATCGTTTGCCGCATTAATTAATACAAAATCAACCGTTTTCCACAAAATTGTGTAGAATCCTGAAAAATTGCATTTCCTCGCATTTTGAAGAGTGTTTACTAAATGTACAGCCACCATTGTTATTAAATAACCGTACAAAATCAAGACTTGTCAACACATCCCTCGTTAAATAAGAAATATCAGTATTTCCAACAAAACCCACATATCCCTGCTCGTTCGCTGTCACCTGAGCTGCACACAACTTTTTCAAAGTTAATGATTCACCAGATAAAGAGGGCAGTTTCAGAACAGGGGAACAATAAAAATGCGATTTTAAGACAGTAAAAGGTGGATAATTAACTTGCTGATATGGTAGGAACAGTCACCACCTGCAACAAAACTTTACTAGCGTTGGCGCGGTGGCACCTTCCCATCACGGTTGATATATTTGCACTTAAATCACCAGAAACCTGACAGACCAACATTTGTTTCTTCAAAAGAATATTAATCACATGTAACAGTCGTACCGCAAATTGAATTTCAGCTGTTAAAGTGGTCAATAAAAGTCGTATTGCATCACGTAATAAAAGATAGTTGGTTGAGATTTTACAGTGCAAAAATCACCATGTTTTTACAGCAGACAGCAAAATAGGGAAAAACAAGATTGTTAAATCAGTTTTTAATTGAAGGCATTCATGAGATTTGTGCGTCTCTGCTCCAAATGTAGTTATCATCTCAAAAATGAAGTCATTCAAAAGATGTGGGCAAGAGCACAAAGGCCCATTTAGTGGATCTATAATGAAGACACAAGGCGTACAGGAAATGTTATGAATAGTCACATTTTTCTCTTCACAATTTCATCTTATCAGAGTGACGCGCTTCTTCTGCTCCTTCCCTCATGCAGAAGCAACAGTAACAGTAAATAAACTGAGGGATGGCAGTGGCCCCGGGGTCTGATTAGAGAAGAAGGCTTGTGACCAGTAATTTAGGAATCAAAAAATACGAGTGAAGAGATCTGACAAAGAAACGTCTCATTTCTATGAGCGCATTTCTCTGCCTTTCAGGGGGAGAAGTCACTTCAGGCCACTGCAGACTGATTCAACACACTTAACTGCGGAGAAAGCGTCGAGTTTGATGTATATAGCGCACATGTCGCCGCGTTAACCTCCTGTTAAGAGCCCGCTGAGGTCTCAAGACAGCATATAAAAGTGCCATTAGCGTGTAATGAAAGCGTTGGGCGACGTGGCGGCCTGGTGATTAGAGAAACCATCGAGGAAGAGGAAGGTCGGGAGTTCAAAACCCTGGAACATCTACACGTCCTGTCGCAGGGAACATGAGCGTGACCTCCCGAGCCCCCGACCAAGTCATCCATGGTTAATCCCCCCTGAGTGAGAGAGAGCTGGCAACATGCCGAAAATGCAAATGTAATCAAAGAGTTTATGGTTGGGATGAGCCGACAGCCAAAAAAAGTGAAGAATCATGGCTCTAAATCAATAGTGTAGCGAGGTTATGCTGACTAAAACAACACAGGAGGAGTATTGAATTTCTCACAGTTACTTTGCCATTCACTTTTCATCCATCATCTTCTGGACACTGTAAATTCCTAATGTTGGATAAATCTCTGAAGGACTGCAGTGCAGGCTGTGTACATAACCGCTATAATGAGCACACTTGAAATATTGAGTTGCAGCGCTCAGTTTTCACAATTCATCTCTCAAGGTTTTTGGCCTTTTTTCTCTGAATGAATGAAGCTGATTTAATGCAGTTAATAATAAAAGTTTTTTTTTCATGTAGTGTTTCTACAGGTTCTGTTCTGGCTACTTAAAGACCAGATGTCAAGGTGTTTTTTTGCACAGGACGACTTAAAATGTGCACAACATGATCAACCTGTCTGTAAAAACTCAAGGTTTTACAAGCAGTCTATTGCAAACACTCATGTTATCAGAGAGTATTGAGTTCCTAACACTATTTCTAGAACTGTTTAGGACAAGACACGCTCATAACGAGTACATAACTGTTGCAAAGTCGTGTCCCGATCTGATATTTCTCCCATGGTGTTGAATCTGTAGCTCTACTTACTGTCCCTCTATCAGCCAGGTGCACTTGGTCTTGTACTTGTAGTTTCCTGGACCGTCAGTCAGATAACCAGAGGGCCCCGTCAACCTGAGAGAAAAGAAGAGCAGAGGTTTTTCAATTTATTTTAAACAATCCTGGAAATCATCTTCTGGTGGCGTGTGTGTGACAGGATGCTGCAGGTACGAGGTGAAATAACTGTTGGTACATCTGAATCTCCTATGCAGCTCCAATGCACGTCCTTGAACTGGTCCACCACTAAAATATCAGATAGCATCAGAACAACTTTAAAATGGATTTCCATGAAATTTGTTTCAGACAGTCACATCCTCCTCAGGATGAACTGACACTCCCCGGACGTCACTTCTGTTCCCACCATCAGATCCAGTCGTCTAATACTTTGATTTCTAACATCCTCAACTTCAGCTGTACTTTGTGTTTGGTGCTAATAAGCAATTGTTAGCATGCCGACATTAGCATTTTATTCAAAGCAGCACTGTGCCTAACGGAAGCGACACAGAGCCGCTAGCATATCAACAGACTCGTGTTATTTGATAAATAAGCTGATAAGAATATGAATCAGTCCTTTATCATGCAAATGTTTACTGCTTCTCAAAGGTGAGGAGAGCTGTTTTCACATCACCGTCACTGCAGTATCTTTGGGTCGTGGTCAGACATAGCTGAAAAAGTTGTAATGGTCATTTTCCACCCATTAAAAAGCCCTTAATGTCATTTATGCATTCTCAGTTTAAGGATTCCAGCAGCAGACGATTTAGCGATCTGTAAATGACTGACTTCTGTTTCATGTCATTTTATGAAGCTGTGAAATACAGATAAAAATATTCAGGCTACAGATATAATGTTAATGTTTTGCAAAGGAATGATTACACACACACACACACAGACACACATAACGTTGTTGCACAATGAGCCAGTCAGCACAGCAGAGCGAGCGCAGGTAAACACTAACTTCTGACACTGCATGCAGCAAACAGGACAGCCGAGGGGCCGAGAATGATTAAAACCTCGCAGCAAATTATTATCTGAGGCGGACACCTTCGACGGGCAGCTGGCCGCAAACACTGTAATAGTACAGTTCGGCGCCCGGGCCCCTGTTATTGCCTGATCAATTCCAGCTTGATGACACAGCAGCAGAGAGGAGCTGAATTACACAGGGGACACTTAGCTGCAGTCAGAGAGATTGTATCATTACTGATGTAGGTCTCAGGGTGCGATGACTCCGCTAACACACCCAGTCGGCTCTGGCTTGTTCCAAAACAGTCTCGCACAGACTAAAGTCTACTGAGAAGGCAGCAGAGAACGCACTCCTCCCTGCTCAGCTACAGTTAATGATCTCTGCACCACAGTGGAAACACTTCTATCAAGACGCGCTCGACATTTTGACAAAATATCAATTTTTCTTGACTTAACGTGGATTATTTTTTTAAATCAACCTGGTTTCTATTTACATCATCTCTCTACAAAAACAGGATGTTATCCGTTTCACAATTCAGCACACCACAGATGAAATATGTTTTGAAACCGATGACATAAATCCTGTCCAGACCTTCTAGGGGTGATTCCTGTTGTGTTTTTATTTGCAGCTAGTGAGCTGCAACTTCTCGTTATTGAAATCTTTAGCCTGCAGCCATAGCTGCGGAGGTGCACGCCAACAGCCCCAGCTGTGTGGGCTGGCCAGTTTCAATGTCCGAGGCCAAGGGTGTTGTTAATTTCACTTTCACAGGCCAAACATATGACTCTATATTGCAACAATTCTCTTGTGCTATCTCTGCGCTGGATGAAGAGTCAGTATAACAGCAAATGAAGCATTGAAAACACTGAAGCAGATCATTTTTGGAGGGAAACTGAAAAGTAATTTATGCCACAAGTTTGAAAGTATTGACACTGACAACCACACACGAGGCTTTGCTGATTATAGCTGACTGTATGTACTTTAAGTGCTTTAAGAGAGCAGTTTCACCCAACCTTTTTCACGAGGCAGGTCTCGGCGGTTAGCTAACGAGTACACTAACGCTGTAATTACAGATATCTCGGTGCGGATACAGCCGAGGCCTGCAGGGACTCTCAGCTCCCCCAGCTAGCAGAAAAACAGAGCTCCCTCAGAGGATGAGAGGCTCCAGACTCTCCTGGAGCCAACACACCACAATGTAACCTGCTGCATGTTACAAAACAGACTCTGCCACTAGTACTTACTAATGGGATACCAATATCCCTCTGAAACGACATGAAATTATCCGAAAAAGCAGTTTCGAACCTTGAATTCAAGCAGGCAATCATGCATAACTCGACACTAAGAAGCAAAGGCACAAATCCCAGCAGGGGGGGGGGGGGGACACACATTTAAAACATTTAACTGCACTATTAACGGAAGTGAAACACATAAAATGGACATTATAGACAGCAATCTGTACCTGAAACATATTTGGGACCAAAAAAAGGAACTGGATGAAAACCTCAAGCTAAAAAAAAACCAAAAAACCCACAACACTTCCTATCAACTAAAGCCAAAACTTACTGACAATGACTGACAGTTTTTTTCCTGTATTGATGCAAGTCATTTACTAGCTTGATTACTGGATAATCATCATCTAAAGCTAATAAAACAAATGTTTTTCCTGATATGGAGCTGTATTTTTTAATGAGACGATTTCTCTCATTAAAAACATGTAAAAATATATAATTTTGTTACTCAAAGTTGCAGCCGATTCATCTTAACGAAGATTTAAGGTGCCGTGTCGGATGGTCAAAAAGCTTCACGGGTCGCCGCCCGGAACAAATATAAAGACTTCTTATTTCCAGTGTAGTCAGACAACAAGTCATACAAAATATCCAATATAACCCAGCTGTAAGTTGCTTTATTTTATTGTCAGAGTGTTTAAAAAAATATAATAATAAAGTAAAGTTACTAGAAACCAAAGTTTTCCTGGAAATAGGCCCATACATCTGACATCATAAGGTCAAGGGCACAGTTCATGTGAGCTAAAACGTATTAAATGGCACGAAAAACAGGGATCTAAGAAACGACTGTCAATATCTGCGATGTCAAGTTAAACATAAGCGGTCAAAAAAGTCCTGAGATACAGAACAAGCCAGCAGGTTTCTTTACTTCCTGTGATTAGACACACATCGACAGTGACATTGACGGTGACGGCCAACAACCTTCTCATGCAAACAGTATCCCTGCCGCAGAGCCGAGTGGTGTGCAAATGGCAAAGTGTTGCAGCATGAGAGCAGAGCAAACACGATTTCTCATTCAAAGGCGACAACAGTCGTGTTCGGCGGCGCAGACCGGAGGGGAGAGGAGCACGCTCAGATAGAGTAAATGCTACAGGAGCGAGAGGGTTTTCCCCTCAGACCGTCTGAGCGGACACTCAAAAGCTGCTGATATGAGTTTTAAAATCAATTAGGGAATATTTTAGCAGAAAATTACACTTTTATTATGAATGTTGTGTCCCAATGCAATTCAGAGTGGTGCACATTATTTAATAATTTCACATGATTTGTGAAATGTCAGCAGAAAGAAGAATCTAATATTAAAACCGTTCCTGATGGATACTGTGATTTCTTCAATCAAGAAGCTGCTCACATGGGGTTTACAGTCAAGTCTGGTAGGAAACAACAGGGTTACAGCATTCTCCTGAACAACTGAAGTATCTGGGGACTTGTATTTAAATCATAAAAAACCTTACATCCTTTTTAAAGCTGAAATCTTCACTGTAGCCGAAAAGCTAAAAGCGTTAGCGTGCACCTCGTCTGAAGTGGGTGCGTGAGCTCGGTCGCACGTTTTATGATTTTTTTTTTCAGTTGTTTAGAAGAATGCTGCAACTCTGTTTTACTGAGAAGCTCCAGAAACGCTTTGTGGACCAGAAGCTTCATTTTTCGGGTGAACTAATCCTTTAAACGTTTTGGCACGGCGACATTACCAAGCATATGTTTTATTACAGCATCTTGCGTTCTACCTAAACTCCTGATGGGTTAGTGAGCAGATAATGACTATGTGATGAACTTTCACACATCCTTTAAGAGATATGTACGGTGCCATGAGATGCTGTGAGGTTACTCAGCAGCAGCCACAGAGGAGGCGAGCTGTGAACTGGAAAACACCGGCAGCACATCATTAAAGAGTGTGCGCCCAAAACATGCTCGTGAAGCTATAAGTCAGTTATATTGCGTTATAAATATTTAATAGATTTTTTAGCTGTTTTCCAACTTTCTGTGCTTTCACGCTTCCAGTTTTGCCAGAGTTACTGTTGCACTTTAATGAAAGCTTTCTAATGTACTAATTTAGCCTTTCAACAGCCTTTAATGCACAGTCACCTCACCTGCACTAACAAAACTCTGGCCTGTGATACTCGGCATTGCAGACCGTGGTGTTTCTGTACAGTTATATGCAAATTCATCCAGTAAAACTCGCTGAACTTCGTCTATGACTCTTGGCCGGGACAAAAATTTTCGGCGCCTCTGCATCAGTAGGCTGGAAAAGGAATAAATCAGTTGTTCAGCAGTGGGGACCATTAGTCTCTCTGCAGAGGGCAGGCAGGCTGGTCGGCTCAGCGGGGCCTTTATGGTGAGGCGAGGTCAGCTTTGCTAACAGGTTCCAGAGAGCCTGAGGATGGATGGGGACTAATATGCAGACTACACTAGAGACAGCGAGAATGGCAGCATGAAGCAGCGAGAACCAAAAATCAAAGTTTCTCTCAGGACGAGTGTGTCAGCAGTGCATCGATAGAAAAGATGCTGTTTAAAATTTAAGTATGTCATTGCGAGAAGATTGAGACGATTCAAGATTAGCACTGCAGCTGTCGTTATTCACTGGGGAAAGGGATCCTTCCTCTGTGGCTCTTTCAGTTTCTTCTGGGTGGTTTTTCCTTCCGTATCGAGGATCTAAGGATAGAGGATGTCGTTCACTGTACAGATTGTAAAGCCCCCCCAGGGAACGTGACTGTAATTTTGGTTATATAAATAAACTTGACATGGTACGATTGTAGTCTGAGGACAAATCCAAGCTTCTTGATTTCACAATTAAATAAATCCTTAGCATTTTTAGTCAGAGAGGTCTTACGTATTTTGTCCCTGCAACATTTCTTGGTTGGCTTTTGTTCTCAACAGTTGCTGGAATACTATAATAGAAAAATAATACAGAACAAAATAATAAATAAAAATAAACAAAAAGTCGGGTCAAGGTGCAGTTTTAGTAAAAATGAACGTGTTGTCTGCAGGAGTTATGCCCCAAAATTGGTTAATTGCTGGATCCCTATTTGAGATCTTGCATGATCCAAGTTAATGCTGAAACAACTAGAAAGGCACTCAGTAGAGTGCATACCTTCGTCAAGGCCAAACAGTTCCCTTTAATTCTTTCAAGCATGATTGTTTCTGCCAGGATCCATGCATTATTCCCTGAGAAATTAACGAAAATGTTGAAAAACGCCCTCTCTCGTAAAGTCAAAGAAAGTGAGAAAACAATTCCCTGGATCCGTCCGTTTATCCAGATCGGCACCAAAAGTTACATGGGGTCTATTCTGGGCCGAGACTCATCCTCCATCCAAGTTTCATGGAAATCCGTTTTTGTGTAATCCTGCTGACAAACCAACCGACCAACCAACCAACAAACATGGGCGAAGGAGGGCCAGTTGGTGGTGGTAACGCATTGAGAAATGTGACAATGCAATGGGAAAATATAGAGAGAAGAACGTTGTTAGCCAGCAATTATGGACATGGATGTTGGCTGGACCATGAGCAGGAAATCCACTTCTTTAGTCTGCAGTTACACATTAATTGCATTAGATTAATGAGGGGGAGACAGAGTTGCTGTGAAGACACAGGAAACTCGCTTATAACTGTGATACCACTTAAAAAAAAACGAATAAAAGCTGCATCTTGTACTATAAAAAGCATGTCTTTGGGAGTTTGTGCAAAGAAGCACAAGCTGGCTTTTGTAGCAATAGTCTAATCAGTGTGAACATCAGATAAAGGTTGAGCCTTATGGCGACATCAACTTAACAAGCTGCCGTTAAGACTAAAGTAAACCACATGAAGGAAGTTGTTCATGTCAATATAGACGTCAATGGCATTTTGATGTCTTTCTGAGAATCGACAACAACATAAGCCAGCAGGACGTGCGGTTCAACAACTGATTCTACACGGCCGATTCTCTCCAGACAGACTTAACGACGCAGCTGTCAGACTGAAGTGGTGGCTGGACTTGTCCAAAATGTTATTAAAAGGTCAGTCGACGCACATACAAAAGAATACATTTCTCGTGTTCCTCCGGTCGGCCCATTCAGATGGTTTTATTACCCAAGAGCCGAGAAATCCGTCTCTGACATTTCTGCTTCAATCCGGGTTCAATGAATTTCATCTCCGGTTTTAAAAAGCATTGAAAATTTACATGCAGATGATCCCTGGTGGTCTGCGGTATCAAGTGGCACAACCATAAGCTGCATTGTTCCCTGTTTAAATCCAGCCAGAACCCTTTGCTGCACGTCATTCTCCCTCTCACTGTTAACATTTCTTGTCAACTCCCTAATAAAGAGCATAAACGACCATTAAAACGCCTGATCACTAAAGGAAACATCATAAGTAACCTCTGAATTACCTTTCTACGGCTAAAACCTGTTCAGAACGATGGGTATGGATTGTCCAGAGTGATAAACACACTGTTTCTGGAGAGGGAAGCTGCTGTCGAATTTTTTAAAATCAAATTTTTCAATGTTATGAGCATAGCAATGAAAATTGCACTCAGCTCCACTGGGATGGAGGCAGAGGGATGTACAGCGTCTCAAACCTGGACCAATAAAACCAAAGCAATATGCAGAGCTGGTCGGTCTTCACGATATGGTACAAAATAAATACTAGGCCGATTATTCTGACAGATATTGTGACTGCGTCGGGATCAGGAAATCCGGGAAATGTTCGATTATATGTCAGTTAATGGTGCAGCTCCACTGGGATGGAGGCAGAAATCTGAAAAGATGGATAAATCTCAAATCTGGGAAAATGAAACCAAAGCAATCTGGTTTAGAAGCAAGAAAGAAAAGAAAATGGTGTTTTTTGACCCATTGAAAAGAAAGTTTTGAATTATTTAGGTTTAGTTGAGCGCATTTTGCATAAGTTTGTCATGCTGCCATTTACATTAGAGATATACCTGACCACTTTCTTTTTTCTAATCATCAAAATCTGACCATCATTTTTACAGTAGAAGTATATCAGTTGCAAATATCTGTCATTGGTCTCTTTGATTACTGATAATTGGTATTGTATCGTCCCTGATTGGTCCCTAATTTAACATTTATCAGGAAAATATTTTCTTGCGATGTCAATTTCAGCCATATTGCCCGGCTCCTCACTGAGTCCCCTGGGACAGAGTCACACACTTGACCACACAGAATCACATGTTCAAAAAAATCCTCACATTAAAATAGAAACCTTAATTTCAAATGGCATGAAAACAACAAAACACACTAGTCTGTTTTTGTCCCCCGCCCTCCTTCTTCGTGTTGATTTTGGCCCTCATGGCTAGTCGGGACTCCATCTTGGCACGACCCTGCCACAGAAAGCTGCTTTTTACCAGCATTCATCCGACCTTGTATGGCAGCATTGTCTGTATGCTAAACACGGCCTCAGACCACAGGCTCTCCCCGAAAAACTATCAGCTCTTTGACCGCGTTAACAAAACAACACGGCCTTGATTCCACAATGCCGGATCACAGAGCAGAAAGTTTACCGCTCCATTTCATGATTAGCCTGACGGGGGTGAAGGAGCTGCTACAACATCACTGGTCGTGCTGTACAGTGCGGCGGCAGGAGTGCATAAAGTTTGAGCTGATAAACATTTTACAGTAAGTCCAGCTTTGTTATAGTGAAGTTCAGGGTCAGGAGTCAGGAGTATCACTCCTCCGGCAGACGAGCAGCAACCGCCACCTCTCAGACAGAGCTGACAGAGGAAGACCATTTTTCTGCACAATATAGTCGCAGAACAGAACCAGACTATTAAAGTCTCTGCTGCTTTTTAGTAGTAGTTGGACGAGAACTTTGCAGCCACAGTTAGAGTTCAACTTTAATAATCCCCACAGAGACGTTCCTCCTCTTCATTCGGCCCTGTGGTCAGTGCTGAAGCAGTGTCCGGGAACCAACTCGAGCTTTACAGGCCAGTAACTTGGTCAAGTGCAACAGCTGGAGTATGAGTAACATGCATCGAGGCTGCCATGCAAAGAGGGCCGCAACTATGGCCGACTGATATGAAGAGAAATAAAATCAGATCGTGCAAATTGTCATCTTTTGCATTTCAGTTTCACTAAAATAAATCATGTTAATATGCGACTTTAGCTGCAACTAACATGTATCGTCATTATCGATGAATGTGTCGCTTCTTTTGAATGAGCAAGCAATTTTTAAGCTTTTAAAATGTCAGAAAATTGTGGAAAAAAAGTCCATTATAATTTTCCAGATTTCAGAGTAATGATTAAAGCTTTTTCATTCACTTTACAGCAAAATAAAAACAGAGAAACGCAACAGCTCCTCACATTTCAGAAGCTGCAACCAGAGAGCCATTAATCCATCATCAAAATTTGCTGTCGGAAATTTGAAGGGACTGAAGACTTCATCAACCAATCCAGTAGTTTCCAGGTTTTTTCGGGTGCATTGATTACTTATTTTGACTCATTTTCTGCTAAATATTTTGCACTATGAAACTCTAAATAACTTGAACTGCTCTATTTGGACAGAGTTACTCACTTTAGAGGGATTGGGGGGATTTTGTAGGGGGATTCATTTTATCAAACGACCAGAGTAGGCCCTGCTTTGCTAGTGTGGCCACTAACAAGTGTCACTAACAAGCAGCAAACCGCAACGTATCGGACACGTTTTTCAATAAAAAAGTCAAACTTCTCTTGGAGATAAGTCGGGGAAACTCTGATAGTTTTTTCCTGCTGTATGAAGCAGCAAAAACTTCATAGCAGCATGCGTTTGATTTCATGCGCTGTCAGTGCTGGAACGATATATCGTGCAGCCACAGTACCAGTCAACTTACATTTTAGTCTGAGTATACTGAAAGCATTTGGCAGTTTAGGACACTTTGGCATGTAGAAAGAAGAAGCAGGAATCAAACCACTCACCCTACAATGAATCACTAAAGCGCTCTACAGTACAGTACATAAACCAAACCCCTTCAGGTTTTATAACTAAGCAACTGGAGGAGGACAACTTGAACTCCGGGAATGAATTAGTTGTGATTTTCTGACAATAACAAAAAGGAATCAGTGAAGAAAATAATCATTGATATCAGGCCCTTAAGCTCCACTTGACCCGAGCCCAGGACTTTTCACATGCTGACAACTGTTACCCAGGATGCAGCTGGTGGGCCAGTGAGGACTTCCCACAGTGAAGTCAATTAATACTTGAGTGCAACGAGCTCCCAGCGTTTTAAACCGCAAACCAAGACGTGCAGCTCCATCCAGAGAGCACTCAACCCTGCCCCTCTGAAACACTAGAAGCTCAGCGGCCATTCAGCCCTCCATTTTACCTGTCCGGATATGCTGTCGGCCGTGCTAATGTGCACATAGTTCCAGCTTCCCCTCTCCTTGACCACCGCTGATTTCAGAGGATGCATAAACACTGCAGGCCTCCGAGCAGCTCTGCTTTATGACCTGGCAGGCTCGCACCGAGCTGAGGCAGCACGACGGTGAATATCAAATTTAAAAGAAAAAGGAACAAAACACCCCGGATCTACTAAAAAACACTTAGCCGAGGCCAGACAATAGAGCACAAGCCTGATGGGACGCATTTTAGCCGCACGGACATGCTAGCTCATCACAATATTAAAACAAGATCGGCTTGCTAACAAACCAATGACGAGAGAAAGCAGAAGTGAAACATTACTGACCAAGGAAAACGTGTGAGGAGGAAAGTTTCTAATGTAATGCTTGTTTATGTGATCTTGTCAGTGTGTGCAAAAGGTCACAGTGATATATAAACAAGGCCAAGTGTTAATCGATTAGTTGTCAACTATTAAATAAATCACCAACTGATTTGAGTTGTTTTTGAAGAAAGAAAGGCCAAAACTCTCTGATTCCAGCTTCTTAAACACGAGTATTTTCTGGTTTCTTTCCTCCTCTGTGAAAGTAAACCGAATATCTTTGGGTTGTCCACAAAACAAGACATTTGAGGACACTGAACTGAATTAAATAAGGCTGTCATCAGGTGCTGCGGGACCTGATCACCTCACCACAATATCACTATTCAAGCTCCGGTAATGCGAAGTGACACTCTAATGGGCACGCAGGACGAGAAGCGCGGCGCTGATTGCCTGAAAACTCTTATTAATTGACTTCTGACACCTTTCCCCAACGCATGCCGCATTTGCTATTACAGCGAGCGTGGTGTCACTATCCTTTGTTTGAATTAGGGCGAGCACCTACACAGAAAAAGCTCACACTGATGTGCGCAGGAAGTGTGGTCACCTTCCTCCCACCTCTCAGATGTTTCCACCACAGTTTGACCAGCAGCACTAACCTGCAGTGGATGGCTCGGCTATAAAAGAGAAAAAAAAAAAAAAAAACGCAGGGTGCTTTTCCTTCCACAGGTTTCCAACACTTTGACCCCGAGCTGCTGTTGTTTATGCTGTTAGATAACATGATATGCGAACACTTCAGTGGGTCACACACCTTCCAGTCTCTTGGTTTTAGAGCTACCATGACAGCTCCTGTGTTTCAAAGAGTTGTGCAAAGCTAGACCACACTGAAGAGTGTTACTGACAGGCCTGCAAAACAATAAAAAAGGCTTTTTGTTGGACTGTACGCTTATCTTCGCTCCCTGCAGACTCGTCATCCTCACAAGTACGGACAGGAATCGCCATCATCGTAATCCAGTTGGAAATGAACACCTGGGTATATCTTTATGAAAGCATAGACGGCAAAACAAAAGTGTTTGGAGTGTGGATTAATGCCAAAATGATTAGCCAATATCTAGAACGGTTTTTCACAATCGTTTCATCATTTAAGTAGTTGTTTTGGGAGTAAAAACATCAAACATTCTCCGGCTACAGCTCTTCACAAAGTGGATATTTGCCATCTTTCTCTGTTTTATGTCATTTTAAATAGAACATCTTCGCGTTGAAGGCTGTCAGACAAAACAACAACAATTACCACAACATCTTCTTAGCCTCTGGGAAATTGCATTGAGGGACTCTTCACAATATCTGACATTTTATAACCAACACACTTCAGGAAAAAATGTCAGCATAGATAAAGGAAACAGTGCAAGGCGTTAAGTTTCTCTTGAGTGTTTGAGCTTCACCGTGTAGGAGGACGTATGTGCAGAGTTTGACAATTATTTGGAAAACGGAGGAGAAATCCTGTCCCCTTTATAAGCTGGTTTCCGTTACACAGCCTGTTTTCTAGTATTTCCTCCTTTCATCGGTTATTATCGCTGCCTTAGCTGAAAAGAAAGATGGAACATGACACCGGGCTGCTCAGAACCAGCTAGAGAGTCGGGTGTTGAGCCACACCTTCTGGAGGAATAAACAACCGTAGTCACATCGGATCCAGAGCTGTTACAGGAGCTGGCGGGAAAATGTACTTAACATCAAGAACGTAACTGTTTATAAAGGAGAGGGGGAAAAGAAGAGTCGCTGGTGAGTGCCAAGTTTAGTCAGAGTCGACCTGAACTTAATAACACGGACACACACGTGCCTTTTCTTTTTTAGCGTCATCTTAAGGCTAACGTGCAGTGAAGTAATCTGGCTGTCTGGGCCGGATAAACGCTGCATGAGTAACACGAATGTCCTGCAATCAAACTCGCTTCACTGGTGGTAAACACAACATTACACAACCGCCATTGTTGATGAAAGTCTACCTGACATGACTCAGGCACAGATGTTGACAGATGAGGTAATGTTTTACAGATTGCTTTATGATAAGTTTATCCTCTGACTCGGGAGAAGCGATCACAAAAAAACACTGTTACCTTGAGTAAACTTGCGGATTTCACAATGCTTGGTCGTTTTACAGACATTTTTAGTCCTACATATTATATATTTAACCTATTGGTAGCACAAAACCACCAACATCCAGCATACACATCCATATCCAGTACACACACACTGAGAGTGGACTAGGAGACATCTTGTGTCCAGAAATATTCACATTTTCATATATTCTGGAAGGCAAATGTGACATTTAAAGGATTTTAACGTGGTAATCACACAGTGATGTGTCTGCAGACACCATGCCAGACACACATCAGACATGTGTCGTGCATCACAGTGATGCTGAAACCTGTTCAGGTCTTCATGCAACATATTTTAGGGGGAGTGGATGACAAGATGATGACACTAGGGCTCAATATTGGTCAACATGCATGCCACCAAAATTGCACAACTGCACCATCCAGGACATTTAAAGGCATGCATATATTAACCCAGTAGACACGAGCCCCAGCAGCAGTGGTAGTAGCCTGGTAGTAGTGATAGTAGACAGGTCTTAGACTGCCTCAGGTGTGCTCTGCTCGGTTCCTACTGACAAGCTATGAATTAGCAAACACTGGACACAAAGCAGAGCACACAGCCCACCTGACTGATAACAAGCACCTGTATTATCCAGCACCCTGTGTGTGTGTGTGTGTTCACCGTACCTGAATCTCCCTCCGCAGTGCTGGCATTGGTCCCCAACCCAGCCGGGGAAGCACACACAGTTGCCAGTGGCCGTGTTGCACTGGCCGTTCATGCACGGTTTGTCGCACTCCTTCGCCTCGGTGGTGCCGGGCAGCCCGGAGAGCAGCCCGGCGACCGAGAGCAGGAGAGCGGTCGTCAGCATCAGCAGGCTCCGGCCCCGGCCAGAGCCCGAGCAGGCCCGCCGTGTCGCCCCGTACATTCTCTCACAAAAGATGGCTGCTTCGAGGCAGGCGCTCCGCTGCTTTCGGAGGATAGCGACTCAACGGGCTGTCCGCCGGTACTGGTTCCGTTCGTCCGGACCCGAGGTTACGGTCTCCCCCTTGGCTGCGGGTGACGGTTCAGTGTCTTCGTTCACGGCTGAGTCTTCAGCTGGTTAATGGTTTACATCTTTCCCGTGGTTCCGTTTCCCAGCGCCGCACCGAGCCGCATATTGACATCCAGAAGTGACGTGATGGTTACAGGAAATGCGCAACGGGGAGGCGAGGAGCAGCAGAGCAGGGCTTTAAACTCTTATTTTGAAAACACAGCGGAAGTCCCGCCCCCCGACAGAAAGCATGTTATCTGCTTTATAAGAGCTTATTTTATAGTATTTTCTACTTTTATTGCATTTATTAGTATGAATCTGAAGACCTTTTTATGTTGACAGAAATAAACATTGTATTTTATCAGCATTTAAACTATCTGTAACGTTTTATAATAAGGGTAGCCTGCAAATACACAAACAAAAAGCGTGTTATCTTCTTCATATGAGCATATTTTATGGTATTTTCTGCTTTTATTGCATTTATAGCTGTGAATCTGAATACCTGTTTATATTAACAGAAATAAACATTATATGTTATCAGCATTTAAACTACAAATACAAATTCTTTGTAGAAGCATATTTTCTACTTTTAGATATATTCTCTAAAGGAAGATGAAACATGATATTAAGCAAATGAACTGCCTATAAAACATAATATTAAACTATCTGTAACATTTTGTAATAAGGGTAAACTGCAAATACAAATACAAATAGCATTTTATCTTCTTTATAATAGCATATTTGATAGTATTTTCTACTTTAATTGTTTATTCTCATGAGATATTCTCTAAAGGAAGATGAAACATAATATTAAGCAAATAAACTGCCTATAAAACCATCTGAAGACCTTTTTATATTAACAGAAATAAACATATTAAACTATCTGTAACATTTACAATAGGATAGCCTGCAAATACAAAAACAAATAGCATGTTTTCTTCTTTATAAAAGCATATTTTTTTTCTATTTTCTTATTCTCATGGGATATCCTGTAAAGAAAGATGAAACATGATTCAAACTCTAATATTTACAATATTAATGAGGTAATAATACAAACTCATAAATATGTATTTTTTTCCATAACTGAATAAACAAGCTGTTCTCAGAAGAAAATAAGCTCCCAGAAGACTGTTTGGAGCCAGGAAGGTGGCAGGGTCCGCCACATATAATACTTTAAAGTCAGTTTGTTAAGTCATGAAAATAAAGTTTGTTCAGGCATAAAAATCTGTCATGAAGATCTCTTCCCCAAAACTACATAGTGCACCTTAAAGTGCAGTTTTGCGGTACTTGTACTGTACTTGAGTATTTCCGTTTTTGTTACTTTTACTTCACTGTATGAAAGCTTTCATAATCACAAGCAAGCAACAGTGAGCAAATTAATGCATACGTTGTCAACTCAATGACAAGGGTGCAAACTGCATCGGCTGATCAACACCCTGAGATGTGCTCGTATGAAGAGGAAGAGGAAAGAGAAATACTTGGCTCTCAAGAGATAAGCAAAGTGCACGTTCCTTTGCGTCAAAGCCTCTGCTCATCTACGAGCACCCGCACAGGTGATTTTGAGCTATTTTCCATCATTCTCAGGACCTCTTCTCAGGACTGCGTATGTGCAGGATGTGCTTCATTAACATGCAGAGAGCGACATGCACATAATTCATGCCACCATCCATCCAAGCAGAGGTCTCACCAGCCAGAATCACTGAACACACCTGTGCGGGCGTGCAGGGCCTTTGATAAATGTGATTTACATGTATAACAGGTGTGCTCTCCTGCACTGAATTTAATGTGGATGAGAAAAAAAAAAGATTCATCATTCAAAATATGACTGTGTGGTATTTTTGTAGCAGTTCCTGGAATCACACGGTATTCAGGTTTATTATAAGTACCCAAAAAGGGATTTAATTACAGCAATTTGAGTAACTGTAATTAGTTGAATGTACCCTTTGCTACGATAACCTAATTTCCCTTTTGGGATTGATAAAGTTATTTATCCATCTATCTATCCATAAATATACATATATATGTATAACAATGGGATATATATGTATAATTTGCACATCTCTTACTTTGCTAATTAATTAATTTACATTTCAATACCTTTAAAGATGACAGTACTTTCAAACATAAGCCTGTATTAACTTATGTCAGTGTAATATGTAATTAAAATTTAGTTACAAGGTGATAAATATTGTCCTAACACTGTTTAAAACACAAAACCCTACAATGTTAACATATTAGATTAAATCGTTACATATGCGATATATCAGACTACTGTGTTTTTATAAAAAAAAAATAGAAAAAATGTAATGTGAATTGTTACTATAGCAGGTGTTTAAAGAAAGATATATGCCTGTTTTCACATAAGTCTTTGCCTAATGATGATCAGGTGATAATCATGATCCGTCCCCCAGCACCGCCCCACAGACTGCACACCAAGGACACCAAACTGTACAAACGGTATAGAACAGTTTATTAAATTTTAGACTTGTAAGAAGTCATCATATTCCAACGCGCTCGCTCGCATGAAGCGCATTCATAATAACACCAACCCAAAAAAAGGATTGATCACGTCATCAAAACATAAATAAAAAGCAAATAAACATATTTACAATTCAACATGGACAGAGGATGGGGGGGGGGGGGGGGTTTGTGCACAAGAACACGTAACTACATCTCCAGACAGAGTCGTCAGAGATCGAGAAGAGGAGGAGAGGGAGGGGTCTGACTTTTTAAATTGATCTATCCTCAGGAACAGATACCTGGACGGCAGGAGTGTGAGGAGTGTGAACACAATTGAACAAAGCATGAATGAACTACTGTATAATCACATTTTCTTAGTTTTGAGTGAAAAGAAGGAAATCTGAAGAACCTCAGATAATACACTATTGTCAGTAATGCTGTTGTCAGTGTTAACGGCATGAAGCTGAAGCTATTTACTACTGTCAGGTGACTGAAGTTGTGAAAGCGTCCTCCTTATCTGCTGTTAATCATCCACGAACAAGTCTTTATATCAGAACTCGGTCAGGAATGGACTTCTGAAAAAAGGAGGACAAAAAAGTTTCCAGATCTTTTCAGCTAATTTTGTAAGAAAGAAGGATTCGTCCTGGATTTTGTTTTTGACTTCCTTTGAAATATCAAAACATTAATTCTACAAAAAAGGTGTTGAATTGTCGACAAAGGAACTCGGAGCAACCGCGCCGACGTACTGTCGTTCACAAAGCAACTTTTTGCCTGAATTTCGGCGTCGAGTTTTCACATTTTTCCGCCCTAACTTGAGGACGTGTCATTATAGAACAAAAAACTCTCCAGTTTCCACCTTCATCGTGGTGGGAGTACAGTCCGTTTTCAAACACTGAAGAGAGAAAAATGATCATTTTACAACAAGAGTGACTCATCTTCAGTGGGCCGAGTGGACGGATGAACGAAACATCAGTTTGACTTCCGGTTATGAGACACAGTCGAGACTTAACAGTAATCAAAAAACCCTGCAGAATAATCAAAAAACTGCACTTATTATTAAAAAAAAAAAGAGAGAGAGAGGATTCCTAGAAAAGTACAATCATTGAAAGCACATTACAATTAGCAGTTTGTGTGTGTGTAGTTAAAGACGGGTCATGTGACTTTCCCAGCACTTCTTATGTACATAAAACAATGCTCATGTGGATCACATGACCGGCATCAGGTCCAGGTCCCCAGTAAGACGATGCAGAGGGGATAAAAACTGTTTCACCTTCTCGACTAAATGCTATTTCTCCTGCAGACCTCAGTATTTGGGTTTTTGTTCTGCTTCAGTGGAAACACCAGCTGGATGTAGCACAGTTCCAAAAAAATGTGAGGCGAGTTATCGGTTACAGAGAAGTACACTTTTCTGACTTTCAAAATGGCACTCTGGTTCTCTTCTGGTGCTCAGGAGCAGGGCAAACCCCTTCCAACATGTGAAAACAAACACTGGGAATAATTTCAAACAGCTAGAAGAGGTGACCACCATCATCATCTGTCTCTGGAGGTCACACCGTAACATTCAGCTATCCATTAATGGCAGAGATCGTCTCCTCTCCCTCAAGTATATCACACTATCTTACAGTCGCCTCATGAAAAAGCCATTTACAAGCAATGGCGCCTTACAATATGTACAGGATTGATCAAACATATCTTCTTGATTATTAAAGAAAAAAAAAAAGATATAAACAGATTTTTCCCTTCAATTATGTACACAGAGCAAAGAGGAGGTGTTGGAAAATGATTGAGCACCTCGTTGTGTAAATTTACACACAGAAAAACTGCTTCCAAGTACTGGCTTTAAGATTACAAACTCTCACTCACCCCTTCACTTTCCTATCAGGTACATGCAAAAAAGACAGGAGCCCAGAGGCTCAGCATTCATTCAGAGGGGGGCCACAGACCCCTTTTCTAAAGGCAAATCATATCTGATGAACTGGATTCATAAACTCTTCTCTACGCAATACATCACCTTCTCTTATTTAAAAAAAACACATAGGAAAACAAGATGGTCTTTTTTGGTCTCCCAAATCAGGCATATTGGGTGTCGAAACACCAGTTAGTGCTCGTACCAGTGATCAGTACTCGTCACTAGTCGATAGGATGATCAAGCATCAAAGGCCCCTTTGGAGTGTCCTCTTGGTTTTGATACCTGAGGTGTAGTGTGGGTGAGTGAACACTGGCTGAATGTGAGCAAGCAGCGTGTTGTGACCAGACCGGCGTCAAAAAAAAAAAAAAAAATCACATCTGAAACGGTTCTCGGCGGCCTCTTAATGATCTCAGAGTACCAGATGATTGAGTTTGTTGATTACGACAATCACAGGTTTAACATTTTCAAAAATCAATTCTAATGTTCTGTGGGTAACAGCTCGGTCCACGCTGAGCTGACTGGCTGCAGTAAAACGCTGCCCATCTGGTGCTCGGAGCCATTTAAAATAACCACTAAGAATTATTTGCAAGTAGCACTTGAGCCAAGTCTGGTCGTGAACATTACAGAACGGCTGTCGCTTTTTAAAAGACTCTTTCACTTGTAAGTGTGATTAAAATTGGGAACGTGGGCAGCATAATGGTGTGCAAATATGTAACGGCATGTGTGATTGCCAAGAAGAGGAAGTGTGCGGGACTCGGTCTCGCTGCTCTAAAGCCACAGAGATCAATTTCCGCACATTTGTCATACTAGGCCTTTAAAGTGATGCTGTCTGAGGCAGTGTGTGATGGCAGGGGGGGCTGAGGTGTTTCTCTCAGGCGGCAAGACCAGCAGGGGGATGAAAGGGAAACAGGATGGGGGGGGTTTATATATTGCGTCATGTGATTTTCAGGTAGATGAGGACTGGCGCGACGGACGGCCCATGGACGAGGCGCTGTAGGTGCGGGAGCGCTGCCTCACGGCCAGTCGGCAGGTCAGCTCCAGCTCCAGCTCCTGGAAGAGGGGAGTCCCGATGATCTCGGCCGCCTCGGGACGCTCGCTCGGGCTCCACGACAGCATGCTGTGCACCATACTCAGCTTAAAACACACAGAAAAACAGGACAGTGATGTCTTTCAGAAAAGCATCGCGCTGCAGCATCTTCTGCTAATGTTGTCATCCATTAGTTCAACTCAGTCGCTCGGCTTAACGCTCATGTTACAAAGCAGAACCAGCACCAATCGCAGACACTAAAGGAGAAAATACAAATCTTTTTCTGCACTGATCGATTTAGAGATTTTCTTTTTCGAGACTAGTGGAAGAAAACTGTTTAGTTCAGATTTCTGTTCTGAGCACTGACGTCAGAAAACGTGCAAAACAAAAAATAACTCGGGAAGCTTCAGTGATATTTATTAGTTTAAAATTGTAGCCATGTCTTCCCTCAAAACACTCACATGACCTATATAATTAAATTCAGTTACATGTATGCACACGATGTTCAGGACATCTTAAAATAGGACTGTTCACAACTAGTAAAGTGGGATACTTGGATGACAGCGTGAGGGGATTTCCCGTGTTGGAGAATCACAGATTATGTTTTGGGATTATGTTAATCTCATTACAAAGTGAACAGGTAAACAAGGCGGTGTAACCAACCCGGCAGCGAACAGGCCGGCAGGTGGCTGGTGTCTATGAGGAGTGGAAGTAACAAAAATTAAATCAAATTAAATCAAATCAGTTGATAATGTAATCACTCTACTTTTCATTTCTTGTCCATTTCTATCCCTCAATTTTTCAATTTACATGAATTTTCATCGCCCCCATTTTTATTAAAATACATTTTTGTCACTTCCACCCCTCATTGCTTGTATTTACCTTAATTTTACAATTCAGTGTGTAAAATTATGATATTTAACTTGATATTTTTGTTGATTTGGGAGCTAAATATTCAACTACACGTCCTCAGTGGATTATTTTAGCAGGTTTGACTCACATAGTGAATCATTTTGTTGTGGACAGACTACATAACAGCTCTGGATGGATGTGTCCCATTTTTTTTTTGCTTGTTCTCAGGATAAACAACTGTCTGGGTTCGGACGTAGTTTGAGTTCACAGCCACTAGGTGGCAGCAGACAGCCACTCACCTCCTGCACGTTGTTTTTGGAGAAAACCTCTGGGAAGCGCAGCGCTCTCACCTCTGTCAGCGTCTGGAAGAAAAGGGATGTAAACACCTGTGAGTGGAGCCGTGCTAATGGGCTTATCAGGCCCTTTGTTACGGAGACAAAGACGTTATTGTCGACAGCACCACACAAGGGCAAAGAGCATCGACTATTTAAACTGACTCTAGTGATCATTCACATGACAATAGCGATTATGTAGCACTGTTTCCCCAACAGAGTTTTCACAATAGACAAAACAGAGCGATTGTCTGAATGAGAGAGCAGACAGAAAGATACACCTCGTCATTAGGAAGTCTCTCTTTTCATCAGCTTAACCAAAGCGCAGCAGCAGCAGAGATCCTGACTGAAGCCACAGTCAGATCAAATCATCTCCATTTTAACTTCATCACGGGTGAAGATTTTAATACATTATGACTTTTTAATAGTTCGGGTTGAGTAGATTTGGCTCGTAACATAAATTAATTCTCAAAACACACCTCTTTAATCTTGCTTTTGTGTAATGAATCTCCATCACTCCCAATCTGCCTTTAATTATTTTGCTCTGCTTAAAAAAAGCCTTTTGTTTTTACCGATGTTTTGATTTATGCTTCATAAACCAATTTGGGACTTACACTAAAAACACTGTATTATAAACAAACAGTGTCCAAACTGATTATAACTATCAAGTGCAAGGCAGCTTACAGAGTATTTTTGTGGGTGTTTAACAATCCTTTTGGAGTCTAATTAAAAAGGAGAGAGGAACCAAAGTAAACTGAGCACATGATTATGTGCTCATGTGTTTGCTGACTCACCCTGATTCTCTCCATCTGGGTCCTGAAAGGATACAGCAGCTCAAACAGGATTAGACCCAGAGAGTAAATGTCCACTTTGTGAGAGTACGAGTTTCCAGAGAGCTGTCAGGACAGAAAGGAAAGGATCGAATATGAGATATAAAGTCCATATTTTGGAATTTGTAGTTTCAGTTTATGTCGTTCTGCTCACCTGCTCTGGGCTCATGTAGAGCTTGGTGCCGACCTGGCCCGTGTGTCGGGTCAGAAGCGGGGCGGGCGTCAGGGCGCTCGGCTCGTCCTCGTCCTCCTCTTGGTCCATGGCCGTCACCAGGCCGAAGTCTCCCACCTTCACCACATCATCCATGGTGAAGAAGATGTTCGAGGGCTGGGGGAGCGATGGTGACATGTATGTTACGTGACATGTAGCAAACATTAAGCACATGAAGGCAGACATCTTTACTAGAGCACGTACAGACAATAGATCACATCATATAAAGAGATTGAACCAACACCAGGCAGCTTTGCACCTTGGCAGGAATAATTTGTGTTTCTTTGAGTAAGTGCAGCTTTTCCTTTCCATGAAATGCAAAGGAGATCTTGCAGGAAACTAACAAGCTGCTTTATCTGTGAGCCTGGTTAACACTTCTAACTGTAGCTGCAGTCAGAAAAGCAGCGTCAGGGTTGTTTTCTAACACTAATTTTCACTGGTAAACACACTGGAAGGCTCACTTTTATCTTTTATTTGCCTGTACAGAGGACAGTATGTAGTGTGCGTGCTCACCTTGAGGTCCCTGTGCATGAGCCCTTTGCTGTGCAGGAAGTCGACCGCCTCTGCGATCTGGAGGAAGATATCCAGACACTGGTTGTGCTCCCTCTGCTCCGGGAGGCAGCGCTGAGCCATCCAGTCCTTCAGGTTCTCCTTCCGACAGAGCTGCATCTGGATGTACAGATACACCTGGAGACAGGAGCAGGTTCAAAACATTATGATTCACGTTAATATCTGCAGCTATTGTCGATAAAGTTATTTTCCCTGAATTATAGATGTGTCTTTGGGAGGCAAAAGGGTAATATTTTGTTTTTATAAATAAATACTGGTTAAATAATGAATATTCTCAGTATTTCATTGTTTTTAAATTACACTATATACTTTTGAGCTAAAGAGGACAAAAACCTTTATCTTGTAAACCTGCACCTTTAACAACAAACCTTAAGTACAACAGAAAGGACTACATCAACAAGGTGAGATAAGACTGGATTTACAAACAGTTAATATCAGCTGATTCAGTGAATGATTGACTGACCTTGGGAGACGGTTGGACCCGCTGGGTTGGAGGAGTTGTGGGCAGAGCCAGAGTAAGTGAGGTTGGTCTGGGGGGAGTGGAAGAGGATGGGGGGAGAGATTCCTGTTGTCTGGTGTGCGAGGAAGACGAGCTGTTCTTCTCCGTCACCGTGCCTGGACTGGCCGCGCTGGAAGCAGAGTCTGTGTCTGCATCGGCATCCCGGTCGCAGCCCGAGTCCTCGAACACGATGTCGAAGGAAGAAGAGGTGCAGTCGCTGGGACCGCGTGGAGGACAGAGCTCGAAGGAGTGGTGGGTGTCTGAGGCGTCAGGGTCCGCCTGGCTGTCCCTCTCAGACATGAGGCTGTCGTGGCCCAGCAGCGGGTGGAAGGACAGGTCGCCCATGTCAACGCCGAACCCTACAGAACCACCTGCGCTGCTGGTGAGAAGGGCCTGGGCGTCGACAGAGGACTCCAGAGAGTCTCCTCCAGGCCCAGAGACGGGTGACACAGAGCTGGACACGGGAACTTTAACCGACAGCGCCTCCATGTGGTCGAGGAAGCTCATTGGCCAGTCGGTGGTACTGAAAGAGGGACAGGAGAGTTGTTGCTGACAGACCGGTAGAGTCACATAACAATGAAATAGGTCATGTGATAATATTAGTCCTGTGCGAATCAGCATCTCTGTGACCTGTGTTTGTATTTTTTCCTGTTGTCAGTCCACTGAACAAGCATGAAATTTGATCACTGCTTATAATATGTTGTGCAGCAGTCAACAGCTGTACTGTGAGATCGGCTGTGTTGACATTCGACGGTGATGACAGAGAAGGTTGGGAACAATTAAAGGTTGTCATATCGAAGTCCAGCCACATAACATCTGTTACTAGATCCAGATGAGCTGCAAATGTGTATTTATACCTCTAACGCGTGGAAAAAGCAGGCAAAACAACTCTAAACTCTATTATTAATGTGGCTGCTGAAGGACAGATGAAACATAGATGTTATGCAGAGCCTTGACTTCATATCCGTGGGATAATGTCAGTAAATTTAAGTGAAATACAGACTTTAATTATCCTGTACAAATGCACAGCATGAAACACAGACATGGAGGCGTAATAATTTGTAAATCACAAGGTCCCCTGGTAATACTAGTCCTGTGCGAATAGGGCTTATGTCAACAATACCGCTAATTATTCAAGATAAATGTGCAAAAAGAAAGTAGTTAGTTTACAAAATACCTCAAATAATCAACAGTGAGCAAACAAACAAAAAAAAAAAAGTCAGGACACCATTTATTGTGCACCAACTTAGTGCACGGGTGCCTCAAAAGAAAAAAGAACGAAAATTGAGTCACTAGATGATGCATGCTGCTACTTTTAGCTCTAATCTGCCCAAGCAACCTAACAGAAAGGAGTAAACACACACCAGACTTTCAGTTAACTGCTGCAAACATGCTCGTGTGAATCCTCCCTCCCCTGGCATTTAAACATCTGTCTTAATCAACCGGTGAGTTGAGGCGAGTCATGTAAAGTCGGCGGTGTAATAAATGTCACAATTCCTCGAGAGAGAGGAGGGTTAAATTTCTTCGCACAGATACCATCCCTGAACAGCAGCATTAGTGCCACGCTCCACCTGCTGCACAGGATAACTCACCTGGCGTCTTTCAGCCACCTCTGGTCCATCTCCTCCTGCCAGCCCTCGGGTGGGCTCTCCTGCCAGGCGTTGAAGTAGCGGATGATCCCCGGGTGCTCCAGCTTGGCCAGAGCCTTCACCTCACGCATCACCTTCTCGCGGGCCAGCTCTCTGGAAAAGAGGGCGTCAGGGTTCAATCCACATTCAGGACAACTGCTTCCACTTTGACAGTTATTTTGTCCAATATGTTCAGGGTCTCAAGACACACTTTGCTGATTATTAGACTTTCTTGCGTTTAGTATTCTGAGTTACATGATTTGTTGTTGACTGAATGCAGATACAACCGGTCCAAGACCAAGTGAGCTCAGTCTTGACACACCGCGGCCTAAATAAGTGCCTCGACAAAAACACCAACACCAACACCAACAAAAACAACTGACTTGTTTGTGAACCGTGTGATGCACAAGTCAACAACAAAAAAAATACAGAGCTCGATCCTCACTTTCATTTTTGGTACATAATGTTTGTACCAAAAACCTCAGCTAAGCCTCTACATATTTTTCTGTGTTTGGACAAGCGGGCTGCAGCTTACGTAACTCAGTCCGACAGCTTTAAAGAAAACAGAGATGAAGGAAGAGCTAATAGCCTCCAGCAAGGAAGTGTGCGGTGCGAGCGGCGAGAGGTGCTACCTGTTGGGCAGACGGATCCTTTTGATGGCGTAGTTGCAGTCGTCCACTTTGTTGCGGGCTTCAAACACAACACCGAACCCCCCGCGGCCAAGGCACTGCACGGGCTCAAAGTCAGTGAGGTACCTGAGGAGAGGACACTCTGGTTGTTATTATGCAAAAGAAGAATCACACCTCCCTCAGCTGTGTGTGAGACAAGTGTTGCTATCAGCTAGACGCCTGGCGATTTCAAAGGCCGGAGATCACACAATCCACCCCGGTCAAGGAGGTTTATTAAGTGATAAAAGGTGATATCAAAAGAAGGAGCCGAATCTGTGTCAAGGCCGGCTGTGGCTGCTGAGCTGGCAGGAATCCAACTCACAGCTTCACTGTGTCATTTAACAGGATGATTACTTTACTGTACAAAAGGCTTTCAACACACCCCTCCTCGTTCCACATGAATACAGTCCCCAGCACAGTTCATCAGGGAGGTCGGACTGGAAGGTGCAGTGAAGCCCTTCCTAAAGCAGTTTTAGGGATCAGTGCCTTGCTCAAGGGCACTTAAGCAGAGATGATTTGATTAACAGGGCCTATTTTAAGGTTTAAAAATGTAATATTCATTCGAAGCGTCTCTATTAATCTGTGTCGTCTAAAAGAAATAAAATCATTTACCGTGCTTCGTAGTGAGATGCCACCAAAATTAAGACCACATTTAAAAAACAACTTTTACATTAAAGGGCCTAAAAAGGAAATTTAAAGTGGTTGTGAAACTGTCTAGTTTTAATTCTGATGCCTCTATTTGACCTACATAAGCAAGCGATAGACATCAGCAAGCAGCATATCAGCATTTCTGTACGATTATTACAGTTATTCTAGAAAGAAAAGTCCTGTTAATAGCTTTAACTTCGTTCTAAGTTACGTTTTCAAACATTTCAAAAGATTTAGACATGGTGAAGTGAGCTCACAGTCTGACAGGACCGACAAAACTACAATCAGACTGAACTGACTGACTTTGAATGCTCGTGGAGGACAGGCATCCATCATTGTCAGTGGAGTCAGACCTGCAGGTTGTGCTTTCGCTCACCTTATCAGAGAGTGAGCGCAGAAGCCTCACAGGTCCCATTAAACTGCCTGCAAGCATTTTGTTTTGTTTTTGTCACATATTAGCGTATTTAACTGTATTCATTATCTATTTTAAGCGAAATATTTATGTATAAATTGGCAGTACACCTGTTGGCTTTTATTCACAGTGACTGAAAATGGGTCTGTATTATTTAACTTAACATATATTACAATATAACATCATTTGTGTGCATATATGCAAGTTATATTTGGTGACATCCCTGCTCAGACTTCTGAGGGGATTAAAGGGGAACTGTGTGGGCACATTTGATTCAGGCCTTGCTTCCTGATCTCTATCTCCCTCCTCTAATGATCCTGACTCATGTTTGCTTCAGCTGCTGCAACAGCCACCAGTTTTATTTTGGGAAACTTCTTCGGCGAAAAGCAATTTGCATGGACTGCAGCAGCAGCAGCAGCAGCTTGAGAGGAAGAGGGGCGGGTGGGGTGGCTTGTCATTTTTAGGGTGGATCAAAAAGAGGAGAATGTGCGAGTGATGACAGGAGGAGAGGAAAAAAATGTGGAGCTTAATCAGATTCTGGCTGGTGTTTGGGGGGGTAGATCCATATTATTCAGCTAACAAATGTAAACATGCAACCTCCATCGATCACACGGCAGGAGGTCGGTGGCAGCCCATAAATTACGGCTACTGATCATATTTGGGATGTCCGAAATAACAAAAAAGACTTCTGACAATGTGCTGACAGTGATGTAAAGTGACACTCCGACCCCGTGGCAGATGCTGCTGGGTATGGTGGGCTCAGCGGGGGCCAAGGTCATTTTCATTTGATGGCAAACAGCTGAGTTATCCAATCATGCACTACTACGAGTCGTATCTCCCATCTCTGCCTTGTCCTATCAAGGCAGGCTGGGAAGACCGGTGGTCACCATGGTAACAGTGCCGAAATCTGTAGCTACACCTTGAAAGGGTGAGACTCGTCTTTCAAGTGTGAGGATAACAATCCCCAGCACAGTGGTAGTGTTACATGAAGTTCTCCTGAGTCATGACAAAAAAAAACATTTATACCGAGCATGTTTCTGCCGCTGTTACAGACTTACCTGGACACGTATTCGCAGGAACGGGTCTCCATGGCAACCGGCTCTTTGGATTCAACAACCTCAAGGTCAAACTTGGAGTCTGTCTGGCACTGTGTCTCCGACTCTTTCCGTTGCTTTGAGGGACAGAAGGGGGACACAGCGAAGAGACAGTGAGGACAATTAGAAGTGTCACATGGATTAAAAAAACATGATTAACTTCTTCTTGCTCTTTTTATGGGGCAGAAAATGTTTTTCAAGCTCTTTTGTGACAAGACATACCGATAAAAATCAATGCACTTATGTTAAAATAACTGGGAAGAATCACCATTTTTATCTTGCTTTAAAAATACAGAATTTACAGGGTCAATTCCTGGTTTGAGGCCTTGTTGTTTTGGCCTCAAATCGTCTTTTAGGTCACTAAAAAACCGTCTAAAGTGCTGGTTTCAGGCACATTAGGGCAAAAAGGTTCCTAACTTCTGGGTTTACTTTCTGGTTTTGCGACTTACTTAATATGCCTCGCCCACAAGGTCCTGTCAGGCCCATAGACTTCACACTTACATCACAGATTTATTGAATTACATTCAACTTGAGCAAAGTTTCACAAGTATAAAACAGTTTTACATGCTTTTTGGGTAGTTGTTGCATGCAGTGTCTTTACAAATCAGCAGTCACGGTTAGTATGGTGTTGCTGCAGGCTGTGTCCGTGGTCTTACCCTCACGTAGGCCACAGGGGCAGGGGGGTGGAAGAACTTGCGGACGATGTAGGTGGTGGCGGCGATGCAGAAGACGATGGTGCCGAGGATCTCCTTCCACCAGGGCAGCAGCAGCACGGGGTCCTTTCTCCTGCGGGTCTCTCCACCCGCCCCGTTTCCCTTTATGAGGCTCACGGCGCTGTCACGCTTCTCCCTGTAGCGCTTGCTGTAGGGGAAGTAGTAGCCGTTGTCTATAGAGAGGGGAAGAAGAAATCAGTGAGCAGGGTTTCGTTCATTTTGTCTTTTCCAGCCCGTGTCCACAGTATCAGGTTCTTACCATATGGATACTGGAGGATGGACAGTGCTCCGTTGCTGTATTCATCATGGGAGAACTTGTCGTTATTCAGACACTTGTCGAATTCGTCAGAGCCGACCAGGGCCGGTGTCCGAGATGGGGAATCTGTGTCAAGGACAAGATGAGTAAGTTCTTTGATCTCAGTAGAGAGAGCGATCAAATGAGTCGACATGACTATTGGAGGATAGTCAAACATTAGGGGGAGTAAAGACCGAGGCCAGAGCAAAAAGGGAGCAAGCCCAAAAGGTTATTGATTAATTCAAATGTTTCTTAAAAACAAGCTACAGTATGACTTTGTGGTTAAAGACACAATAATGAAGTCAGTCTTTGGTCACTGCTCATAAACTAAGTTGCCTTGGTGATTAGACGGGGCACTCGATGCTTAGGGACGTGTGGACTTACGGATTAGAGGCTTCCATTTGACTGTGGGGAGAGGAATTATGTCCTTTTCAGACGCGATAGCTTGAGAAGGGAACTTTTCAGTGATCCTCACAGAGGACTGGAGGTAGAGCTGTCCCTGGAACATCCCTGTAAACCAAGGGCAAAGGGGTTACACATGCACTCGATTCACTGGTACCCATTAGAAGAAATGATGCAGATAGACATTAGAAATGAACACAAACATGCAGCGTGAGCATCTCTGCATGTGTATGAACGTACCGAGGTAAACACTGGACTCCGCAGCTCCTCTGGTCTTCGTCGGATCGTCCTCATCCTCCTCCTCGTCAGTTTTGGCCTGGCTGCTGTAGGCATTGTCGTCAAACAGGGCGATTGGCGTGACTTTGCCTCCACCCACCAGCCAAGCCGAAGCGATGGGTGTGCAGAACTACACAACACAGGTGATAAAGAACGAGTCGATGAAGTTCATTGATTTCCAGACTGAGGGTCATAAAGCACCGCTCTCAAGGGAGTTCAAATAATCCACAGCACTCAAGCTCATAGTGAACTTCATAATATCTCACCTGACGTTCCCAGACCAGCTGTCCATCAGGCTCGGGATTGAAGGCCATGACCTTCCAATCGGGAACAGACACTTTGATGACGAGGTCCAGATGCTGGTTCTGGTTTTTCTGGTCCTCCGTCTGCTCCCTCTCTTTCGGTTCGTCGGCGATGACCCGCACGCTCTCCCTCCAGGTGTCGCCATTCGCAACTTCTCCCTCCAGGAAGTTAATTCCAGACTGCATCTCAGGGAGGAGCTTCAGCTCGAAGTTTCCAACGCTGAAGTTCCACCTAATATAACAGGTGACAATACACGATTGTAAAAAGTACTACAGGTGTAATATTGTGTGTGATGATTACAGTTATCAGGGTCAACCTAAGGCCTGCTGAATACAACTACAGATGGTAGGAAACCGACATTAAATTTAACTTCTTACTTTCTCACATAGAAAAATTGTATAACATCAAATATATTCAGTTAAAATAATCAGTATCGTCAGGTAAAAAAAAGGAGACGTACTAATGTTCTAAGAGGCTGAAAAGTTACCTGACTTTATTTCAAACCACTGACAGAAAGTCAATCGAGTGTCTGCGACGCTTCCTGAAATGCCACACAAGCTACAGTAGCTGCGCCGTGACTCGCGCTGACTGACTGACTGGCTGACTGACAACGACAGATTGATCGACTGATTAAATAAAACTCACTTCTCCATCCCTGATCGGGGCCTGATGGCTCGCACAGTCTTCTGAGTCCTCTGCAGCAGCAGCACGTCTTCGCTCTCCAGCTCGTCTTCCCCCCAGCGACTGCAGCCCACCGCGGAGCAGATGTACCGAAGCTGAGACGAACGAGATGAGGGGGGGAAATTACAAAGAGGGTTATTCTACTGAGTTAATGTGGTGAGGACATGTTTGTGTTGGCCTCTTTCAAAGACATTTGCTATGATAACTTTAACTCACTCTCTCGGTAAAACGCAAGGGGAAAAAATGGCGTTTTATTCTTTATAAAGGATAATGAAAAGTTAGTGGAAGTGGTTTCACCGACCTTGCCAGTGTAGGCCCCCAGGCCATAGGTAGTAAGGGATTTGCCCCCAACCAAGACCGTGTCCTCTCCGATTCGGTAGGACGACTCCAGCAGGGACTCCACGCTGAAAGGCACTGCCTCCATACTCTCCCTGTCCCGGTTCCACTGAAACAAGGCACCGTCCAGTGAAGGGATGACCATCTTATTGCCAAACACCTGCAGGGACAAAGAAATTGGTTTGTTGGAGTTAGTAACGTATATCCCAACAGAAAAAAGGTATTGAAGCTTGTAGTTTATGGGTAAGCCGGGTGCAGGTGGTTCCACAACAGTTTGTGATAATCGATCAATCATTTTAACTCATTTTCCAGACAATATTTGGTGGTTCTAGCATCTTAAATGCAGGGATTTGCTGCTTGTTTTTCCATTTATGACTGTGAATTAGGGGCTTCCAGGTTTTGGACTGTTGGACAGAAGAAGCAATGTGGAGACGTCACTTTGGACTAAATATTTAAACAACTGTCAGATTAACCAAAAATGACTAAATTAAATCAGCATGAAATTGAAGCATTAGTTGCAGCTCTTATCTGAATCAGGCATCAAAGAACAGGGTTTTTTTATGCTGTAAAGATTTAAAGCCACTTAATTTGAGCCATCTGGACTTTATCAATAACATTGACCCACTGTTATGAAATCTTCTGCTTCTGTGCAAGTTTATCTTGATTTGCCTGTTGCCTGCCGCACATTAATAATATAGATGATGCTGTACCGGACCTGGACTCCCTACTAAAGTCGTCTAACAAGCCCGTGATACGCAGAACAGCATGTGAAGTACTGTTGGCACCACTCATTACGACACTTTGCTCCAGTGTCAACGAGCAAAAGAAACGATTCCAAACTTTTATTACTTCTGTCTGATGTAACAGCTTTTAACACACATTAAGCCCTCCTGTAATATCTTTTACAGTTTTGAAAAGTCGTTTTCAGCTCAGACAGACAATCGTTCAAACACAAAAACACTTGCCCACACAGACAACACTGGCCCGACACACATCCACCCACACAGCAGCAGCTTTTAGCCCCCGCACACTTGGACTCAATCCACTGCAGGGCTTGGGACCATTACACAACTAAGAGGCTAAGTAATTAACCTGGATCCTTATAAAAGTGTGCATCCGTGGATAATGTGTGTGCGCGCTGTTAGGTGCTCGCTGTAGGGGGGGCAGCGAGCATGACATCATTGCAAAAACCTGAGCCTAATCCTGATTTAACCTCCTCAGCTTTAGCTCATCAGGGGGTGTGTGGACGGCTGTGTAACGATGACTGAAGTGCTTGAAGAAAACAAAGACCGTCATCGAGAGTTTATTTGGATATCCACGTTGTGACTCACTCTTCAACAGTGACATAACAACAGTTTTGGACCCAATTAGCGAGTTGTTCGTCCTACTTTTATCATTAATGAAAACTTCCAAAAGCGAGAGTGGCCAGTCTCGAACCAGTGACCCGTCAATCACATTGATTTGGAAATCCTATCAGACTCTAAAAAAAGGTCACAGCAGTTGCTTTGTGGTGGATTATAAAAAATGCCAGGAGGGGAGACATGTGTGGCAGAATGATTTACTACAGAGCACAGCCCGGAGCAGAGGTGATGTCATCTTTTTAGATTGGGAGGGGGTGGGGGTGGTTTTAGAGAGAAGATGAGGATAAATTTAGCAAGTGAAAGGAGGAGGGGTTAACAATCTGACCATCACATCACACCATGCTGGAATGGCTGAGGGGGTGCAAAGAGGTTTACAGCAGAGGGGAACTTATTAGAGCCGTGGATGAGTCATCCCGCTCCTGATGCCTTAATCCTTGTCTCTGATCCAGCCCGGTGTTCTGACACCATTTACCCCGGATCTCTTCCCTCAGCTGCTCGTCTTCTTCATCTGCTACAGACACTAATGATCCCACTCCACTGATTTCTACAAACACAAGTTGCCAAAAGTTATGTAAGAGTTTGTATTATCTATACACACCAATCAGCCACAGCATCGAAATGCATCAACCTGGCCTCTAAATTCTGCAGATCTCAATCCGAGCAGGCATCCATTGGACACGCTGCAACCCACAGGACCCCCAGAGATGCCTTTACAGTTTCAGATCCAGTCTGATCCATGGTGGGGCCTCCATGGATCAGACTTTTTTCTGGCACCTACCACAGATGCTTGATCAGATTGGGATTCAAGGAAATCTGATGCCCTAAGCTCTTTATCACATACCATGGGTCATTTCCAAGTGGTTTCTGCTGTGTGGCCGGGGGCCACTAAGCTCTGGGAGTGCCACTGTAAAGGGCGTGGGAGGTCGGGCTACTACGATGTTTGGGTGAGTGCTACTTGCCAAGTGGCATCCGCATGAATACCAGGACCCAAGGTTTCCCAGCACAACATTGCATTGTAACAAGATCCATCCAACCATCCATTTTCTTTTGCTTATCCAGGGTCAGGTCGCAGTGGCAGCAGGCTGAGCAGGGTTTTCCAGACATCCCTCTCCCCAGCAACGCTTTCCAGCTCCTCCAGGGGGATCCCGACGCGTTCCTAGGCCAGATGAGATATGCAATCCCTCCAGCAAGTTCAGGGTCTGCCCGGGGGGTCTCCCCTCAGTTTATCGTGCCTGGAAAACTTCCAGGAAGCATCCTAATGAGATTCTATATCACCTCAGCTGAGTCCTGTAGATGTGAAGGAGCAGCGGCTTTACTCCTTGCTCCTTCAAAGCTCCTAACCCTCATTTCGGCCGCAAGTAAATAAATAAAGGATTCACTCCAGGTCACTCGTGCCCTAAAAGACATTGCCAATACTCACTTCCTCACACCACATAATAACACACCGGTGTTTACGTCACCTGGCTGTTCAATCATTTTCTTCAGTGCAGTTTGAACAGGTGGTAAGTTATCACTTTCAGCACATTTCAGTAAATTATTAACCATCTCTCTGTTGGAACTAACTTCCTGGGGGCTTGACAACCATCACGTCTCGGCACAGCTTAGTTAAAATGGGTCCGTGGAGGTTTTTGTGGCATGTGGGATGACTCACTTTGACATATTGTGACAGCAAGCAAGTCTGTCTATATGGAAGCCATCAAGGAAGGAAGGCACTTAGGGCATAGTGATTAAAAACGGCTGAGACAAGATAAGACTGATGGCTTCAAGGTACTCGGAGCTAAAAGGACTTTACAGGATCGACTTTAATGGCCAGTGGTTGTTCCCTAAAATGACATCGCTTTTTAAAAATAATAACTAGATGCAAAAATCCAGACTTAAATTAACAAAAAATGTAGAAAACAGATGAGAAACTCTAGACTGATTTATGCAGAAGTGATGTTACTTCTACACTTAACCTCATTCATCAGCATACCCCATCCACAGAACAGCTCGATGCTTTTACGTTGTGGTTTAGAAGAAGTGAAATCCAACAATCCTCCTCGCAGTGACACAGATTTTAGGACGTTGGCATCAGACCAGCATAACATTATCTTACATTACTCCTTTCCCACTAGATCCTGATATAATTCATGTCTGCTGGGTACATATACAAATCTCAATCTTTTGAGTATCCATGCCATGAAGCTTTACAAAATTTCCTGCTAGCTATAGCTAAGAAAATGTATTCCATTAAAATGGAAATATGTTGCTCTGCCAATCAGAATTAAGCGATTTAAAAATTTGTAGCTGCTTAGTATTCAAACAACAAACAAGATGGGAGGAAATGGATGTATTTGTCTGAGATATAGTACGATATTATGATCCTAATTATAAAAAACACCCGACATCAAAGCAAATTAAAGGTATCCTTTGATGAACTGTGTATGAAATTATTATGAACTTCCCACCCCCACTCTGTTTTTTAATGTCTTTGTCTCGTCTGTTTGTATTCACCAGTCTTTGTTGTTTTTGAAAGGGATTTGTGTTACGTATTTGTGTTATGTACATGAAAACAAAACGAGAACAGGGCTTGGATATTGCATTTTTGTTTCAACTTTCATGGAATGATACAATTAAAGATTTAAAAAGAGCCCATCACTTAAAAAAATATCCTAAATGATTTAAATACATAAAAACTGACTTCTCAGCATGAACGTGATCTCCTCGTGCCTCCATGAATCTATGAATTCGCAATGCTTATGAATCTTTAAAGAGCTTAAACTCAGACTCATTCAAGTCTTACCCACGCCTTCTTCTAAAAAAAACACCCCACTATCACTCCGATCCCAAAACCATTCAGTTATTTTGAGATATTCATCCGTTGCTGGAGGGCGCCTCCAGCGTACGTCTTCACTGTGTAAGGTCAAACGTAGATTCAGAGATTTGTTTTGCACTTGGTGGTGATAAATTATTCCTTGTTTGTGTTGCTTTAAAAAATATTGTTTCTTAATTCTATTTCAGGAAAGCTGGAGCACTTGATGATTACTCGATAATGGTAATCATGTCAGTGTATTCCCCCCCTGGGAAATGTGGGGGTGGAGGTTCAGAGGGAGCGAGGTGGTGGTGGTGTGGGGGGGTTTGGTTTGTGTGTGTGTGTGTGTGTGTGTGTGTGTGTGTGTGTGTGTGTGTGTGTGTGTGTGTGTGAGCTCCTGCCGACGCTCCAGCAATCCTGTCAAACAGTGTCAGCTCTCACCCGCCGCTCATGTGCCACTGTTGGCCCACAAGGCTAGCGCTCCACTTAAAGGCGGCAGACTGTGTGAGACCGAGCGCTGCTGCTGCTGCTGCTGCTGCTGCTGCTGCTGCTGCTGCTGCTGCTGCTGGTGGTTTGAGCGTAAGCACAAACACACAGAACAATAATCACAACAAAATCGCAGCGGCTGGAAGGAAAAAAAATCGACTTTCTGCCAAAAAAATATCGCCCGTCTGGCCCTTTTCCATTTCCTTCGCCCGCGCTGGAAGAATTATTGCTTGTCACATTAGTCACAGCCGGGCGATCAATCGTCGGGCCATTGTGTAGTGATCAATCACATTCTCCTCATTCATTCACGCTGCATGCCGGCAGAGGTGTGCGTGTATTGTCTATGCTGTGATGACATCATCTCTGGTCTGTGGCATTACCTCACCACCCCGATCACCCAACCTCCTCCCCCCTTCATCTTCATCCCCTTAACCCCGCCCTCCCTCCCTCCCCCCCCCCCCCAGCATGACTCACTCCACGCTGGCACAGGCTCCCTGGATGTAACCCCCCACACCACACACACACACACACACACACACACACAGGCACCCTTCACCCCCCTCTAACACCCTCAAGCAACTCCTAGCTTTTTTAAAGTGATGGCTTCTTTTTCTGCAGACAATGCTGTTTGTGGCTCTGCTGTCCCTCGTTTCACTAAGGGGAAAAAAAAAAGGAGAGACATAAACACACTCCGCAGGATGCAGCAGGTGACTGGCTGTTTCCTCCCCGGCGTGCCGAGGCCAGCCAATGGCACGGCAGCAGACCCCCCCCTAGCCCTCTAATCACCGAGCAGACTGGTGTCTCAGGGACCCGGCAAAGCACCAATGAAACCGTTGCTTAGCGCTCTGGAGGCGTTCGGGTGGCGTGTCGGGGGGGTAGGAGACGAGTGGCAGCCCCCCCCCCCCCCCACATCACCAACGTACACAACGGAAAGGCATCCCAGGTTACAGAGGGCAGAGAGGGCAAGGCTAGATTTAAACTTACACAAAAGTACATGAACATAAAAAAAAAACAACACACACACACAAGCACACACTCCCGGGGATCATAACAAATGACGTCATAGCGAGTCACTGGGTTCGGAGCTGACAGGCATCTCTCCTCGTTCCGCTCTGTCAGCCAAATGAGAGCCAACAGGTGAAAACACACAGATAGAGGACACACACACACACACACACACACACACACACACACACACACACACACACACACACACACACACACACACACACACACACACACACACACACACACACACACACACACACACACACACGCCACAGAGAGTCAGCATCCTCTGTCACAACACGAGCACACTGGAGGATGACAGGAGGATGTTACATGTGTGTGTCTCTATGAATTGCTTGACACCTCTTGTGAAGTCTCACAGATGTTAAGAGACGGAAAAACAAAGCGATGTCCTCAGAGACACTAAAGCAGCTGTGAGAAGTAGGGACACAAATATCTTTTTTACTATGTTCTCATAGTTTCGCTCTACTTCACTTTTAATTCAATATATTTGGAGTCACACCTTCTAGAGATACTGTTAGACCATGATTTTAAATAGTAGAGGTCTCCATCAAAATGTATTTAATACAGTTTTTTTCTGAAGCAAGTTTAGAAAAATAGAGAATATAGAGAAAATATTTAAATGTCCGACTGCTCTGTCCGACCAATACCGATATAGGGGAGTAAAGAACTCTGATATATCAGGAAAACTGGTCCAGCTCTACTTTGGATTAAGATTATTACAGTTAAGAGTCATTATACTTTTGATACAGTTCAGTACAGTATGTGTACACTTACTTACACTCAAAGATCGAGTTTTTCCCGGAAAGGTATCTACGCTTTCAGTATGTGTATATGTGTCGATCTAAGTTGAGAGAATGCAACGCTGGGTGGATCTTTGAAGTCAACAAGAAAAACACTTTCTCTAACGACCTTTTTAAAAGATGTTTTCAAAGCGAGTCGTAAGTAAGTCGAAGTCTTTCATCCGACCATATAGAATCAAGTTATTCACGCCTTCAGTTGAAGGATATCACCAAAAACAGCAGTTCCTATATAACGAGCGTGTTATCTTTTAATTCAGCATCGCGGGGTGCGACTTCATATTCAAGGTCAAATTTACATTCTGATACATTCAGTGGAGAAGCTATACAACTGCGCTCCCACAGTCTAGACCGGAGAAACCAACAGTGCTTCGAGGAACCTTTAGGGGATCTCCTCCACATTATAACCTCGGAGGAGCCGAGGTGGAAAAAAAACAAGGGTTCATGAATTCTGATTTTCTAATTCTCAAACACAGCAGAAACCGTGTGAGATCGAGAAGCACGTGTTAGAAGTTTTTTTCTTTTTTTTTTTCTCCACTCCAGCAGCTGATTTCAGTGATTAGTTCCCTCCTTTCTAATTGTAGGTTTCAGCGAACCTCTCAAGACGTCGCAGGCTGAGTGGCACACACACTTGAGAAACCACTTCACACACTTATACGGGAGGATCTTAAACACTTGAATGAGATTCTTCTACCCTGAAGTTTCTATATTTGATAGTTGAAGATCAGCTGAAAGAGCTTGTTTCTTTTTTATTTCATTTGTACTTCCCGGAGTAGACCTGTCAGTCAAACAGTTTGGGTTGGCTTTTAATCCAAGTTACCCACCAACCAACTTTTGTTCTGTAAAGCCTGACCTGTCAAAATGTGTTAGCTCTCGTGAACTGGTTCTAGGTTGCTTTTTTCTTGTTATCCTCGCCTAATAAAGCAGAAATGCATTTATGTGACAGAGCCAGAGAGTTCATTATACTCAAACGTGCCTTAGCATCACCAGAAGACTAATATTAAACTGATCTCAGCAGCCACCCAGACCCTTGTTAGTATGTGAGGCTCTTTCCCCGAGGCAAAACTCTCGCAGACACCGAGCGAGTCCAGATCAAAGCGAAACCACGAGCGTGTCTCTAGCATGTATCTGGGAGAGCAGCGCTCCGGTCTCGCTCTGGGCTACACTTCACGTTCAGCATGTCGGTGTGGGCGGTGTAAGCTTCTGTATACATGTACAGACGAGGGTCTTGCTGCGCTCGTATGTGTAAACCACCACAGTCAACAAAGAGGCTAATCCTCCAGGCGGCACAGCTACTCTCAGATATATGTGGGGGTGTACAGTATGTCTGCTGTGTTCTGTGTTTGTGTGTACATGAGATGAATGTAAGCAAGAGCTAGCCCTCGGTTGGCTGTTCAAAGTGCACCGAGTTCAATTATTGGTCTCCCTGTCTGCAGAGGGAACGCCAGAAGGGACAGGCTTTTGTTTTGAGGAAAAGACTCAGATGAGACTGCATCCTTAACCCTCCCTGTCGGGTCAGGACTGAGGAAATTGACTTTTTCATCTCCTGGTAGATTGTAATCAGCTGAACAACATCTGTTAACCTATTTAATTGGCTGTCGTCGACTGTAAATTGAATTTTTTTTTATCTAGATCAACATTTTTCCATGTGTGCCTGTTCATTGTTGATTGATCCATCTATTATTTTCTTGATTAATAGATTGGGACTACTAGATACTACAACCAAAGTCCAACATGATGGCCTCAAATGTCTTGTTTTGTCCACAACCTGACGATATTCAGTTTACTGCCATAGAAGTGGAACGAAACCAGAAAATATTCACATTTGAAGGGACAGAATCTAACTTTCTGGGGAAAGATGGCTGACTGTGGAGTCTCATCCCCAGGTCATCAAATCCTGACGATTTGGGTTAGATTGGACCTGAGCCACCATCCCAAAGTGTCAGTATTTGACGACCTGGGGATGAGACTCCACAATCATCTATCTTTCTCCAGAAAGTTATATTTTGTCACTTTACGTAGCTGGAAACAGATCATTTTGACTTTTCCCCCCCTTAAAGTCAGTGATGAATTTAATGGTTGACAGCTAATCGATTAATTGTTTCAGCTCCTTTCAATAATAGGTAGGTTTCATCCCCCCCCCCCCCCAATTAAAATGAATAAAGGAAAAGGAAACACAGGTGTTGGTGTACCTCAGGTTTGCTGAGGCTGGAGGACACCAGGCACCCTGAGCCGACATCTAGGTCCCACTGCTTCCTGCCCTGGTTGTGAGGATCCAGAGCCGAGATCCGCCCATCCAGGGTACTGATGATCACAAGAGACCTGTGGACGGACAACAAACACTTCAGCACACTCACTAATAAGATAAGTAGACGCCTATTGCAGCTTTACATACACTCTGTTCAGCCCTGGCTGGCACCGGTATTTGCAAGACTTCCTTGCACTTGTTAGTGCAGAAGACAAAGCTACACCGGCGCTGTCCTTTAACGCCACCCTCCCAGCGGGGGTTTGAGTTTAACAGCATCACAGACAAGACACTAAAGGCTGAAGAATTGTTCAGCGGCGGTGCAGATGTTGTCTCGCTCTCTTTAATCCTCAGTCCTTGTTTGCAATCAGGGTGACCTTCAACTGCAGCCAACAGCACACCTGTGCCACAACAAACCCCTCCTGTCAGCTTGTTCGGGTGGCATGTTGATTAAAGACGGGACCAGACCAGAGGATTATTAAAATCTGAGCATCCCAGACAGGGCGTCTCATTTCCATAGAGAAAAAAACACAATATGAACATGTGAGATTGTGAGTTCCCGGTTGTTAGCGAACCAAAACGGGAATCCACTTAGATCATGTACGTTGCATTTAGCACAGCAAAGGCACCTGTGCTGGATGAGGACTGTAAACTCTGCTGAAAGACCTAGAAGTGAGTGAACTATATTCACAGCGCTACTTTTCACCTTTTTTGTGTCACTTCTATCAGAATCGCACAAAGAAAGCCCCCCTGAATCACCTGGGACCGAATTTAAGATAAGTCTTCAAAACAAAATCGCTCCTTTTCTTTTCTAAGAGTACTGAAACTAATTTGCTTTTCTTTATAACAACAAACTTCATCATTATCCTCTTTACTTCAGGGGAGACAGGAGACTCTGGTGCACTCAGGTATGAGACGTACACACCGTCGACGCTCTGAAAACAGATGGTAACAGCGACTGTTAAGAGTACACAGGGGGATTTGATATGCCTACTTTTCTCAGGGCTTAAAACTGTTATTACCACCATAAAATTAAGCCCTTTTACATGTAAAAGCTCCAATAAATGTTTTTACATGTCGACAAAGACCGTCTTTTATTCAGAGTCGATGGAATTGTGACATTTCTGATTAGTCTCGGCTCTCCGACGCTGGCAGAAAAATTAGCGCTCACAGATATTGGCTTGACTGCCCACGATGACAGCTCAGAGACAAACCATATCAACGCTGTTAAGACAACAACCAAAAAAACCCTTCAGAGACTGGTGCAACTCCACTGTCACAGATCTGTGAGTTAAAGCACAACTGGGGATGAAAGCCCCCGCTGGATATCATGAAAGATTGTCGGGCAAAATATACTTTGATTCCTCAAAAACTGTTTTTCGGGATTCCGAAATACAAAGATTTAAATACTGAATACGCCTATTGTTGACGCATTTTCCACATATTTCATTCAGCGGCATTGTTGACAGAGACACAGTGAGCAGCTAAAAATAAGACGCAGGAGGGGAAATAAGATGCAGGGGGGCGAGAGTGTTTTCCCTTAGATGATGTATGGGCTCAGGATTTCTCACAGCACCGGTGCGCTTCACCTCTGAGAATTCGTTTTTTTTTATTATTACTGAGGTGAAGCTACTGAAACTCTAACAAAAGTTATCTTGATGAGGGTTTTTTCTATCAGTAGTAAAGTACAAGTTTTACAAATGAATGCGCCCACACAGCAAGATCCCTCACCGGGTTCTTCTCTGTTTCGTCTAGTAACTCCAGGCTAAAACTGTCTGATTTGAATTAATCGAGACATCCGGCCCCACCCTTTCGCCTCACTCTTAAGCTTCTGCCGCATTGCTTGTCAATCCCCGTCCTGAGCTCTGGCAGGGGCCACCTTCTGACTATTGATTTGTATCTGTCAAGAGGAGCCGCTGTCAACTGGGCTTTTAGCTTTATTTAACCAGCGAGGGTCGGCTGAGCACGCGTGCAGTCTCCGAGCGCCCCCACCGCTTCACGGCCACGCAGCTGGGACCCAACCCGCTTCCCTCTGTTGGCCACGGGGGCATATGGAGTTTTTTACTGCCTCCCTCGAGGGCAACTAGACCGCAGTTACAGAGGGAAGAGACAGTGTTACACTTGTTCACTTTCCCAGCGCAGGCTGAGAAAAAAAAGAAAAGGACTCGTCATCATCCATCATTTTTATTTCCATGCACTGCGACAGTTGTCAGCTAACCTGAGTGTGTTTAATGCTGGCATCACCTGCGCTCTCCATCTCTCAGACTGAGCAGGTGAACTGCTATTGACAAGCTATAATCCCTTATTGATTTCCCCTATCGAACACTCTTCAGTCATGAAGGGGAAGGAGCATGTTCAAGGATGTTAAAGCCTTAGGAAAACTAAGAGATGGATTGTTTCGGAGGCTGCAAATCAATTCTGGGAAGGTTTTTCTTATGTTTCTCTGTAGTTACTGGCACATTCACAGGGAGTTACAACTGCTGCTCTGGGCCAGCTAGTTGCTACAGCTCAACTAGAGCTGGAGGTTTGCATAAAAATGCAAATAGGATCACTTAACAGTAATGAGCCATGTGTCTTTCAGCCCCATCAAAGCCAAGATTATCTCCCAAAAAATCTGCTCCGAGCATCACCAGCCACGCCACCAGCGCTGAAGTGTAGAGCACTAAGAAAAACATTGTTTTTCCACACAGCCACCAATAAAAACAGAGCGCCAAAGCCCGCTCTCACCCTCTCGATTGGCTGCCAGACTCTGCCAAAAATATTAGGCTGATTGGTTGTTGCTAAGCAGTCGGCTCGCTGAGAGGGTGGAAGCTTTGGCGGCCCTCGCTCAGGCGGCCCCGCCCCCTCCAAGTCATGCTGTGAATGTAGAAGTGAGGACGAAGTCACTGAGAGCATCGAGTTCAACTTCAGAGATGGAAAAGAGGGTGAGCAAGAGATAGAAGAATTTCATTCTGAGGGGGGGGATCAAAGGCTTTTGTGGACTCTTTGTACTCCAGATAAAGGATGAGGAGGAGTGGAGTGGGGGGTTGGGACGGGGGGGCACTTAACTCTACAACTTAGGTACCATGATGGTAATGGAGAAGACGAGCAGCGGAGGAGTGGAGTATGAGAACAGCACTAAACTCAACAATAAAAACAACTCGCACAAAACAAACAGCCCTATCATTTAGAACTCGGGGCAATTTATTTTCCACGTCAGAGCCCCGAGACGCCGCCGCTCTGCTCGTCACCAAAGGGATAACATGCAGCCTGTGGGGCTGATGCTGCTGCTGCTGATGCTGCTGCTGCAGCCGATGTGACAGATGCAGGCAGCGGAGACACTGATGAAGACATTGGAATGGAGGATGAAGACGGAGAAAGAGGACGAGTAGTAAGGCTGCCAACAGACTGAGGGTTGTTAGTGTCCTCGCCTGTAATGCTGTCAAAGTGTCATAATAGTGCAGAGAGCTTCTTCAATCACAAAGCGTATGGCAGAGCAGGGAGCCAATTAGCCTCCCCTCTCACCAGACTCTCAGCTCCTCAGAGACTCTCAGCCTCAGTCTGCACACACCGGCAAAACCGAGCTGCTGGTAAACACACTCCATTGAAAGAAACAACCAGGATGTTTACACAGGCCGAGTCTCCAAGGAGCGGGAGCCGTGGAGATGGACCAATCGCAACGCGCTGCTACTTGGCCGCAGCCAATGGAAGCAGTGTTTTTCGCCTCTCTGAGCCAATGCGCGGGCAGCTCTGCAGACTCGGAGCGAATGGCAGGGCAGGACTGCCTGTAACCATGCAACAGCGAGCAGCCTGAACGCACGCTGGAGTGTGGAGTTCTGCTGCCGCGCAGCTGCCACTCAGCCTGCCGCGCAGCCACCGAGAGGCAGAACAAAAATACGAGAGCATGGGGAGCACGTGGGGAGAAAGTTATGGATGCAGCTCGGAGCGGGCCGCACCCAGCACCAGCAGCTGCACCAGCAGGAGGGGAGAAGAGCGACGAGCGCATTCCTTTAAACCGTGCACATTCTGACGGATAACGCCTGGGATGATTTAAACATTTCATTTGATATTATTTATTCAGAGTCTGAATTAATATTTTACACATATGTGAAAAGGAAAACAAAACATGTAATTGTGGTTACAGTGACAACAAACACTGAAGAGCCTCTTTAAGTCTTTGAATTGTGCTAATCCCATTATTCAATACAGGATATTTTAAGGCTTAAGGAGCTGCAGGCAGTTAGTTCAACACAGCATGAAACAGGAACCTGGTCTTTTCTTCAGCAAACATGAATTTGCCTCACAATACGTAATATAAGACCAGATTTAAAGTTGACAACAGAAAACAAACCATCTGTCTGGTGTCACTGACATGGCAGTAATGTGCCACTAAGCCTAAACAGACATTAATAAACAGAGGTGACATAACAGCCGCACGTAAACACATTTTCATTTGACGGGAAGGTTTATATAACTGTCCTCCAGACCTGCTAAATAAACAAGCGATCACTTTTTAATGTCTTTGTCACGGCAGCCGCAGCCTGACAGACCTTCGATGTGCAGTCGGCTTTAAAAATCGACCTCGCATCCATCAGGGTCACTGCAGCACGGAGCAAAGGGTGTGGTTTTATAAAAAATAAAAAAAAAACTTCTGGTACTAGCATAAAAAACACACACACCATTTAAAAGCCATCACCCTCTCCCTCTCTCTCTCTCTCTCTCTCAGCTCACACGTGGTAAAATCCAAACTCTATGGCGCCACGCTCCTGCAGGCTGATTGGCCGGGCCGCAGCTCCGATCCGACGATCTGATTCGTTGTTGCTAAGCAGTGAGGAGCCATCGAGAGTGAAAACAAGACAGCGTGGTCCTGATAACTACCAGCGAACTCCTTGTTTTCATCCTCCACTCCCTCCCCATCCTTCCCCTCACACTCTCTCTCTCCCAGTATCCCACCTTTCTGCCTCTGCCCCACCCATACTGCAGTGCTGCAGGATGGGTCCTGCCGACTTACCGAAATAGCCACTGACCTAATAAATTCACTCATCCTGATAATCAGATACGAAGCCACACTTGTTTAGCAGTCGCATTTATAAAGAACTAGTTACTATTTCAGTCGCCACACACACGGTTATGAAACATTTATGAAAAACATCACGTCAGAGGCGCTTCTACAACCCAGACAAGAGTTCACCGGGTGCGGAGGAGAGTCAGGAAGTTACGAGAGGTCATCACATCCCAGCGTCAACAACCCAGGGTCTGTTTATCTAGGGCAACTTCTGCACACTGAACAATCAGATTATTACAGAAAGCAACAATGTGAGAAATATTTGAATAAAATAGCACCAGACATGGTTTAAAAATACAAAAACATGCTTATATAAGGAAAAGACGATGAGGATGTAATGGGTTCAAAGAGATTATATAAGCTTGTTTGAAGTGACACTGAGTTCAGCAGCTGGAGTTTTTTTTACATCGAGACCTCTTCAGTGTAAAAAAAAACAAGTGCTGCACACGGTCTGAGTTTCAAGAACCGATTTTTTGAGTGCTCAATTAAAACTTCCCAGAGGGAGTTCAATCATCTTCATCTTGACCTGTTATTCTGGGGACAGTTTCTATTAATAAAACCCACAACATCTCCCTGGTTACAGAGAGCAGACTAGTGAAACAAAGTGAGAATGAAAAAAAAAACCAAAAAAACAACAAGGAAATGAACTCTCCCCTCCCAAAAAAAAAATTCCACTCCTCCTCCTCCTCCTCCTCCTCCTCCTCCTCCTCCTCCTCCTCCATCTTTACCTAACTATATCCAGACCCATGCGGCCAACTCAAATTCTGAGCACTAGCCCGTCTCTCCGACGCAATTGGCCGACAAGTCGCCCGGCTTGGCCGATTGGCTGTTGCTAAGCAGTAGGCTGGTGGGAGCCAGCCGGCGAGCGCGGCGGCCCAGAAGAGCTGTTGCCGCTACAGGGCCCTGAGGGGGGTGTGGAGGGGGGGGGGGTACGGAGGGTAAGAGGGGTGGGAGTCGGTGGGGGGAGCAGGTTCAAACAAAGCTGCTGTCCTCTCTCCTCTCACCTCCAAGTGCTCCCTAAGGTGACGGAGGCCCCGGTGGAGCGGTCGCTGGCGGAGACATCAAAACCGTCACATACATGATTCACACACACACACACAGCCTTCATATAGATGCACGGAGACGGATGTAAACACCGAGTCTCCAGAGTAGAGTTTGTAACCTATAGACGGCAGCGTTAAAAGGTGAGGTGACAGCCGTCAAGCCGCCGCCGACGGCAGCTCTCGTCACAAACTGAAGGCCGGATCAAAGCGTACATCTAGAATATTTATAGATTACAGGATGGAGGGGCGGAGGAGGGGAAAAAAGAAAACAACAGACAGAAACTTAAAAATGTTCCCATCTGAAGCTGTCCGTGTGAAATGTTTTCAAGCGTGTGTGTTTGAAGTGCTCCACTCCAACATCTAATTTGGAAGAAAATAAAATAAAAAGGGCTTTACTGGAGGTCCGTTCTCTTTAAAACACAAAGAGATCCGGGCTGTGAGAGGCATAATGTCGTCAACAAAGCTCTAAAGACGTCTTCAAAAGTAGAATAAGTGGTCATGAACAAGGTCGTGATTCTTCTTTTCCTTTTATTTTATTCACAGCTCTGTAAAGTTGTTCCTCCAGCCACAATGATTCAGGGTGTGTTAGCGTTTATCATTGTCACAGGGCGGCACTTATTATCACAGGAGCTGGCCTGTTTGACTTGGAAAACAGCGTCAGCCGCAGGTAGCGCCTTGAAAAGGTCACAGGAGGAGGCGGCGATGTGTTTTCAACAAGCTGACCCAAATAATGCCGGAGGACTACTTTCCAAAAAAAGGTGGCCGGTTTTACCGTCTCACACCTTCTCACCGCTTGGTTTCCTCTCCACGTTCACTGTCATTACTTCTAATGTTTACAATCTCTATTTCTTTTCCTCCCGTTGCAAATGTATTTTTTGACATTTACGAAGTCCTTTTGGTTTAAATTGGCCCGTTCGAAAAGGGAAACGCACCTAAAGCTAATCCACCGCTCCTGACACTTTCTAAAGTTCAACCCACAATTCCCCTGACAGATGGAAGGATGGAAACAAAGCAGACAGTATATACTCAAGGGGTGACATTAGAAAGTGTAGGATGAGAGAGAGCGTAAAGAGCGAGAGACAAAGGGAATAAATGCAAAGAGAGACGCGGACTTCAACAGCAGACGTGCAGACAGAGGCAGACGGGCTGTGATGGGAGATCTTAGCGTGTTTTTGACACTTGAAAAACAGAAAACTTTTCCTCAAGTTCATTATTTTCTCACTTCAGAAAAAAATCTGTCATGTTTTACAATTGGTTGTTGTTGTTTTACAGACAGGCTTTATGATGAATTATTCAGCCTTTCATTCATGCTGAAGCTGCCTCACAGGGCACTTTGTTAATTCTTTATGTTATTGACTTCTACATATCAGCGCGACTGCTCGTCTTTGTGATGATACGTAAATTCATTCTCTTTGTAGCAGCCTGGCAGATATAAAACTTAATTCAATGTTATTATTAAGATAATTACATAATGAGACAAGCTGCTCAAAGCTCAATATTTCACAACACATTTAGAGAATATTTTGAATCTTGAAACCAAAACAGAAGAACGAACACCTTAAAGTTTTTGGGATGCGACTAAGGATTACTTTGTTATTTTCTTGATTAATCCATTTGATGTTCAGTCTATAAAATGGTGCAACGATATCGATCAGTGTTTCTCAAAGTCCAAGATGTCTTTTTTTGTTCACAACTCAAAGATATTCAGTGTTGATGTCACAGAGGAGGAAAGAAACCAGAAAATATTCACATTTAAGAAGCTGGAATCAGCGAAAAATACTCAAACTAATCCATTATCAAAATAAAGACAACTTAAAGATGAATTGATTAATCATTGAAGAAATTCGTCCTATTGTTATATTTTTCTAGAATATCTTGAATGTAATAAACCAAAACAAAAGGCAGAAATGAAAACATTAAACTTTTAATACTTGTTGACAATGTATTCTGAGATTGATGTACGATAACTAAGTGTTCGCAGACAAACTGAGAAAGATCATGAGGAAAACAGCAGAGGAAGTGGAGGAGGCAGACTGTGACAAAGTGAGAAAGGACAGCAGATACGTGTCAGACGCAGGTACAGTCCTCACACTGTATGTGAGCAGACGCAGGAGTGAGAGCAGAGCGGTGGCAGGGTGTGACCAGCAGCAGGATGACACTCAGGAGTTTTCCTGCAGCAGCTGAGGTGCCTGGCAGGGGAATAGCCCTGCTTCTATCAGAGCAAAAAAAAAAAACTGCTCTGCTAATTACTTTCGATTTCCTCTTGATACTGTACTGCCGATGACAGACAGGAGCCTCAATCCGTCCTGAAGCCCCCAGTTGCCTTCACACCACAGTTATTTCGTCATTACTCTTCACCCTGATAAGTTTTGGTGCACACGGAAGATTTAATTTGTTGTAAACGCCGCGTGAAAACATCTTTTTTTAAATTCTGCCTCGCACAATCTCTTCAAAATAAACATACACGACACCTATTCCTCTTGACTCCAGCTTCCTGGGGGCTGCCTGCGCTGTGTGCTCAGTCGCTCCCCTGTTGTGACAAAGCTGGGTTTGTTTATCATCCCGAATAACAAGCGCTGGTATGGGATGCTTTGTGGGGGTTGTCAGAACGCCTTTAAATGAGGCTCAAGATTAAAAAATGTTGACAGCAGATGGGGAACGTGCTGCAGAAGTTTTTGCATTAAGGAGAGAAAAAGCAGGGTTTTAACAAGGATGTCAAATTTACTGACTTGGATCCAACTTTTTTCTTGGAAAGCAGACAGCACATTTATGAAACTACACAGAGAATAATTTAGTGTAAGACCTCGTATGCTTCTGCAAAGACAGCAAGTGCACTGGGATAAAGAACCATGTTACAAGCTGCATCAGTCAGATGAATCCTGTAATGGTCTTGGTAGAAAAAAAAGAAAAAAAAAAGGCTAACATGGCAGAGAGGAGTAACATCATGAGGAACACACTGCGCCAAACATCTAAAAGGTGGGCGTCAAACCTACTGTTTACCAAGGAAGACAAAATCAATGCCCTACCCACTGCGCCAAGAACTGCATCTCACTTTGGGCAGCAACAGCAGGTCTGACAGGGTTCAGCAACAAACCTGTGGACTGTGTGAGGCTGAAAACTTCTGGACCGGCAGGACCCTGAAGGACTGCCATCCCATGAAACATGAAACACGCACTTGTCATGTATGATTTGTGGTCGTAGAAATCCCAACGAATGTTTAAATCAGCAATCACTTCCACGTCCAAGACAAATTCCCCTACCCAGGACAGGATTATGCATCTTAAGCCGAGCTGCCACACTTTTAAACTTCTAGTTTTGTCAGATGACAACAGATCAGGCACATGCATGAAGTCAAACACCTTCAGTCTTTAATGAAATCTTTCTCCTCGTGCTGCAGAGTCACTGTGCCACAGCTTTTTAAAAGCACCACCGACATTATCACAGGAGCAATCTCCTTCTGCTAAATCCCCCCAATTAACTGCCATTAATTAAATAAACAGACTTTCAACTTCTCTCATCTGAGAGGTAGCCTATCTGCTGACAGCAGGAGATAAGCGGTGGGATGGTGAGAGGATTGGTATCTCTGCTGTCAAGTGATTAGGGAAAATGTTCCCTTCATGTAATGTGATTTTTTTTTATATGATAATAAATGGGAAAAGGAAATTAACTCAACAGTGCACAAACTGGAGGCTGCATGAAGAGAAGAGATCTGATAAGTAAGCCCCCCAAAGAGAGGAAAAACAGGGAGGGAGGGTCGCATCCATCACATCACACTGCTGTTAAACCCATCCAACCATACACACAACTGGTTTACGTGCACCCACACACTCAAGTGACTTCGTGCACATCAGTACAACTGTGTGAATAACTTCCAACAACACCCAAATAACATCCAAGCGTGCACGTCCGTGCGTCACGGTGGGAAACTTTGGAGACGAGCCTGCTCAGGAGGAGTCTGCATCAAAACTTTCAGATCGATGAGCTCACTTCCTCAAAAAGTTTCACTTGTATCAGAAAACTACATCAAGTGTACAACACAACTGCTGCACCGTGTCTACTTCTGCTTACAGCACATGCACAGCGCCCGTTTCCCCTCCTCCCTCCCTCCCCTCCAACTTATCACGCGATTTCCATCCAAACTTGCGCGTAAAGTTGTTTTTTCTCATATGTTGGTGCACTGACATCTCACTGACACAACTTAACACGTCTCCCGTGAACATTCATCAGTGTTACAGGGAGATACTCTGCGTTTAAAACAGGGTCGACCACAAGTTTTCAGTGCGGAGCGACCCTCCAGCGTGCACTGCGTGCCATGGTCCGATAATGGGTGCATGTCACACCTCGTAATTTTTTAATTGAACGCACCTTGTGGGTCGGAACTTTCCGCTACTTTCTCCATATGACTCGTCGTTTTCCCCAGCCGACCCGTTGTCGTCGTCCTCCACCGTTACGTCCGCTACAATCACCGGGGCGCCCACGTTACCCAAGCCCCGCTTCATGACTCCCGCTGCGCCGTCATCCTCCGAGGTCGAACCGGAGCCCAGGGCGGCGGACTGCGGCTCCCTCCCGATGGCGGAGCCGTGAGTTAGCGAGGTCCCGAATCCGGTGAGCGCTTTCAGCAACAACAGGAGCACCAGGGAAATGCTCACGTTTCCAAAGTGAAGCCCCCTTTCCATTTGTAAGACTGGCACATTAGTGAAATATGAGATTTACATGCCACGGGCCTTGTAAATCTGAACATAAAAAACTTAAAGTGCAAAAAAAAACCTGCGAGGGGAGGTCGGCTGTGTGTCGCAGGACGCCCGTTTCCAAATCTGTTCTTTAAGTAAACATAAACAGCCGCTGGGACACCATGTTATTCCCTTTATACTTCACTCAGGACTTGCCTTAGTAACGACAAGCCCCGCCTTGTTTCTACACTGGGATTGGACGGCGACATCTCCACACTCATTAAAAATTCATGCGGCCACTTCTCATTGGTCGACGCGCTGTCAATCACGCGTACTTCGCATACTAAGCAGAATGTGATTGCATCCGCCGGCTGTCGCTCAAAGAGGCGGGCTCAGAACCTTCCAGCCCCCCAAACAGTGCGCCTCATTGGCTAAGCCGCTGTCCGTTAACGCCACGCATGCGCACTGGCGGGGTGACATACAACAGGGTGACGCAAAAAAGTCCCCGATGGCGAATCGTGTGGCGGATGTGTGATTGGTGGGATGTGTCGTCGTCCGGCCAATCAGAGAGGCGATGCATAAAAAGCAGCGATGCGATTGGTCCAAGTCGGCAAAATGTGAAGCCTGATTGGACGTTTGAGCTGTCACTCGTGCTGTAGTTGTCAAGACAGCCGATATGAAAGCGTCAACGTGGCTTGAGGATGATAGGTGCGTTTCCTGTTCCTGATCACGAGTTATGTTTCTGACTTTCTGATAAACAAACACAGGATGTGACAGAACACCTGAAACTGAACACACGAAGGTTTAAGCTTTTAAAAAAGGAAGCTTGTATAAAAGCTGCAGCTTCAGGTTCCTTTGTTATGTTTTTTATTCATATATATTCCTTAAGTTACTTAACATGTGTCATATAAAGCTTTTAAAGTGGTGCAAACAGCTGCTCAGCTCGTCTAGGTCATGACTGATATTGACTCTCAGGGTATTTAAGGTCATTTATCACCCCACACTTTGATTCGCAATGATTGGACACCTTGCAGCAGAATAACCTGCTTTGCATTTCTGGCGCCCCCAAGTGGCCATAAAGGAGAACAGCATCATCGAGGTTTACATTACAGTGCAGTACTTTCCCATTTTCTTTGATTATTCAGTGCTTACATACAGTACAGACTTAAAAAACTAACCCTTTCACCTCTAATGATGTTTACAAGGTGGTTATTTAGTTGATTTGTGGCTTTGTCTGTAAATTTAAGCAAAATATCACAATTTTACAGAATCTGCACGTTCACATCTGCAAAGCTCAACTCAGTGCATGTTTGACATTTTTATTAATCGACTACTTGTTTCAGTTGTTTCAAGTTGTCACAGATTCATCAGAAATAAAAACAAGGAGACACGTTGGTATCATTTTTGGTCCTGTATTGTTTGACAAAGAAAAAAATAGTACCATCACATTAAAATCATTTTCACAGTCAGATTGTAAAGAAAGAAATCAAAAGAAATGCTGGTGCAAAAAATATCCCAACATCGGACCCCGACTGGGCCACGAATTGTTCATCTTCAGTTCACGCTGAAACATCCAACCGTCGTTTGATTTATCTGAGCAGAATTAAAACAGAATCTGATCGCCCCGTACCTAAAAACTTGTAGACAAACATGTCGGCCAACTGCATTTGTTTGATTGTATAAAATGTTTCTAAAAACAGAAAACGTAGAAAAGTAAAACCAGAGTGTAAGGCATTGTGCGCCAAAAGCAGAGACGAAGACATCAGTCGTATGGAAATTTCAAACAAATGATGGTGGTTCTGGACGGTAAAGAAACTCATCCCTGATGTAAAGAAAAGCAGAGAGACTGTTTTACTCTCCTGCGTCTGTGGGTGGTAACATTTTTATCTAAACTATTTCCAGCTTCCAGCTACATAATCAATTAATTTAGCTACATCTGAATAAAAAGGATGTGTTATTGCTTCGGCGTGCCAAGGCACATGTAAATGTGCTGCTGTTGGAAAATCCGATTTGAGCTACATCAGTTCAACATTAACTGCGACCGTTTTTAAAGCGTAACTGCCCATCGTCGTTACTCCGAAATGTTCTACACTTCTTTCTATAGCTTTCTAAATTATGGCACAAGACTTCCTGTGACCAGAATAAAGTCATGCAAAAAAACACTTACAGGCACAGAACACAGTGGAAGAGGAGGTTACATGCATGAACGTACAAACACTCAGTCGTTTGTTTTGTTGTCAAACAGTGACAGGCCGCGGACTTTAACCCTCCCGACCGGTGAGTTTAACTCTACAGAAACCACGAGAGATTTCCACTGTCTTCTCTCGCAGCAGAAAAAAAAACAGATGTTTCTTTCCACAGCAACAGCGGCTATATGATAAAGTTCAACAGATAAGGAGAATTATTTCCACATCTGGCCTGTGGAATAACTAAGCCAACATTTTCCAGCCAGCTCTGCTAAGAATCTCATTTGAAAGAATGTAGTCGTGTCCTCACTTAAACTGACATTTTTACAGGTGTAACCTGTAATTCCTGGTGAAGAGGATGTACATTTGTTTGCAAGTGCAGCTGCATGATTGAGATGACGTCTCACTATGTTGTCACAACATTACACAACATGAATCATGTGCTGCTGCAGTGAGTGGATGTTTCAGCAACAGGAAGTGAATACTCTCACAGTGACAGGAGGATTTCACCTCGTCCTGAGGGTTGCTGGTTCTCAACCTGTTGCTACAAAAGCTAACATGATCCATTCTGCGCAATTTTCGTTTCGTCTGTTTAAATTCCACAGATCGATCGTTGTGTTATCACAGTGTTTCATGTCTTCTTAACACAGTGACCAAGTAATGGAAGCTTCGTACCTGCACCGCAGGGTTTCCCCTAAATTGCCACCGATCTCATTAATTTTTGGAGCCTGTTGCTGTTCAAATTAGCATATTAATTAGAGAAATTAATTTCTTGAAAAAAAAAAAACTTCTTTACGTTGTAGTGTACAGTTCAGATTCCTCCCCCTTCTGTGATCTAATTAAACAAAAAGCACTCGAAGGCATATCAGCTGTCTGACTGCTCACAATGACTAGTGGACATTCTGCAGCAGCCGAGGAGATGACGGTAGTTTGATGTATGATTATGAGATTTGTAAATGTAACTTTAATAGCGTTGTTTCTTTTAATAGGATTTAAAATATAATCTCAAGGCACACCTTTAGTTTCATTCTGCAGCGATTCACCACAGTGCTGCAGACATTCAGTCAAACCTGGTAATTACAGGAAGAGCCAACATTCCCAGTGAGACCAGGAGGCCTAACTGGAAAAAAAATATATATATGTATATGAGATGCACTTGATTTTACTCATTAGGCACTATAAAACTCAAAGCACCACCAGCACGATGAGAAAAATCAAGTGATCCTCACTCGTATCTGGTTTTTGAGATGTGTGAAAACGTCCCTGCTACAGTTTTGTCCAGTTCTGCAGGAGGTGCAGCTCCGTCCAAACACAGTCGGAGACCGGGGTGTAAATGGTGAACAGGGCACTTGCGGGTAAAGGTGGAGGTCATTTCATGAGGAGATGAGAGATCATTGCACAAACTCCTCAGTTGACTGAAGGATCCCGAATCTGCACGCTTCCATCCTCCATCCCGAAGTAGGCTCGTTCAGCCATGCCGACGAAGAGCCCCGTATCCACCACGCCTGAGGACGAGACAGAGAGAAGCTGAGTGACATCGTGTTCGTGTTTCTTACTGCTGGCTGTATGCGCTGACCATCGCAGCTCCTCACCTGGTATCATCTTGATAGCGGTGTTGACCTCCTTCCAGTTCTGAGCCTTCTCAAACTTCCAGTCCAGGATGAAGTTGCTGTTGTCGGTGACGACTGGACCCTGGGAGCAGAAAAGACACAACTCAGACCTCAGACACTCACCGACATCATCGACGGGGCTCTTTTTACCCTCATCTAGTTTGTAACAAGCAAATGTGTCAATCAAGGCTATTCCTGCACATGTGGCTCCGGATTAGAGTTAAATTACTAATAAAATGTAAACACTCAACACTTATTAGTATGTATTTTGTTGAATTATGAGTATTTCTGACATCCTTCTCAATAAACCCATCAAACTTGTTTATCTTGGCCGGGCTTCAACAGCAAATCTTCAAAATTAAAAAAGCTAAGCGGATGTTTAGCAGTCTAATGACTTGTCTTCATCGGGCCTGACCTCTGTAATTATGAAGTCAATATTTGCAAATTATTACATAACCGCCCGTCTTTGATCATCAAGGCTTCCTGTGTAAACAAACTGGTGCTCGACCACTTATTAGTATACAAACTGTCTCCGGGGCTCAACAGTCAAAAGGAGCCATGAGACACTAGTTCACAGTGTGTAGGTGTCTTTCTGTGTCCTCTGGTTGCAACGTTGTTCACAAGCTGGTCCTTAAAGCTGCTCTCTGTGGAGTTTTCTTGAAAGCAAACAAAAAGCCGATATTCTACATCTACGTCTACTAGCTCGCAGTCTTCTTCTCCCCAGTGTTTGCTGACGCACTCCAGCCTATCAGAAACATCTTCCAGCAGAATGCAGCTGAATCAGGTTTCTTCTCAGCTCGACGACAGCAGCTTTCAAAAGGCAGACGGAGGACTGGAGCGCACTGATACATTTACTGCCTTTAATTGTGTAAACACACTAGTGGTTTGTTTGCACTGCAGCCTATCTCGGATCTTATCACCACTTGTAAAATTAAATCACCAGCACGCACATGAGATAATCAAAACAGGGACCCGCTCATGAAGAAACAGCTGCACTGCGCTACTGGAGGTCTGCAGCTCCACAGACTACTTTTAAGCTCATGCACCAGTCCAGAAAGCGTTACTTATAACTAGTGCCTACTTTGATTTCATTATTGTCACATAAAAAACGTAATGTCAAATGACCCTGCGTTAAAAGCACTCAGGGCAGTAATGAAAGTGATGTAATGCTTATTAAATGTTTTAATAAACTAAGTGGTTTAGCTGCTCCGATCCTTTCTGAAAAGAACGTTTTTACTGTCACCGTATTAAAAAAAAGGTATAACTACTCATCATTTTCAACCCGTGTGTAATGTCCACTAGCCTGGCATGACCAGACTTATTCACAAAAATGCCTCTGGACACAATTGGATGAACATATAACCAATCAGAGCAGCGAAACGTGCACGCTTGAGGTGGGAATTAGGCTTTGCAGCAACAGAATCTGGGTTCACCTCTGATAAGCACTGCGCAGTTTGATCTGAGTTTCATGAGCCTGATGTGTTGTGCTGGACGGACCTGCAGACCGGACGTAATTGGACAGAACTTTAACCAATCAGAGCAGTGACTAGCTTTTAAAATCAAGACTGGTGACGCTCCTCCGTCAGTCCTCTTATCAAATCCGCCCTGTATTAGATAAACGGTTCTGATTGGCCCGTCACAATCCAAGTCACAGGAGAATCTGTCTGAATGGGAGGAGGGGGGGGGGCCAGAGGCATTTGAGCAAATGAAACATGAGCTCACAGCACGAGCTCCTGATACAGAACCTGAGAGATCCAACAGTACAGCATGAACACAAATATTATAAATAAAGTAAAGCCAGAAGTTAAAACAGTCAAATTTCTGCTGAGACAGACAGAGAGAGACTTACTGCTTTACTGACAGCCATCCGCAAGTTGGCTTCCCCTCCGAAGCGTTTGGCTATCGTCCTGGAGACGGGGACGTACGCCATGGGGATCACCTCGATAGGAACTCCCTTCTTCCACTGCTGGCCCAGAGCCTTGGAGTCCTTCCTGGGAGGAAAAAACATCATTTCTCTTTTGCTCTGAGGGCTAGCAAAACTGTCCTTACACTTTCTTCTCAAGGTGAACTACAAAACACACACCTGTAGTCGGCAATGACAATGAAATGTTTAGCACAGCCGGCCACGATCTTCTCCTGAGTCAGGCAGCCGCTGTGAGACAAAGAGAGGACGAGCGTGAGGCAGAAATCACACTGAGATACTGTTTAACTTCTGCTGTGTGTGTTAAACTGTACTCACCCTCCACCTTTTATCAGCGTGAGATCTGCGTCCACCTCATCCGCTCCGTCAATCGCCACATCCAGCTGTGCAGGAGGAATGTAAAGACAAACAAACTGATTACACAAGCAGAAAAACAAACCGTAACAGTCGGCTCCACCATTCATGTCTCTCTGCAGCTGCACGGTTATAATTTTCACAGCGCCTCCGATTCAAACTGACAGGTTTTTGAGCGCCAACATATTGTGGCCCTTTCCTCATTTCCAAGGCTTTCAGTTTAATTTGAAAAGAGCTCTTCATACCTCTGGGTGCCTGTCCAGATCCGACAGAGTGAGGCCGTGCTGCAGGATCAGCTGACGAGCCTGTGGGAGGACGAGTGGAGAGAGACGGGAGAGGATGTGACGGCCGAGAAGTGAGACAAGAAAAGCAGAAAAGGAAAAGCATTTTTATAGTTTTTTTTCTTGCAATTCATTCTGAAAAAGATGTATATGTTTAGAGAAAAAAAAAGAAAAGATGGTGTGTAGTAACGAGTTGCATTCAAAGGCAGGATGTTGCAGTACATGCTGTTGCCAAATACTGTGTTTACAGCGCTGAGCCACCAGGATGAATATAATTAGAAGCCTCAAAGACTCAAACCAACCTGGAAGGAGGTGGGCACACACACGATGTTGAGTTTCTCCTGACGCACTCTCTCAGCTGGAAGAAACAACACGGATCATTAGTGCACTTTCTGCAGTATTAACAAAGAGTTTAGCTGAAACATGTCAGGCACTGCACCTCAACCCTGTGCTCTTCAACATAAAGACTTCCTCACCTCAGCAGACTAAATTTAAACACATCCAGAATCAGACTTACGATGGTTTCACTCACCTAATCTGTCCACAGCGTAGACGATGGTCGATCCGCTGCCCACTCCGACCACCTGGTTGTTCTGTGAGAGACGGAGATGAACTCAACACTGATGCCACCACGCTACATTTCACACCTGGTCTTTAAAGTGGCTGAGAGCTAAAAACCTGCCATGAGCTACACGAGCATTTACAGATCTGTGAACGAGAACTAATGATCATTTTCACTGACGATTAATCTGCCAATTACTTTCACAGCTAATCTTTTACTCTATAAAATGTCAGATAGTGACAAAATGTGACGTCTTCAAATTGCTTTTTTTATTAGATGTCTTTTTATATGCATTTATATTGAACATGTTAGGGATTTAAACACTCAGGGTTCATTTTGATAAAGTTTAGGGGATAAAGTAAGGGCATATATTTGTTTTTACATGAATACAACCTGATTTATAAGCACTGATTATCATCAACATCTCCAGTTAGACATTAAAGCTGAAACTAATGATACTAATGAAACTAATATTTTCATTATCCCTTAATCTGCTGATTATTAAGGTTGACTGATTAACTGTTCAGTCTATACAATGTCACACAAACTGCAAAAAAAATGCTCATCACAATGTTCAAAAAGTCCAAAAAGACATTTCTTTTGTCCAGAACCCACATACTTTTCATTTTTATCATAAATGACAAAGAAAGGCAGCACATACTGACATTTTAAGAAAAAAAAAGTGATTATTTTCAGTCCATTTTGGTTCAATTATCACAATATTTGGCGATTAACTTTCTTGCAATATCATGAACAGTAATAAGAGTTGATTTAATTGATTATAATCACGGTGCATTTTGTTTTCAAACAGTAAAGGAGCAAAACACCATGAACACCTTCATGCAAAATGCTCGTATACAACAAAAGGTAGCACATGTTGCAGGTCACTTTTCTTGTTTCTGACATGTTAATGAGCTCATTATTGGGATGTTGGAGGCTTAAATGTCTGATTCAAGCATCTGGAACAAGCAAAATAACCTCCTGCTGTATCACACATTCACTATCTAGCCTGTGAAATACAAAATGCTGCTTTATTATCAGTATTTCACTGTATTACAACAGCAGTACAAAGTTGTTAGCCCCAGGCTGTGGCATGCAAGACACGTTAGCTCATCTATTTGTGGCTACCCATCACTTAAACCTGCTCTGGCTGTCTAACACATGCTGTAACATGACTGTTAGTATATTTAGCCCACTATCCCGGGACAAACATGCATAACAGCGTGCTAATTCCCTCCTAAAACCGTGCGAGTTAGATAATAAGTTAGCTAAGCTAGGCTACACTGCTGCCCATCTTCTGCCTTTGCATGTTAGCTAACTTTTGCTAGCGTGCTAGCTAAAATGACAAAATACTGTATTTTGAGTCGCGGCTGCGGGGACACAATATAACACGTAAGCTAACGGTACCTGGACGTGGTTATCCACAGCAGCATAAGCGGCCAGTTTCTTCGCCTCCTCTGCCATGTTTGCTCCGGGCTGACTGAGGGGATACACGTGTTTCTGCCTGCAGAGACCCGCTAATGTTGCTGCTGCTGCTGGCTGCGTCCTCCAGGATGCTGAACACAGAGATCCAGCTGCGAGCTTGCTGAAGGAGGCCCAGCCCTGGAGTCTCATGACCCGGCCCCCAAAGACACAGAGACAGGCCCACAATACAGGCAGACAGACAGGAGTCCCCCTCTGCGTGTCTGTCTGCAGCAGGAAGTGCTGTAACTGCTGGTAATCACCTGTCTGTCTGTCTGTCCTTCCTCCTCTCGTATGACTTGGAGAGCTGCACTGCTCTGCGCATGCGCATTCAAGTGCAAAGTTCAGATGGTGTGTTTGGAAAGTGACTTTTAAATGATTGTTTTGTGTGAAATTTAATTAAGATCACAGTTTTCTATTACAAACAACAATACGTCATCACCCAGGAAGAGGATTTGCACAGAGCCTCAGTGGTGGCGTATGATATGAAGTTTGTCCTGAAGGTGGCACCAGAGGAGAAGCCATGCAGCAAATAAAAATGTAAAGGGGTTCATCCTCTTGGGAGCGTGAATGATCCCAGCAATTTGAGATAATGTTCATTAACCCTAACCAAGAGGTGTCCAAAATAAAAATAAAAAGTTAATGTGTCGTGCTTTTGGATTAATATTGCTGAATTAAAAGTGCATGTTTCATTTTCCTGCTGTGGATGTTTAAGGTTTGTCGTGTGGCTGTCTTGTGAGAGCCACGTATCTCTAAAAAGGAGTAAAAAAGTACAATATTCAGAGTTTAACATTGACGGTTTTATTAAAAAGAAACACCAACCATCCTTTCTCCAGCTTTCTGCTGTCTAATAAAGACAAAAATGCCTAAAAGTGATATTTTTTGTGTTCAACAAAGGGAGAGGCAGGGACTGAAAACTGGTGCAGCCACTAGAATTAGCCTTCAGCAGGGATATTCACGTGTTTTCAAAGGGAAATATTGAAGATTGATATGATACCGAAGTTTCAAACATTATTTTTTTCAATACCTTTGGGGAATATAAACATGCACATACAAAACCCCTTTTACATTTTGTTAAAATTACTAAAATGGCATTTAAAAATGTGCTAATCTGTCTTGGAATAAATACAATCTTTCAGTACGTGACAGGTTTTGATACTACTGCTACATTTTGGTTGGTACCAAAAGTTTTGAGGTTATTTACCGAAGTTGATCTCCCACTTAATTGAAATAAAACATGTAACCCTCAACTTCTTGCCCTTTTTTGATACCTTATAATAGAATAAAGTGTTTATCACGGGGACATTTGGACCTGTTGTTGCTACCAGAGCTGTTGTTCTCAAACTTTTTACAACAAAATTAGACCACTGACCCCAAACTGATGTTTTGATTTTATCCCTGGGCTCCTCATCTGATAATATTTTTGTTTTTGAAGTATTATTACAAAGAGTATATGAAGCTCCTGATCAAAATAGTCATATTCGGGATTATAGTAAAAATAAATTATTCCTTTTTTTGCTTAGGACCCCCTGGAAACCCCTGGAAACCCCTCAAGGACCCCTGGAGCTCCTCAGACCCCGCTTTGAGAACCCCTGCACTGCAGAAACAGTCAGAGGTTCATTAAGATTACAAGGAATCCTCCTTTAAAGGCCAAAAATATACATATAAAACATGATACGCAGTCTGCTGCGGCCCAATGAACACAAACACACAGATATTTACATCACTACTACTTTTTATTTGGCAAACAGCTTGAGATAGTCTCTCTTTTTCAGTGTACAGTATATATATATACTATAATAAACCAACACATTCTGTTTGATAACCATTTTTTTTCTCATTTTTACATATTACAGCTTACAAATATAGCTGATCTTTTTGACAAAATTACAGATTCTGTTTGACACCTAAATTAGTATGCTATATAAAAATCCACACATCTTACATTCATGATTAGAAAAAGTACTGTCGGCTATATGAAATCAGGAAAGGAAAAAGAAAAAAAACACCACAGTACGCAATTTTCAAACAAATCCAATTAGGAGGAGGTGGGAGGTGGGAGGGGGAGTCAAGGTTTCACAAACAGAGTGCGTCGTTCACTCTGAAATCCAATGTTCGAGTCATCTGAGAGAAATTTGCTGCTATTCCAAAAATCATCGGTACAGAGAAGATATCAAGGAACAACAACAATACTGTCACGTAAGAAGAAGAATGGTTAAATCTCTGTACTCAGTCCAAAGTTAGAAACTAATACCTTTGCCATGGATTATAATGGATAGTCGATAGAAACTAAACTTTGCATTGCAAACTGTACATATTACTTCATACCTCGCAATCTCTCTCTCTTCTCTCACTAGTGCTGTCTTAAGCCTCAAGTCCAAGGATTATGTAAATGCTGCCGAGCTTTTCCTTTTCATGCCTTTGCTATCTCGGCGTGAGACATCTGCTTAAAATTTTGGACATCTTTCTCACATCTGTAAGACAAAAAGTTGAACAGAACTGCATGAGGGAGCTGCCATTTGGATATTTGGGAAAGCAACTAAACCGTAATAAAATCCTGTGGCACTGAACGCCTCGTTGACAGGCAAAACTTCTTCTTCTTTTCTTTTTTCTTTTTTCTCCTTGATGTGTGCAATAATTTAATCAGCACGGAGCAGCTTTTTGTACCACGAGGATGGACTGAAAAGGTGCTGCCTTAAAAAATACAGCTGGCCTGTCTTTGCTTCACTGATGGGTCCGCCGTCCGGCTCGGGAAACCCGGATCCCACCAGTGAAGTTCTGTTTTTATACACAGTATTGCTGAATATTGAGCGTTGCATTCGGTTTACTGAGAAGTTACTGTTTGTTTGACTTGCTACTTTTTTTTTTTTATTGTTGTGTAGGATACATGACCATTGGCATCACATTGTATCAAAAAACCCAGATGAGTCATGCTTTTTTTTACGCAAACCAGTGCCTAGAAATTTTATTTTTATTTTTTTATTTTTTTGTATTGTAGATAACAAGATAATCTCTCCAGACGTCTGGATTTATTACATGACAACGTTTTGCAAGCATTGATCTAATCATAACATCTAAATAGAAAAAACAAGACCAGATTATTCTAAAACTCATCCTGGAACACTTGTTCACATGAAAGAAAAAAGAGGGATGCATTTTTGTTGAATCCAAAGCCCACAAATGTTCTTCTTTTTTAATTTTATTCTCCACCTTTTACCTGACTTTCATTTTTAACGAGCAATGCACCAGAACTGTGTTGGACTTTGACATGGAGCTGGGAGGGACTCTGATATGTAAACACTGCGGCAGAAGCCCGATGTAAGACGACACACTCAAGATTACAAGAATCAGTAACTGTGGAATGTAAAAGGAGCAAACAACACACAAAATTATCTTTTTGTACTTAAAAGATAACGATAAATAAATATTTCTATTTCAATTTTAACCTAAAATACTTTTTTGTTTCTATATTGCCATAATATATTCTAATATATTCATAATTTGATAAAGATTTCACTATATGTTTTGGTTTGTGCTGTCGTTCTAAATAATTATATATAATATATATATACCTGTGGAATGTATGTTTTTATTCAGCTGAGACTTTAAATTACACCTTAAAAATGAGGTTTTTTTACTAAAGAGCAGGCAGGAAGCTTGATGACACACATGCACACACACACGCACACACACATAAGCAAACACGCTCCCTTTTTCTCTCCTTAATGCAGCTCAGTCGCCAGAATAAAATGTTGGTAGCCAAAGTTTCTTTGAACCACTTAAACATTTGTACATGTTGTACGTAGCATATCAACATTTCTAGTCGGGACACCTTCAACTGCGTCTGTGGCACCGAAAAATGATATTTTTGATGTGAAGTCGTGGATTTCCAGCCATGTTTGTGGCGACTAAAACCGGATACTTGTAGGATATCAACATTTCTACGATACGGCATGCGGTTCAATATTAGAAACGTGAGGCAACGTTTTTAAGGAGATAAACGGACAATTTCCAGGAAAACTGGAAGTCAGCGCGTTTCCAGCCATGTTTGTGGCGACTACAACCAGGTATTTTTTAGAGGAAGTCGGGAGATCTCCTGTTGTGATTACAGAGACCAAAACAAAATAGGCATTTTAAGCCAAAACATGATCTTTTCCTAACTCTAACCAACCAGAGAAGAAGCACGGCGTTAACCCGACATAAAAATTGCAAAACTAAACCTAAAGAAACATTAACATGCAGCTTAAAGACATGCTACAACATCAATAGCCAACATTTACTCTGGCGACTGTGTTACCTTAATGAACACTGACATTTGCTGGAATGACTCAGAAACTAAATATGTACGAGCACAAGTGTCCTTGGTAGAAAAAAGAGGGAATCACAGCTAAAAGGTGCAGGAATGTTAAGGTTTGAACACTGCACAATGACAGCAATACAAAAAGGTAAAGACTTTGCAGTGGCCTAAATGCAGCGTTCATATCAGCTTATTCGCTCGTTGGAAAAGTATTTAAGTACTTATCAACACAGTGTAAGTATGTAAAATTGACCCGAATGACAGTGTACAAACACAACGTGAGTGCAAAGTGTCAAAAAAGATATTGTTCATACTTACATTGTGCCATTACGCCTTTCTAAGTACTCGATAATGTACACTGGCAGCATTTGTATTCCTTACACAGTATTAGTGAGTACTTGAAGCACTTACCCATATAGCTTATCACACAGATGAACACACAGAAGTGAGGATAAAATGTTACCATAAAATGTAAAAGGTGTGAGAGGAGAACATGGAGGTATATGGCACTGAACGAGGGGTCAAAACGGAGGTGAAACAGGGAGTTCTGGGCGGTTCCAGTTTCTCTGCAGAACTTTTTTCCCCCAGAGAGATGCTGTCAGTCCATGTTTGGAAAAACATTTTCCCACGGCTCTCATCTCTCCTCCTCACACACGACTTCCCACATTTCCAGTGCTTCACCTGTAAGAATGTTCTTATCGGATACAAAAAATCAAAACAGTCGGTACTTCCTCCTTCCTTCTTTTTTTTTTTTTTTGCTTCCATACAGTTTTGCATTGAAAAATACGTTTGTTTTTTTAAATCCTCATCTCTCTCTCTCTCTCTCTCTCTTTCTTTTTTTTTTTTTTAAACTCTAGACGTCTTTTCTCGCGGATCCAGAACTTCGTCTCCGTCCGTAGCTACATGTGTTGTGCATCCATTATGTCCAAGTATTTGGCCTCAATGATATGAGGAAGCACGTTGTTCCTGGAAACAGAGGAGACAGAATTCGTGTTAGTCGTTACTTGTTAGTCCAGCGAAGACGAGGAAACATCACACCATCAAAATGTCAGATCTTATCAGACATGATTCATCACTTCCTTCTCAGTAGTACCGGCGAACAAGAGAGCAAATCAACCATACAGTGACGGCTGATGGACAAGTATGTGAGTGTGCATAATGCCACAACAGATCTGGCTGCATATTTTGCATATCAACTAGAAAATGATACTTAATGCAGTAAAACTAGAAAGAAAAACACCTCCTGAACTGAACAAGATGTCTCTTCTGTATAAAAGCTGTTCTGTTTATATATTAAGGGTGAATCTTAATAATTATCGCCCGCCTCTGCTGTTATCTTCAGCTCTACAGGGCATGTTAATGTCTTTCAGCTTGCTGTTTTGGGTTTTTACATCCAAGAACCCCAATTTTAAAAAAAGTTAGGAGGCGGTTTTAAACATAAATTAAACAACATCTGATAATTACCAGTATATCCAGTGTTTAACCACCTCAGTCATCATTGCATTTTGTAAATATACGCTTATTTTGAAATTGATGGCAGCAACAAGTTGAGTCAGGGGCAACGAAAGACTGAGAAAGATGTGTTTGCTAACACACTGCCCCCAAGTGCACCGAAATAAATGAGTGAATACAGGTCGAAATGATGAAAAACAATATAATTTCAGCCTTAGGTATTATACAGAAGATGAACTGTCTGGTCTTGAGATGGTAGCCGAATGGTCACTGTGCATGCAAAATGACTTGCAGTGATGCTGGTTCAATTCTAGCCAGTGACCCTTTGTTGGATGTCGTACCTCCTTCTCAGTTTTTCGAGTGCAAACCGTGTTGTTTTATTGAAGATATTCCACTACAGTTTGAAGCGGTCGAGGGCGCATTGGTAAATTATTCTGTGAATCTACAGATATAATTTATAATGCACTACGCCCATCTGCTGTTCGATCCGCAGCCTCTGTTTTCATATATTCTCTTTAATAAGACTGAACCGATGAACCGCGGCACAAAACATTTGTATCTCGACTCGACTGCCAGATGTTTCCAGATGAAATACAATACTCATTATAGAAATAAAAATATGATATAATAAAACTAGAACTGTCTATTTTATTCCCCCACATTGTGCTGTTTAGAGAGATTCGTGGTTCTGACTGTGGATGAAACAGGTTTTTCATCCCGAGGCAGATTCAGGTCAGACGCAGCCCTCGTTACCTGTGCCTCTGCTGAATGTCATCCCGCTTTAAAGCACTCGAGAAAATCATTTGCTCAGACAAAAAATTGCCGCAGTCGTACCTGATTGGAATTAGCAGGATCATGAGCAGAGGGAAGATCATCTTCATGTACGGTATCGGGTACATGCCAAACGTACACAGTACCAGCAGCTGCATCATCTGCAGGAAGGTGAAGTAGTGGATCTTTCTCTGGGGCACTTTGCGGATGTAGTGGGTGGGCGGGTAAGACGTCTGCAGGAGGTGAGAGGATCAGGACAGATTAAAATACAATCTACCCTGAGGTTCTTTTCCTCACTGTCCTCAAGTCTCCTGCAGTCTTAAAGAAATGACTCAGGGAGGGAGGACGGCCCACACACCCTCTCAGAAGTGCACTGCAGGTTTTCAGATCATAAATAACATTTAGCTTCCACACAATGCTTTCTTATGAAGTAAAATCTGTGCGTTTTATAGCATGAGGCGTCTCCTGTGTGAATATGTGAGGCGGGGTACTTTAAACCTGCACTCGATGAGGTGTTTATGTAAGAATAAACCCGTCTCTCCAGTCTGAGTGGAGCTCCGACAAAAACAAACTCATCTCCCCCAACTGATCTGGTGTCAGGTCTGAACCTCTGCCTGCAAAACTATGTCACAATCGTTATAAAGCACAGAAACAAGACTCAACAAATCTCCACTCTCCATTGTCGAGGGCGTGAAAAGCTCTCAAAAACTTTGTGAGTCATAAAATTGAAGCTTCTTGTTGAGGCAGACATTGTGATTGTGTGATCCATTTCAGCTGTGATTTTATGAGGAGTTACTTTCCTGTTAAATATTGTGATGTTGAGAAGAAAAAAACAGCACATAACAGTGAGATACAACCACGAACAAACATCAGAAATGTTATGAAGTTTCTTTGAGTGACCTTGACCTTCATGTTGAATGTGAATATGTGAAATATCAGTAAAATAGAATGACTCTCTCATCCTCCTGGGAGTTTTTTTGTTGATAAACCTACAGAAGAACTGGACAAGCTATTACAAATTAACTGATTCATCTATTTTTGAAATCGGTATGTTTTCGCCCATATGAGAAATATTCCTCGTTAAACTTGTTAACTTGTTTCTTCTGTTTATGTTGTACTGGTCTCGTCCTCACTGCAGGACAGCAGGAGACTGCTGGTTTTTAAAACTGATTCAGGCTCACAGCTGGCAATGGTTTTTCATCGCTCTGATGTCGTTTCCTGCTAAAAATAAAAAATAAAATGGAAAAAATGAAAATTTAATAAGATGCCGGGACTTTTAAACATGAGCCCACTGTACTGTCTGCAGGATTTCTGGGTAAGACAGTAGAGCTCTTCTTCAGTGAAGTTTAAAGGCATATAAAAAATACACAGCTTGGCTTTTTAAAAAAAAAAGAAAAAGTTCCTTCTCCCTCTGTGAAAAGTCCAAAAATCTATGAATAAACAAATATGTTCCAGTTAAAATGTTTAACTTCTGGACACAAAATGATCCTATTTCACCGTAAAGACCGTTCTCAGAGTTTGTGCACTGAAGGCGTCAAGTTTCCACTTCACACAAAAGATGGATTTCTAAATCTTATAACTTCATGAAGCACGAGATGGTTTCTGATTTTTGTGTACGTGACGAAGCATCCAGAGCCCTCGGGTCGTCTGGAAACAGGTTTACTCACTTTGTTCCCAGGATCAGAACCGAGCGAGGTGAAGCAGCTTTTAGTTTTAAGCTTCCTGCTGATGTCCGCTAAAACTGTCAGAGCTTAAAACATCTGTGTTTACTGTGGCTCTCCAAAAAAAATTAGATGGATAACTACTACTTAACTATGTTTCCTATTGTCTTTCAAATGCAATTTTCTTACTGTCTTACTTTTAATGTATTTACATGCCCCTGTGAAGCATTTTGAATCGCCCTGTGTCTGAATGGTGCTACATAAATTAACTTCAAAACTAGTTGTGATGTCAAAAAAAATCCTTAACTGAGATTTAATGTGAGCTCAGAGAAACTTTCACCCTTCAGCTCATGAATCTGAAAACAGCCTTCAGAGCTCAAACATCCGAGAGAAGCAACAATAAGTCAAAGACATTTTCGAGGTTAGAGGGACCATTAAAGGAAAAAAACAGTAACCTCTCACGACCATTTGGAGGCGCTAGCGTGTGCAGTTACAGAGTACAGTTAAGAGGGAAAAGCTTTCAGTAGGAAGGTTAAATCGGACACACAGGAGCAGAGACACAAGAGAAAAGAGATTCTTGTAGATTTTGAGTTTATGTTTTGATCTGACGGAGCATGTTAGAGGGTCAGCGGGAGGATAATGAATAAAGATGGTGTTAATAAGCATCTTCATGTGGCTGATGCCCACCACTTGAATAATAATAATGTTAATTTACTGACAGATCTGTCTTAATTCACTCCCACCTGGTATTCTGAGTAGAATGAAAACAAATAAAAAAATTAGATTTGCAAATTTTTCTTGACACAGGTCTGGTCCTCCACCACCGGGCACCCAGTCAACCGTTTGATCTGCAGAGCCCTGCAATCGACATATGGTAACACACACACACACACACACACACACACACACACACGCTCTCTCACCTGCTCCTTGAGGAGGAGGGCCATGCGGTCGCACATCTGGTTTCCGTCGATGGAGGTGAGGGCGATGTAGAGGAAGAGGCCGTACAGGACGGGTTTGGGGATCCACTGCAGCGGGAGGGGCAGCAGCAGCACCGACACGCCGATGAAGATGTTGGCAGTCAGAGACGTCAGCCGGGTCTCCTTCACCTGGACGATACTGGGGAGACACACACACACACACGATAACACACACAAATGAACAGTTACTGGAAAGCACACAATAGTTTTATACAATGCAGGACAGGATTTTCTTATCAGTGTTATTGCACATTTTCCATCTGAAAAATTGTCAATTTTTAAGACCAAGGCTTCTTTCTTTCAGGGTTCAAAGTAAAAAAGCAGACAGTGATTTTGAGGTTGTGGCTCTTAAACTTTAAGAACTCGCTCCCTTTGGGCTTAAGATCTGTAGACACCTTCAAAAAGCAGCTCACATCCTCCTGTTTAGACTGTTTATTCATATTTATGTTGTTTTCACTCTTCTTTAGTCAGTACTGTCTCTCGTTATAACTGAACAGAGATAAGAATTTAAATGCATGAGTCTAACTAACTAACTAACTAACTGACCTTCAGCCAAAATACACGAGTAATTATGAGGTTAAACGATTGTTTAGCGCATGTTTATTTGCATAATGGTGACATATTTTAAATAAAAAGTCAGAAAACAAAGCAGAGATGCAATGAAAATGTGCGCAGGTAGAAAAAAAAATGTCTAAATGCTTCAATAAGTGTCAAGCGAATAAAGTTGGTATTATATATCTGTCTTTATTTTAACACTTTCTGCTCCTAAAGCCTACCCACCTACCTCCGACCTACTTAAGATGCTGACACATAAGATGTTAACTTTGTTTAAGTAACGTTCAGACACCCAGGTCACATGTAATCCTACAGCTAACAGATTTGGTTGCTCGGTAAAAATAATTTTGTTGAACTAAAGCTAAATTTATACATTCCTGCTAGGACTGTCACAATATCAGATATCCACTATGCGTCGCCTAACACATTCACGATAACAACATTAACACGATATATTCTAGCAATCAAACCTATCTTTAACTTGTTTATTGTGTGTTTTGTCTCTTTTTTTGGCAAATAAATTACTCTCAAAATACAAGTTTAGGTAGTTTGAGAGAGTCCTTTTAACCATAACTTTTAAAAAGGGTACAGAAAGAACAAATTCACCCATTTATAAGTGAAAAGGCAGCCAGGTAAACTCATAAATAAAAGACGCATGAGGTCGAACATCTTCGCTGGATTATTAAGGCCATATTATCACTAATTCCCTCGTACTGTTGTGTCTTCATAATAATAAGCCATCAGCAGATTTATCTCAGGTAACGTTTTAAGCCAGTTGTTCTGCTGCCGCACCACCAGACTACAGAGCAGCTTCTCTCTTCAGGCTCCTAATTTCATCCTCAGCCGTCAAACATGAAAAATAGTTTGGATTTTCAGACTCTGACCCGGTGAAAGCTATTAAGAATCATTAAGGTCTCTTCTGCTTATGTAGGTCATACAGAGGCGTCAGTATTAAATTGAGACTGTTTCATAACCAGTTAAAAGTTCCTTGTAATACATCTGAGTAACCACAGATTTAGAAATCTTGAATCTTAGTTTCGTACTTTCGAGAACCCTGAGTTGCAGACTTTTCTGCAATCGATATCTCTCATTAGAGTCTTATAGAGGATTGTCTCCTCTGCCCCATTCATCCCACTTAACTACTTAACAAATCCTGAATATAACTAACTACACCTTCGCACATATCTGTGCGGCCAGAGTGATGAACTTAATCCTCTCATCTCTTAACAAGTCCCTCACCTCTTCAACCCGGAGAGAAAATGCTCGGTTACATAGTAATCATGCAATCAGTGAAGAGCAGGATACAGTAGCACTGCAACGCTAAATTACAGTCGCCACATGCTCTGAAGACGACCTTTAATTGAGCGCCTGATTAGCGGCGGCGATGATGGGGCGGGTTAACTCACGTCTCGTAGAGGTGCCCGCCCTCCACGCGCTGCTCCACGAAAGCCAGCTGGCGCACATGGAGGGTGGAGTGGGGGAAGGCGGCGTGCATCCAGGGCAACCCCAGCACCGACATCAGTATGTTAATGAGCCCGGAGAGCATCAGGTCCCAGTGATACGCCGTGCCCTTCAGCAACCTGAGGAGGCAACATAACTGTTACACACCGCCGCACAGTCCAACAACAGGCTAAACCACAACAACTCATCTCGACCACAGAGAAAAAACACATGAAAACACACAGATAAGTTTGCATACTGTAATATCTAGCACACGTGACAGCAGTCCACACACTCACACTCACACTCACACTCACAAAGGGCATCATTCTCCTAAGGTTAGCGGTGCCCTTCAACACAACCTGAATGAACGTCGCTCGTGTTTTTCACTTATTCTTCTCATTCAGCGTACAACAACATCCATGTTGTGCATTCCCCTGAATGTTTTTCATGCGCGGCCAACACATGAATCGACATGTCGCCGGCGATGACATCGGAAGCCGAGCGTGACGGTACAGTAACTTTTTACATAAAAGGATGACTGCGACCTTTATGATGCCACACAACATTTTTTCTCTGCACATGTTAGTGAAGGATCACTGCTGTGCATCTCCCCCTGCCTCTGCAGCCGGCTCTGTGGGAGGGCGGTGTGTGTTTTTCAGGGGAAGTTCACTCTAAAAAAGTGTCTCCAGCAAATGTTACGTAAAGAAATATCGACAGACTGATCACAACAATCCCCCAGACGCGCGTCCTGCTTGCGTGCCCTTGAGCATGACATTGAATCCAGCACAGTGTAAATCGACCTGGATAAGAACTGAAATGCAGTCCATGTATATACCAAAAAAATGAAGTTATGAGGCTTTATTTTCACCTCTTTTCTTAATAATTACGTATACTTTATTTAATTAGGTCACATATGTTTAAATTGAAAAAAACATTCATAATTTTGACAATTCAAAAGGGGCACGATGTCATTTTGGAGAAGAAAGAACAAGAATTTTAATATTTACAATATTAATGAGGTAATAACATAAACTCAGAACTCCCCAGAACACTGTTGGAAGCTAGAAAGGTGGCAGGGTCCGCCACATAGAAACAAAGTCAAACAGTATGAAATTGCGTTGTCCTTTAAGGTCAGTTTGTTTATTCAGTTTATTCAGATTGTTGAGATAAAAAGATTGTGTGGTGTGTGTTTTATTTGCAGAATCATAATGATGAGAGATATTTTTTAATAAATGAATTGTGTCAGAAAACAACGACGAGATGCGATAAAAGATCTGCGTAGGAAGACGCTATAAATACGAGAATCAGAAGAGAAAGACGGGAACAGACGAGTTCCAGCTCGTCTACAGCTGTTTTAGTGGAGAATTGTATTTTAATTCAGCTGGATTTTTCATGTAGAGTAAATAAAACAACACTGGTGTAATTTATGAAACAATACGAGTAGTGTTGGATGGATTGAATGAATTTTTTTATGCTATAGCAGACTTTTGTTTTGCCTTCCGGTGACATTTAGATCCAATTAATTTTCTGCCCAACAAATGCAGATGATAAGAGCTTGAATTCCATCATTATAGATGTTTCACTGTGGGGCTGGTTGATGGTTGATGGCTGATGGCGGCTCTGACTTGGTCCGATGCAAATTGAGAGGAACCGGGGTAAAAAGCTCAACATCGTGTTTTGGCTCCGAGGCTTCTTCGGAGCTCCCCGACTGTGACAGTTTGACTCAGATGTCACGTTTCTGGCTCGGTTCATCTTCTCCCTCGCTAACAGACCGGCAAATGTCCAAATATTTCGGCACATCTCAAAGTGGGGTCACTGGAGCCCCACAGGTCCGTGGTGGCTTTTTAATGGGTCGTAGAAAGAGTTTAATATCCCTGGTTTCAGCCTCACTAATATTTTCCCTTCAGACAGTTTTGTAGTCGTATATATAAGATGAAAAATCACGAGATAGGTGCTTTATCTGCCTCTACCTGTTCTCTGGTGCGTTGGTCAGCGAGACGACGATGTTCTGGTCGATGAAGATGAGGAGGGCCAGGAGGAAGCCGAGGCCCATGGCGCTGACCACGTTCATGGCCGACAGCCTCTCAAACGGAGCCACGTTGAAGACGGGCCGGTCGTGAACTTTAAAGACTGGAACTGTTCAAAGAGGAAGAGAAGAAATTACATCTGGAGGTGTAAGGACCAATCAATAAATCAAAGTCCTTGATCAGCCAAAACACACAACACTCCAGCTTCTCAAAGACAAGAGTTTGCTGTTTTCTTTGTCTGATTTCACAGCAAATTTAAAGTATTTGGGTTTTGGAGTGTTGGTTGGACAAAACAAGGTGGAGGACATCACTTTTCAGTCCCTCCAGGAAGCTGCAATGTTGCGATAACAACAACTAACGCAAAATGAACATCTGGGAATCCTGCATGACCTTTGCAATTTTGTCTAATCAAAGCAACACCTAAAAGAAAATGCAACATGCGCCGCAATTTTTTTAGAAAAGTTGCAGTGAAGTTAGCCATTTTTGGCCACAACAATCCCCCCAAAAAACCACAATATCCTCGGCTGTAGCCATGATTACAAATATGAGTTTAATTCAACAGATAGGAAGAGAAAATACACTCCGTACTCTGTGTTTTTACTTCGTTAGATAACTGCAGTTCAGGATAAGACCCACTTGATTACACCTCTATAATACCTGAGTTTCTTTTGTGAACTTTAAATGGTGATAGGAATACAATGTTTCCTCGACTTCACTATCTGCACCTCCAAAAACACATCAGACTCCATCTTCACAAACATAACTGTCTCTCAAACTGTTGTGATGACTCACGTTCTCACACCAGCGATTGTTTTCTAAAGAGAGGCTGGATGCGTTCCAGGTGCTGGATGTCTCATTTAGGAACCGTTTCCCCTCACATGCCGCTGAATTAAGCGCAGTTGGTTAAATTTAGGTGGAAATGACAATACAATAATGGGCCTATTATCTTATGACTTATTGTCTCTGGAGGTAAAGGAACAGAAAATTGGCCCGGGCACTTAAATTTAAATTCACTTGAGGGTTTGGCGCTCGTCTCAGCCTTTCTGTGTCGACCCCTGGAGAGCAGCTGCTGCCTTGGCAACGATGAATGGAGATTCAAAATGATGCTGAACAATAGAGGATAAAAAACTGAGAATCCCCAATGTGTTTTGGCCTGCGCCTTGATTAGGGAACATAAAAAGACAATAAAGGCACCAAATAAGGGAGGCCTCGCTGTCAGACATCCTGTCTTGGAAGCGAACCAGCGATGAGTCTGAGCCCCTTCAGCGGGTTCGGAGTCCAAAAAGTGTAAATATACCCCCCCAAAAAAGACGAGCAACCGCTTTTTAAAACAATTAAGTTCCCTAATGTTTCATTCTTAATACAATGTGGTGAAAGTGTTACCTCACCAAACAAACGCCGGGCTTCCATTCAAAGTGTTTTTTGATTTTTTTCAACTATTTGCCCTCGTTAACAGCACGGAAACACAACTGCTAATCACTTCCACATTCATTAAAAAGCTGTGAGGAAAAACATACACGCCCCGTCGCCTGTGGTGTAAGACTTTACATGTGGGAGGAGGATATTTTGGGGATTTTTAGGGTTCTTGAAATTAACGTTCTGTACATTTTTCTGCATAGGCAATGATTGCAGTGTTTTCTAGTGTTTGCACAGGCTTGAAACTACAAGAGAGGAGCTACTGTGTTAGGAAATGTGTCTCTGATCAGCGGTCAAAAGTAAAAGGAGGGAAGTTAAGTCATTCCATCTAATCAACGTTATCATACGATCTGCATCTTAAATCAATTCAGTTTGAGATTCTGAGTCATTACTTTTGGATGAGTTTGGCAGCTATGGTGTGGCATTTTTTACAAAGCATTTTTAATTTTGCCAGAGCTCTGATTCTCGCCTCCGACTGTCTTCTGCGCCATATCAACGGCAGCTGAGAATCATAGTATTTAGAAAGAGGGAAGAAAAAAACATGACTTTTCTTAAGGAGCTGAGATAATTAAAGCTGATGTCAAGGAAATTAATCTACAGTATGATTAAATTATTCAAAAGACTCATGTGCTTCTATGTTGAGAGATATTGAAGATATCATTAAGAGAAAAATTTTCAGATGGTAATTCAATACTTCTGCGGCTAACATCTCCCTCGAGTCTGCAGCTCGACGGCGCATCGACATGTAGACGGGGTCATTACGGGCCGCGGTCAAAGAGCAGCTGGTACAGAAAAACCTTACGGCAACATGTCTGCAGGAAAATATCCATGATTTTTACATTTTGTAATGCATGTAAAGCTTTTAAATAAAAGCTGGATGCACATGCAGGTTCTACCAACAGAATCACTGCAACTCTGGTCATAAACATTGCGTTCGTTGCTCGTTACCTGAGCTAATTAGACTGTTTTCACCTGTATCTGTTTGTCTGCTGGTTGGTTGGATTGTCAGCAGGATTACACAAAAACTACTGAACTGATTTCCATGAAACTTTGGATGGAAGATGGGTCTCAGCCCAGAATAGAGCCCGTTAACTTTTGGTGCAGATCCGGATAAAAGAACAGATTCTCGGATCTTTTCTTGGTGTCTGGTATCTATGAGTGAGTAGATTTTGATGCAGAGCCCAATAAAAATCCAGATCTATCAGATTGAAATATGTTTTCTTGGAGGGTTGTCTTTTATTCAGCCACCACACGGTAACAAATGGGATGTTGGATTAGCCTTGACAGAATGAAAGGAGACTGTTAGGCCTTGGCAGAGGTAGGTGCCGCTCTGAGTGTCATTCTAGTTAAGAAATTATTTTTATAAGAAAACGCTGCCACGACCGCATTTTAACAAGGACTTTCTCTAGTGTTGTGATTCTAAGATGAATGATGAGGTCCCTAATTTCACTCAACTGTCTTAATTTGTAGGTCAGACTCAAGAGTTTTGCACATTAACCCTCCCTTCCATCTAAAAAGTGTCATTACACGGCGAAATATGGCGAAAACAGAAAACAAAACCCAATATTATGCCCTGTTTCAGTGACTGTATAGCTTGATATAGCATGAATGATGCACTTTCTGGTGTTTGTGGAAGCAACGAATGATACTAACGCTCAATGTCACTGAACAGGTAGGAGCCGATGAAGGAGAACAGCAGCACCGAGATCGGCAGGGCGCAGTCCGACAGCACCTCCCTCACTTTGGCGTGCAGGAACGGACTGAAAGAGAGAGAGAGAGAGTGAGAGAGATATAATAAAGGAATACAATTACTGTGGACAAGACAAGGACAATGGCTGCAATCCTGACACTGCTTAAGTACCTTGATCCGCCTTTTGCTTACACAATTGAATCCAGCTTTGAGGTTGATTTGATTACTGGGAGCAATCAGAAGTAGAATATTAATGCTTATTAAATCACAGGCTGGAACAGAAGCTTCGACAGAAAAAAGGGTGCTTTGTGAGAGCCCGTCTGGGAAAAAGTTCCTGCAGGCTCTGTCACTCCCTGACAATCTTTAGAGTCAAGGGGGCCAACTCAGCAGTATTCGTCCTAGCCGGCGGAGCTCCCACCCAAACACAATTTAAACTTCTCCAGTGATTTATCTGAACAGTGCTGCAGCGCTGCGGTGCTGCACGTACCTCCGTTTGAACTGGTAGAGTGTGTAGCCCATCCATAATGTCCCGAGCATCAGCAGGAGGCAGAGGACGGGCCTCTCTCGAGTGCACTGGATGAAGGATTCAGGGAGGGCGTTCAGTGCCAAGCCGGCCGCCACCTCGCTCCTGTTTCCCCCGAGCAGGTCTCTGCCCTGAGGGAAGTCCTCTATGCTACTGTTAGCCAGCGTCGGGGCGTGGTAGTACCTGTGAAAGACTGAAATCACATCCAGTGTTTAGTTGAGCTGAAGATGATTGAAACCAGCAAAGACTAGAAACCCCACACCGCACCAATACTTTCAGTGAGTTTTAGCCACGCTAATGGGTTGGCTCTAGGGATGGCAAGGTCAGTCAGGTATGTTAATAAATATTACACAGATCGCCATAAAGTTTTGTACAGACATGCATGGTTCCCAGAGGATGAATTAAATGAGTTTGGTGACTTTCCCTCTAGCACCAGTTGCAGGTTAATGATCAAAAACTTGCACGAAAAATACTCCACAAGAAGTACAAATCCTGCATTTAAAACTTTACTCAAGTAGAAATATGTGAATGTAATCAGCAAAATGTAAAGTATCTAATAACTGAGTAAATACAGCACATTGAATGATAGCTGGCCGTGTTGCTCGGTTAAACCCAAAATCCTGCATGTGACTGTGCAACACACGAACAAACAACATTAAAAGCAGTTATTTATGCTGCAATCAGCACTAAAATACATAAAAAAATGCCTAATTTAGGTGAAATATTGGTTGGAGAGACCTGGGTGACGAGGGCTGTAAAGTCTGCAGGGAGATAATAAAAGTGAGATTAACCTCAGCTGATCTGTGGCGCTGCCCCGAAATCTGATCAACGGGATCGTTAGTTCATTTCTCAACATTTTGGTTCGCATGCAGTGAATATCAAATATGTTTTAAATCATCTTAATGAGAATGACAAGATCAAAGCTCAACGATCAGACTCCTTAAGAAAGATTTTATCTTGGCGCTGCATCAGCAGCTGCACCAGACTGACCCGACTCACTGAAATCAGTCCTGACACCCGTATCAGAGCTACAGTATCAACAACCCGGCAGTTATAATGTGTGCCTGCCCCATTAACAAGCATCATGTTGAAGGTTGGCATGTTAGACTCTGTAGTGCAGTGCTTCAACAACTGTTTTAAATAAGAAGAACGACACGGCCTCGTCTATAACAGTGTCACACAAGACGAAATAATGTCCATCGTCACCGTCATGGCAGAGTGTGTGCGACGCGACCTTCACGCCGGCTTTTTTCCCATCAAACCGGCAGAAAGTTATGCGGCATGGCTAAGTTGTACAGTAGACTGGCTGCACAGCCAGAAATGAATGCATTCATGTTACTGCAGAAAATATTTTCGGATGAAAAGTGTCAACAGAATAGCACAGGTTAATGTTATGGTAATGGCATATGAGCTCGGAGCGTATTTTACAAATGGTTTCAGAAAATTGAACTACTGCACCGGCAATCTCCAAAACAGGGACAAACATCGCATTCAAAATAAATTACATTCCCGCTATCGTCATCTCGCTTTTTTGGGGGGGAAATTAAATTGTGTAGAATATTTATGATATACTAAGATGTGGGGGGGGTGCGGTGAAGGCAGGGCTGGTCGAACATTGCTGCAGGCCGGGCTCAAAAATCTGGATTTGATTAATTTAGTATCTCTCTCAGCCTCTCATTCTGCTGACCCACCAGAGGAACAGAGGAAGTAATGTGTTTCTCTTCCCGCCACCAAACTATCTGAAAACTCTCTGCTTTTAGTTAACTTATCAGTTGTTTTGGTCTTTTGTTGTCTGAGGATTTATGTAAGGAAGTTAAGTTGTGCTGGAAAATTATATCTGGCATCACGATGTTATTAAAAAATGTGGTCTGTTCTTTAATAAGCACTAGTTTTTAAGAGATCCTTCTGAACGACTGCATTCATCCTCAGTGGGGACAATGAGACTGGAAAAAAACAGTTTGACAGTTTTTAATTAAATGGCGTAAATGATTAGTTGGAGAGATCTTATGACAATCAGCCAACAAAGGATTCTTCAGTCGAGGACAGCCATACTAATTAGTGAGCTGTACACTTAAATTATAATCTTAAAAAAAAAATACACTTAAATACAGTGTGAGTTGAGATTCTTCTGGGGATTTGACGGTGTCTTGTCTCAGTGTAATTGGCTGTTTAAAAAAAATCAGACTTGAGTTGAAGGCTGACGCTTGGCAAAGACAGGACTGGTGCTGGATCTGACAGCAGGTATGATGCTAGTGTTAGCACTGCCTCTGATTAGTCAGAGCCGACTACCGAGCTCTTCATTAGCACAGCCGAAAATGCCAGTAACGTGGCAGCGAGAGGGCCGTGGTAAAAAAGCAATGCGAGGCTGTGAGAACAGTGACATAAACGAGAAACGAGACATCTGCCGCGTGTGTCAGGAGCTTACTTTTGACTGTGCCTTTCACTGCGTCTACCACGAACGCAATGGAGATGAAGAGGGCGATGACCTCCTCTGTCGACCTGGAAAAACAGAAACAACAACATTACTTATCACCCACCTACAATGCAGTACCGAGTTCCCTCCCCAGACAGCTTAATACCCATGCACACCTGGGCTCACCTAGCCCTAACAACCCACACGAAGGCCGGTTAAATCAACAACCCACACGTGTCCTTAACAACTCTGTAAGGACACTCCCACACAGAGTTTAAAAGCCTGCAACTCCCCTGCCTACGATACAGCACTTAGAATTACCATGACCTGGATGACTGAGAACCTCTTTTAGCTGTAGATCCACAGACACCCTCCATTTACCCCATCCTCTCACAGCACAGTTTTTCACCACAGGCATGGAGGTCAAGTGTGTGCAATGAGAAGGTGCATAACTTCCAAGTGGATTCACAAACTTCTACAAGATTCTGCGGAAACGTTGGTGATGAGTCCAAACAGCTGATTACCTGTTCATGCCAAGTGGCAAAAAAGCGGCATTTGTTGATAACAGTATTTGTATTAGGGGACTAAATAGAAAGTTTCTATATGCTTCCAGGTGTAAAACCACTGCTAAAGGTGTTAAATAAAGTTTTTTTGTCGAATTTTGGTGCTGTGCACCTGGAACGTTTGGGGTTCGGAAGTTGGAAATCTCAACCAGGAAACTCCGACCTTTGACGTTGACTGGGACGCAGCACTAGACCTGCGTTAGACCGCTTGATCCACTCCGACCTCCTTCCTACACGGACTCTGTCGCTCTGTATACTACGTCATCTGACTTCTCTATGGGAGCACTGAAGGCAAACTCATCCCACGTGCATCTGCAGGCAGATATACGAGGGTCCAAATCTAACCTGGTCACAGATTTGTACTGGAAAAAAAATATATATAAAGCTGCACCAGTAATATTAAACTAGAATCAAAATAAATACAGTAATATGTCAAATTATAATTGCAGCATTGTGTTTTAATGAAATGTTTTTTGATCAGAAAATAATTCTGCAGCATTAATCAACGTTAACAGAACTGAATTAAAACAATGACTTTATTTGTCAGAAAATTGACGGCGCTGCAGTGGAACAGAAGCACAAAGCACATAAACACATAAATTATATAAAGGAGCACAAAGTAAAAATGAGTAAAGCTTAGTAAATTCATTAAAGAGAATCCAAATAATTTAGAGGCTGATTGGGTGTTTTTGCTCCTTTTACTTTGTGGTTTAGCTGAGAGAGGGCAGAGAGCATGAAAGCGAACTTCTATCTGTTGGTTTGGGGTAAATAGTGGAACGAGAAGAAAAAGATCTGAAACTCTTGATGTTTGGGAACAGGGAGGGCAGCTGTCGCACAGAATGGACTCCGCTTCCTTTAAAAAACTCTTTGTTGTTACAAAGCAGACAGACTTTCTGTTGAGAGCCAGTGATTTCGCTGCAGACGCTGGCGTGACCACCCAATTTAAAGCATTTTCTGTTTGACAGAGAAGGAAGCGCAACGACAGATAAAAAGAACATGTTAGAACGGCTCCAATAAATTGGATTTGACTAAAATGAAAACAAATAAGGTGAAATCGGTTTTTAAAAAGTGCGAGCGTGCCGAGAAAATACCTTTTGAAGAGCTTCATGAGCAGGCTGACGTTGAAGATCCCTCCCAGGATGAGGAAGAGGCAGTTCCACAGACCGATGCAGGCGTAGAAAGCTGGAAAGTCCAGGTTGTAGTCGTCACAGATTCCTCGGATCACTGCGAGGTTACACGTGCACGTAAAAATTAAACACAGATCATGAAACATTATTACAAATGTGCTCCAGAAACATCAGGACTGTTTGTCTTTAACTCTTGTTAATTGACTGAATCTCGCTTCTTTTGCTAACGTTAACGAGGCCGCAGTAAACAAGTCGTACGAGATCTTGGTTGCACCAACTTAACTATAATCTGTGTACTTTTAGAGAAAGAAATGCCCCATTCTCTTTCGAGTTTCATTAAAATTCAACCAGTTGTGCCTAAGAAACAATGAGCCCACAGAAGGAGACTGATCGATGGGTTTAATCCATAAAATAAAAAGCAAAACTAGGTTAATAAGGAAGATTATTGATCATCTTTCTGCTCTCTGAACATACAGATGCTTTAAAAAAATAATAAAAGACTATTTTTGCTGCTGATATCAATGAAAACTGAGGAAGAACTTCATCTGAGATTTCACATCAGCTCTGGCAGACAATACTTCAATACTTGCGGCGACCCTCATTGACGTAACACATTCCCCCTGCTCCTCATCCTGACCTTGACCATCACAACTAAAATTCCTAAGCAGGCCGATAGAAACGTGTCGCCAGGAAAAAAAACATTTGCCAAAACTGTCCACTGTGCAGCAAATACAAAACACACGCACAAACAAACACGCACATACTTGGTTAACGAACACATTTCATTCAAACACAACAAGGACCGGAGGATTGCGAGGGTTATCTTAAAAACCAAAACACTTCAGTTGTAATCTCGAGCAGATTCGTGCACAGATGAGCTAAGACTTTACAAACAAGCCATTGTTCTGCTCAGACAGGCTGCTGGAAATCTAGTATAATTATCCCCATGAGAATGTGCTTAGCACAATTCTAACCCATTTGCTTTAAAGATCATCACACCACAAACCCAACAAACAGCTTCGGTATTAAAACTACATCTTGGCAATCGGAGTCGCTGCTTTTCCTCATCGCTGCCCCTTTCTGCAGCTTCCAGCCGTCAAGATCGTTTAAATTCCACCCAACAAAACACCGCTGTTGGGTAAAAACCCATATAACAGTTTACGTGTTGTTGTCTCTCTGAACTGAATATAAAGTTTACATGTTCGTGTGGCTGATGCGCGAGTTTCCCCCTGAAACCAACCGTTACATAACATCAGCAAGAGAAAAAAAACAAAACCAAGTTATTTTCCTTATTCTTGAAAAACACAAGTTTTTCGGAGAGATGTGCTTAATGCTCGACTGCACCGGGAACACTCATCTGGGGGCATATGTGTGAACAAGCAGGCTAAATTACTCCAACGGTGGTTTTCTCCAGTTAAAAGAGAGAGCACATGAGGATGCAGGAGTTTTCTGGCTGCTGTTCTAACACGGTCGGGTGCCTCCTTCTCTTGATTTTTTGACGTAATCTTCTTAGCACTCCTCCCACCCCCCAGCCTCCCTTTTTCGAATCAGCCGTCGGCAGGAGCTGTGGAAAGATAAGTTGTATTTTGGCTGAGCTGAGCCCGATGAAAAGAGGGGAAAGCCTACCGCTGATGAAGATGGCGAGGGGAGCTGTGGTTAGAGGGATGACTAGAGGAGAGCCGGCGAACAGCGAGTAGATGACCCCGCCGATGCTCTGGCCGATGATGGTCTTCCGAACATCTGGACGGAGAGAGCACACGCAGAGACACCTCAGCAGGACGTACAGATGTGCGCTAATTTATGTGCATGAATAACTGAACAGAAGCTTAGTTAGTTACGTGATGCCAAACATTTTTTATTTTATTACATGCACTCTCTGTCTCTTTTTTTTATCCTGTTATACATTCTGTGTTGAAAAATGCTGCACAAGTACATTTTTCAAGGTTTCTTGCTAGCAGTCTCGGCACTCTCCTTAGACAGCAGGCAGCTGTTTCAAGCAAACAACCCACCATAAACTATACACAGTATATAACAGTAGAAACTACTGTGGCGGTGGCAACATGGCGGACCTGCTGCCTCTGGAGATATAAAGGCTAATAAAGGTAACAAAAACACAACATAGATAGATCCTCCTAAATCCAACACATTGGGCCTTTAAATATTAAAAAATGGATCGGATGGATGGATGGATGTCTGGGATTAGTAGTTTATCCTCTCTACAATGCTCTCTTTGATCTGTATTTTCTGAATGCGCTGTCAAACTCTTAATGTCTGAGAGCGTCTGAGAAAAAATGTCCACGTGTCTTCGTTCAACGCTCGTACCTATCTCGCCACGTGTGCTCTCGTCGTTGAGGGAGCCGAACGCGATGGCGGGGAGGAGGATGGCGATGTAGAGGAAGATGGCTGTGGTCATGTACTTCAGCAGGGTTTTATTACTGCCAACAATACCTGAGGGGAGACAAACACAAACAACATGAGTCATACTCAACCTCATAATGGAGCGGAGGAGGCTCAACACTTTAATTTCAAAACGACAAAAACATTAAGCGAGTTCATCATTCAGTGCCTCGACAATATGGAGCATCCGGCATGTACAGTAAAAACTCTTCCACACTACACACCACCCCTTTTTTAAAAAATACAAGTAATCAGTCTCGGCTTTGTGCCATCCATCATTTTGTAAGAACAGTTATCGCTTTTATCCGAATGATGGATAACTCATTTTGGAATAAAACACTTTAATTGGGCTCTAATGTGATCACAATGATTTTGGTCCTGTGACCTTCATCAGATGATCATTATCTGATGACACTCACAAGACAGAAATATCTTGATTTTGTTACAGCCCGATGAATGTGCTCGGATATTACGAAATGAGAGGACGAGTGAAAGAGAGCAGCTGGGGAGGAGACGCCGGCGAGAAAACTGTCTTCACCTCAGAAGTACTTTTACTACACTCTGCTTTATTCTTTTTTTTCTGCAATCAAGGTCAACTGAGTCAATTCATCTAGTTTTAATTGAGTAGCTGTAATCTCTTAAACACAAAACGTCTAAAGTGTCAGCAATTGTGTGAAATTCAGAAGAATCTCAGCTACTCAAGAACATTTTCTCCTTTTAAAATGACCAAATTACTAAAAGTTAAGTAGCATATGCACGTTTATTTGACTGGGGAATGAAACCCTTTCACAAATTTGCTGATAAATGCAATGATTTGACGATTCAGTAAAACCACTGCATGTATGCGGCGATGTCCTCGTCTGATGAGCTGGGAAAATTACAATAACACTGAGCGTTAGGGAGCATATGGGAGCGGTGAGACATCAGAGACGGTCATTTTAGCCGGAGACGACCCTCGATGTGACACAGATGCGGCACAGATGTATCTGAGGCAAAAGGTGACAGACAAATGAGGAGCTGCCAGAGGCACCCCGGTGTGGCATAATAAGGAAGATGATTCACTTTCACTACAAGTGCACGGTCCAGCCTACCATCTGTGAAGTCAGAGGGGTAGAAAGGCAGCCTGCGGCAAAAGTCCTCATAAATCCCCCGGCCGGCTTTGAAGAAATCTTTACACTGTGGACAGAAAGGAAGAGGTTAGATATTTTTCAACAAGGACACAGTCCAGTAAACTGCAGCAGCAGCAGCAGCAGCAGCAGAGTGCAGGTGTGGATGGATGCGGGTGTGCGCCATCTACAGGTGAGGAAAGTAACAGCTGCTGCACCATGAGACACTTTATGTTTCCTTTTGAATTGATGACATTTTACACTTAGCTTATTTTACGGCTGGAACTGGATAAATGTAAAGATTTAAGGATTTTGTTGACTGGAAAAGCAAAAAACAATATTAAAATGGAAATAAAATCGTATTATTGACTGATCTTTTGTTCTGGAAATAAAAATAGTTTACATTTTTTAATGTGGACATACCCTACTATTAGTATGCACACAGGTACTTGTTAAGCTTGTTGCTCGAGGGCACGTGAAAACAAAAGGAGACTCTGAAGTAGCTGCGGTACGCGCCGGTGATCAAACGTGACCTCCAACATGAAGGCTTACTGTCGTCGTCAGCTGGTTGCACTGCGTGTGCCGTGTTTTACATACTGCTGCTGTAATCCACCTGTATGTCCTTCAGTATCTTCTGTCAACCTGGATAGAAAAAGTCCTATTTGTGGCAGTCATGTATCTGTTCTACACGAGTACGCAGCATCAGGTTGGTATCACCCTGACCCATGAACACCAGAGACACCTCGAATACTTTGCATATGTAGTAGAAATATTACCTGAGGGGAAAAAGCATTTTTATTTATTAGATTCTGGCTCTCTCCCTGTTCATTACGATCGGGGCTTGGTGTTAATATTTAGGATGTGAAGTCAGGCAGACTCCAATCCAGTCGGTAACATGAAGATTATGTGATGTAAACCCTGTCACATTCGAGGATCATTGGGGAAGATAATCTGTTCAGACCGGCCTCGAATCGGGAAAACACCCCTGCAATCGTCAGGAGGGACGAATCAAACGGAAATTACCCTCCAGAAACTTTCTTCCCTCTCAATTGATTTTGCTTTGGGGCATTTTTTCTAATTTATCTTGTTTTATCCATGACGTCCTCTAAAAAAAAATGCAATAGTCCGGAAAAACCTGGGGCTGTATCCAACCCATAAAATTTCTTTCATCTTTGCACAGCGCTGTGGACACAAGGACACATTCAGATTAAAAATTGCCCATTTTATGACCCCGCTAAGACACTGGTGATTCCAGAGGAGGCTCTCTCCTAAAAGCTGATTTGAATCATCAAATTTAACGAGATCGTCCTGGAAAAAGCTTAAAATTGCGTAATCCAAAACAAAGTAAAGCAGATCAGCGGGGGACGGCACTTGGATGTACGTTTAATAAAGATCCTCGTGTCTCCAGAACGATCAAGAATGACAGCAACAGCGAGGGACGGACAGATTTAGTGTATTTTCAGTGAAGTAGTCAAGAAGAGGAAGAAAAGATCCACGTGATTCAAAAAGGAGACATGGGGCGCTTCTTAAAAAGATGAGCTTTTCAGGTTACAGACGATAGAGAGTAAATGTGCAGCCCTGACTGAGCTTATTAAGTAAATTATCCAATTAGCCAATGTTTCATTTTCCTGTTGAACATAGCATTACATAATTAAATGGAACGGGGTGACGAGAGAGAGAGAGAGGGGTGTGTGTGCGCGCGAGTAGGAAAAGCCCTTGGGAAAAATCATTCCTGCCTCGTTTGTCATCTAAAAGAAAAAGTTCTGACAGTTTTTGGCAGAACAAAGCCATTTACCTCGACGTAAACAACCTGGAAACAAACAACGGCGTCAACATTTTTTCTCTCCCCCCCCCCTCACTGAGCGGGGGCTGGCTACTTTTTATGAAGCCACACACGCTCGTTCAACAACGACCGTTCATCCATTAAATCCCTATACATCCTGGAATCATTTATTATTACAAGGGAGCCTGTGTGTGTGTGTGTGTGTGTGTGTGTGTGTGTGTGGTGCCTGATCACCGGCTTTCTGGCTCAGGTTCGATAAACAAAAGTCTCGGAGAGGAATTACCGTCCACCTGTTTGCCATTCGTTCTGAGCGGTCGATGGAGTGAGGCAGCGCGGAGAAGGAAAAAAAAACATAAAAAACACACAACGACGATTTTGGCTCCGTTTTTTAAAAGTATAGGAAAGTGGTTTGTTCTAACGGGTGGTCCGACGTCGATTTCAGATGCGGAGGTGGAGGTGGAGGTGGAGGTGGAGAAGACGGGTGGTCTCTCTCTTTTTCGGCTCTCATTTCATCACTTTCCTGTTCCCTCTTGATTTCACCTGCTCTCTGCCGCTCTACCATCCCTTCTTCATCCCCCCCTTTCGCTCCATCTGTCCTTCTCCATATATCCCTCTTTCACTGAGTGGCACTGAGCCTTTCAAGCCCTGGGATAAACACCTAACAAAATCCTCCTATAAAAAAAAAAAAAAAAACACAAGGGGAAATGTCTGGGAGCCCTGGCCTGTCAACCGCAACATTAGGAGGAGATGTTGGTCCGTGGCATTGAGCGCAGCCCCTCTGGAGGTGTGTGTTAATGTGTGTGTGTGTGTGTACGTGCACGTGTAGCTAAGGGGTGGGCAGCTCTGACAGGACTGTGAGAGATGTAAGGTCATTTACCCACTGAGGAGGCCTGGCAGGAGTTGATGCTGATTGATTAGGGGGAGAGAAAAGATGGGCGAGTCGAGCGAGCCGAGCGAGGAGGAGGAGGAGGAGGAGGAGGAGGAGGAGGAAGAGGAGGAGGGAAGAAGGAAATGGAAGAGAATAATAAAAAAAGAGGTTGAAATGTGTAAATGAATGTGCATAGTTTCATTTCCCTACAGAGCCCCGTAAAGAAATGAGATGAGGAAAAAGTGAGTGAAAGGTGAGGCAGGAAGCATCCGGAAAAAATCCTGGAGGAATATCAGGGAGCTCTAACCAATCACCATCAGGGCGCTGGGGATGACTCATAATGCCACATGAAGACACGCTGCTTCTTAAATCTGTGTAAATGTGCCCTAATCGCCTAAATGCTGCCGCCCACCTTGAGGGGTTTGTGACTGCGGGGGTCGGTCTCCTCCTTCCCCAGAGCGGTGGGCTGCGTGTTGGTCGCCGTCAGCTGGTGCCGCTGGAACACCAGCGCCTCCTTGAACTCCTCCTGCGTCTTCGTCTCCAGCAGCTTCTGCCTGAAGGAGATGTCGGAGAAGAGGGTGGCGAACGTCCGGCCCAGCTCCATCGCTGTCTTGGTGCTTTTCTGTGAAGAGCAGAAGAGAGTTTAGCGTTAAAAATTAAAAAGCAATCACTATTAAATTGTTTCTCAGTTGCAAAACATCTTTTACAAAATGCACCGAAACTTCATGTTTTGCTGCAAGATGCTACAGATGTAACCTGCTCTGGATATCAAGGACGGGCACATCTACACAATACCACCACAAAAGGTGGGTTGGGTAGGTGTCAGGATTGGAGCTGGGTATTTTTTTTCAGGGGGGAGCTTTTGTCAATAATCCCACATCTGTTACAAATAATGCTGTCACAAGTCACAGAGTGATGGTAATAATGCGTTGGCAGGCTCTGAGACAGCGTGGTGCCAGGGAAGCCTTGTTAGCCAGGTGGTGATGATACCAGCATAGCCCGGCTCAGTGCGTACAGCAGCAGCTGCAGCAAACAGAATAACTAAAGCCTTTAAGCTTTTTTCACAGTGGTAACTGAATTTCAAACCGGAGCTGAAAGAGCTGAGAGAATAGATGTTGATTAATCTGAAGGCTCTCTTTCTGCGTGAATGCACAGGATACCCTACCTTCAGTCAGGCTGTAGGTTTCCAGCCATCAGAAATCTCACAGGGGGGTATTAAACACTCTCCCTAGTTGTGCTCCGAGTCACAGAGTACAGCAGCTATAGCTGGAATTACAGCCGATACAATGGACTCCAGTGGGGCCCAGAGTAACAGCAAAAAAACAAGTCTAGTTTACAGCTACGCTAGCAGCTCTGTGAGCCCTGTGTGTGCTTTGAGCTAAATGCTAACAAATGCCCGCACGGTATTTTATTTCAATCCATCAAGTCCAGTTGAGACATTTCCCTAATCCGACGCAACAGATGGTTTGGTACACAGTACCATCAGAGAAGTCCTCCTTGGTATCTGTTTAAAAAAGGACATTTAGGCAATTAATCTTCTTGCCTTCTTTCCATCGAGAGCCTTCAGTGCCGCTCTTTGCGCCTCCTTCAGTGAAAAAAGACTCTCCAGCTCTGACATGAATGATGGTTCAGCCACAAGTGCACACGGCTTCAAGTCTGGAAAGATGGATTCTCATGTGACGTCGTGATCTCGCAGCCCGATGAATCCAGCTGCCATCGCAAAATTAACATCTCATTGGATAAGTGAAAAACTTGAATCCAGAGGAGCCTCAGATTAAGTAGGATTCATCTACTGGGAACAATGAACGCCTGCGTGAAATTCTGTTTCAATCCATTGAAGCTGTTGTTGGGACATTTCTATAACCGAACGCACCAGATGGTTTGGTACACAGAACCATCAGAGCAGTCCTTGGAGGGCCGGCAATTTAAAAAAATATAAGTGATTGGAGAAACCATCTTCAGAAAGAAGTAGGACAAGAACAGAAACATAATTTTCATCTTGAAAAGCCATCAGTGCTGTTCTCTGCTCTCTCTAATTCTGATATAAATGATGCTTTAGCAGCATCTACGCTAACCTCTTGAGGAGCTTCTCTCGCTGGTCGTCACCACACCTGAAGCCGGTGGTTCTTTCGCATATGACTACGATTGGTCCGAACCACTGAGGTTCATCCACAAGTGGATAGCTTGAAGCCTGGCAGGATGTATTCTCACGTGATCTCATGATGAATGCGAGCTGCCTTGCAAGGTCAACATTGCATCGGATATGTGAAAAATGTGACCTCAGGGGAAGCTCAGTAGGATTCATCCTCTCAGGACCATGAATATATTGGCAAAATGTCATGGCAATTCATTCAAAGGCAGCTAGTAAGAAGGCTAAAAAGATCAGTGTCCATAGAAAGAAAGAACGTGCTGTACATGGTGGGAAATACTGGAGGAAAAGGCGATGCTGCAGACTCGAGAATTCACTGTGACTGCTTTAACTCCAGCTGCCGTCCTCCTCACATTTCACACTCAACAACTTTTCATTTTGGTATTTATTCAAGTTTTGAAGGTTACTTGTTTGATTAACCAGGCTGACTGGGTGCAGAAAGAGAGTAACAATGTGCCATCCGCATGAAAGGACCGAGGGCTGCCCACCTAACTAAGGCGTGAGAGGAGTTTCTCTTCGAGGGCAGCACAACATTGAATGTGTTGACAGACGCTTTCAGGTATGTGTTTAACTTAGTGAATGAGAAACAGAGCATTTCTGAGGAGAAGGTCACGTCTGTTCAGCACATTCACGCTGGGTAAAGAAAAAAAAGGAGGAAAAAATGCCACAAATGCTGTAAAGCTCTCTAAATGGTGGGTGATGGAAGTGATCCATCCATACACACACCAGATTACATACATTTGCCAACCAAAGGAATTCCTATTATCATTATCATCATGCCCCTTCAAAGATCTTTTCTTGCAGAAGCATTCACCATCAAGGATAATTGAGACATAATAGTGCTTTATGTTTACTTGGGGCTCAGATTAATGTCTCAGAGAATGCCATTAGTGGTTTGCGATTGCTGCCTGGAGGACTGGCAAAGGAGGGCGCTGGAAGCGTTGCGGAGGGCACGCACACAAGGGAGGATTTATGGGGGAAAGATAGAAACCAAACAACAAACAAACAAAAACACGATGCAGTTAGCTGAGGCATCGCTGATTGCCAGGGTCACTCCGACCCCCCGGTGGTTCCACAGTCTGACGACGGTGGGTTTGCTGAACATGGTGCTCGACGCTAAAAGTGGAGGCCAGCACGAAGAAATCCCTTTTTTTTTTTGTGAGCAGAAAAGAGGTTTGAGGATTTGAGGGGGGTTTCCAGACAACAATCAGAGCCAGGGGAGTGATGTGTGTGTGTGCATGTGTGTGTGTGTGTGTGTGTGTTGAAAGCTCAGGATGAAGCAGTGAAGGACAGGAGGGTTGAGTGGTTTGATGGGAAGCAGAAAGAGTTCATGTTTTCGATGGGAGGGAAGGGTATTACAGGATCCGTGGCGCTCTCCATCGGCTGCAGCGAGCTCTCCAGAGCTGAAAAAAAACAGCAATCCTGCACACGACGGCGACCCGACAGGTTCAGCCAACAGCCGACACTTCACGCCCACGCAAGATGCCGAAAGGGCTCTTGGACTGAAGTCATGTTCAACAGACATTTGGCAGCTTTGGAGTTTTATGAGAAGAAATTTAGGGGATTAAAACATAAAATTCAAGAGAATTTGAGTCGTAAATGACCTTAAAATGAAAATCAATACTCTGAGTCAGGAAAAAAGCTCTTAGAGATGTGTTTGAAGCTTTCCATCCATTTAGATTCTCCGGAAAAAAGTCAGAGGTGGTGGAAATCAGATTTTAAAACCATTCACAGCCTCAACTTTAAGTAGTTTAATCGCTTATCCATTTCTAATTACTAAGGATGCAAAATATGTTTTTTCTCGGCTGATATTGATAACACAATTCCCTGGCTCTCATGGCCGAAACAGAAAAGATGTACTATGTAAGCCTTAAGGGTAAGAACCGCTAAGATGGGATGAGCAAAAACAAATTATATTTAATGCCTATAATTTCACCGATATGTATCGTGCATCTTTACTAATTACTTTAATAATCAGTAGAGAGTTTGTGTTTCCTTCCCATTTTTCTTTTTAATTTAAAAAACAACAACAGAAAACATTTCCTGAGCTGTCACAACAGCATCTCACTTTCAGTTTAAAATATTTGTGATCACAAGTAAACCCGTCGTGACGTCACCGATTGTTATGAAGCCTCAGAAGTGACCACATTTGTGCATCTTACACAGAACCCGAGGATGCCGTGCTAGGGACTCGTCAATCACAAGGTAGCCATGATCCTAAACCCTGCTTTATCATCTATTTTACTCTAAACAGAAACATCATTAACCGAATAAACATCATGTTGTATTGAAGACGACTTGAAACTAACATTTGAGACCATAAACTCATCAGGAAACTGTTGAGTTGGGTCATTTTCTCATAAGCTTACATACAATCGGACTTCTTTTTGCAACCAGAGGAGTCGCACGAAGCCTTCATCCATATTTGATACAGTCAGCAGGCGACCAGCGTCTTCTAGCAGCAAGAAACACGACAGGATTTGGAAATATGGGGGCAGAAAAACCTTGTTTAAATCAGTCTGAGAACTTTTGGGGTAAAAATATCCAAAAGCAGAAACTGGTAATCCTTATTCATCTATAGTTTCAAACTAAACTTTAATTGGACTCGTGACAGGTAGCTGACTGTAACTACATTTTGCTGGAGCAGACTAATTAAAGCAGTTTTAACTGTTGAACTGAATCCACATTTCCTTTTAGATACAGTAGCTGAAAGCAGAGCAGGAGGGTATGCAAATGATCAATTACGTGTGCTTTTAGCAGCGGGATGCTTACATGATCATATGGTGAGTTGGATTTTAATAAATCCATACACCTGCAGCTAACGCAGCGTAAATTACCTTTTAATTTTTAGGCATGATGAGTGATAACAGAGCAAACTGACTGACTCTTCTCAGCACATTATCAGTGCGAAGGAATTAAATAATAAATGAATAATTCAGCTACAACCGAGCAAAAATACAGAGGAAAAAAATAACATTAAGGAATGAAATATGTGGGTCTACATCTGCCTCAATAATCCAGCAAAGTCAGACAAATCCCACGTATCATTTCCTCCCTCTGGGGGTGGCAGTTACCATTTTGAGCGGGGCCAGTATCAGGATGACATAGCGGACCTCGCAGCAGTTCTCCCCCCAGTTTTGCGGCCTCTCCAGGCGGGAGATGCACACGTGACGCCTCTGGAGATGCTTCACGTTGCAGCTGGAGCAGAGAGAGGGGGAGAAAAGAGGAGGTTTTATAAATGTCAATGCCTCACCTCAGCAGCAGCACCCCTCGATACCCGCAGATTAACCTCCCTCTCTCTCCCTCTCTCTCTCGCTCTCTCTCTCTCTGCAGCAACAGGTAGACAGTATTCAAATGTGCTGGGTGAGACACACATATACCTGAATGTACTGTATGTGGACATACACATGTATATATTGCAGAGAAATCTTTATTCCTGCAGTACAAGATTCAAATATTACATTTTTAAAAACATGACCACATTCAATCTCCAAAATTTGGTGATTTGGAATATTTCAGGTAAGATTAAAGGATTGAGTGATTAAAAGTGACTAAAAGTTTTTCAAATTAAATGACAAAATGTGCTGTCAGAATAAAATAATTGTGTGTGCATCGGCCAAAATCATGACGAATCACTGCAGATAAATCATTTTTATGATGTGATAATGCTGCAGTTTAAGTTTAGGCACAAAAACGACTTGGTTGTGTTTGTGGAAACATGATGGTTTCGGTTATAAATCATAATTATCATTGAGGTTAGGAGATGTTTGTCATCATGTTACAATAATAAACACGTGGTTAAGGTTTGGGTTGGTGGTCACACTTTTAAAGAAACCGTGTCGACTGTTGGTGTGAAACAGGAATCAGGAGACAAACTGCAGTTTCTTTTACTAAAGTCAGATTTTTGGTGAAACATTTATCCACCTCGAGCTCATTCCTGTGAGAACTTTGTCGCTCTATAGAAATTTTTCTATTCATCCAATGATGGTTTAATCTATTAAATGTCAAAACTATATTCAACATTTTCCTGAAGCCCAAAATGGAGTCTTAAGATTGCAGTCGCAAAACAAAAACATTAAATTAACAATGAAATGAAAGAAAAAGGCAGAAAATTATCAGGATTAAAGAAGCAACAACAAAGTATGTTATTTTTATTTTTTACCAGATAAATGAACACAAATAATCAATTAACAAAATTGTTGGTAATGTTTTTATCATCATCATCACACACACACACACACACACACACACACACACACACACACACACACACACACACACACACACACACACACACACACACACACACACACACACACACACACACACACACACACACACACACACACACACGATAGCTTACAGGATGCAGAGCCAGGACTGCTGGTACTGGACCCCGGTGGCCGTAGCTGTCACCCCCTGGATCGTCTCTGACAGCAGGTGGACTGTGGGGGGCAAAGGTCAGAGGTCAAACACAGGGTTTACTGAGATCAACCTCAAGTCCAGACTGATCCTCACACACTCCTGTTTTCTCCTACACAGGGTTGAACTCTTCTTCTCCTCCGTGTGGGCGTGCATGTCATCCCTCCACTCTAAAACGTATACCCACACGTTCATTAGCCTCTAATGTTTAGATCGCAAATATTTATGTATTTAAATATAAAACCTAGCTCTGATTTCTTCATCTGGCCCTAATGGTTGTTAGCCAAATGCCTAAAACGTTCAATACAAATCTGGAGTCTTATCTGCTGTGCCAAGCCTCCCAATATGATGTCTACATCAGAAGTGTCTAACAAGCTCGCCTTCTGCTTTAGGCGCCGATTGCCAGTCTTGCGCTGTGTGCAAACACCGCACCACGACACGCTAATAACGATGTCCATCCAACCCCAGAAAACACCAACGCTCAGATTTTAAAAAAGCACATTTCATTATGCTGCCGTGTTTACACAGGAATCATTAAAAATGGACAACTAGGGGCACTGCTGAACCCAGTGTGTTGCCTCCTAATAGGAGGAATCTCCCTCCCGACTTCTCACGCGGAGAGTGATGAATAATAGTGTTTTGGGGGATATTCTTCAGCAGCCCTGACTATCCCAAACCCCTCAAGAAGATTCTGCGTGCCTTGGCTTGCAACGTCCTCTTTGACTCATCAGCGGCGAGCAAATTACAGGGTGGAAATGTTTTGTATCGTAAGCAGCGGGGACGATCATTTCCATATCATTCGGATTTTCCCTGCCAGTGGTTTTTCTCCCTTTTCTTTCTGTCTTTTGTCTCTTCTCTCCATCACTCCCCCCCTTTCTCCCCTCTCTCTCTCTCTCTCTCTCACTGCCATGCCGTCTCATCAATAAAGTATCCTCCATTCATGCCAGAAAATGATGGGCGTCACCATGACAACAGTATCACAGCGCTCAAGGAGGGAGAGAGTCGGAGAGGGGAGAATGAGAGTGAAGGGGGGGGGGGGGGGAACAGACAAGAGAGACGGAGAAATATAAGAGAGAGGGAGCATGTACAGGGGAAGAAAAAAGGATGAAAGGAAGCCTGTAAAAGAAGGGGGAATGTAGGGAGGAAGAGGGGGAGAAAGAGATGAGAGGAAGAGGAAAAACGAGGGAGACACGAAGAGACAAAAAATAAAAGAAAGGAAGATGAAGGAGACACGAATAGAAAGAGAGAGAGAGAGGAAACAGGGGCAAAGAAGGACCAAGGGAATGAAACTGGAAAAAAAAAAAAAGATGTCACGAAAAATAAAGAACGTGACAAACAAGAAGGAAAATGAGAGCGAGACCAGACGAGGAGAAGAGGGGAGAGACGGAAGGGGAGGGGACGGAGAAGCGAAGGAGGTGGACTGGGATTCAATTCAATTAATGGCAGTAAGCCTGACAGCCATGTAATAATCAAAAACCATCCAATTTCTCATTGACGTCAGGGAGGAGAAGAAACGGCGGAGACGAGAACGAGAGAAAGAGACGCAAACAGAACAATAGGAAGATTAAAAGATAAAGAGAGGAGGAGGGAAAAGAAGGAGGCAGAGGTTACAGGAGAGAGGAGGACGACGTGCGGTCTTCAGTACCGAGAGACTAGGTGGCCAATGTCGGACCATTCGAGGGGCGATAACGGCTAATGCTGCTAGCCGCCAGCCTTCATATTACAACCACTTCAATGTTTTTATTACTGACAAATCTCTTCTGTAAGTGAGAGAGATTGTTTCAGTGTGGAGAGTAGTTCAACAGCCGGAGCAGAGCATGAACACTGACTCAGTGTTCAGGGTTAAATATCACTACTACTAAAAGTGGGAAGCTTCTACAAAAACGACACATGACTGAGCACTTTGTCATCAATCTCTCTCACTGTCCTTTCAATACTGCAACTTCAGCCAAACGGCGTCCTCTTCTTCTCTGCTGCTAATGTTATTTTGGTGTGCATTTATTCAAAAGGTCCCCTGCAGACAAATTAAAATTCTCCGCTTGGAATAATAATTTGCGTCTGCTTTGTTTTTCTCCACATTCAACTGTAGGAACAGAAAAGAAAAACAACAACATTTTTGACAGCACAGAGAAACTTTGCCCCCTCAAGAAGATAAACGTGGGAACAGTCTTTCAGTTTGAGGACTCGTTCTGTACGTTATTCTGCAGAGTGACGGTCAAACATCCAAGTGAAATAACAATAAGCACATTTTAATTTCTAAGCTAATGAAATCTTGGCGTCTTCACTTTGCAGACACGCTCACGCCAACATCGTTCCCTCCACTAGGGCCTGTACATCTGCTGCATTTTAGTAGTCATCAACTACTCCCAAAAAGTAGTGGCAACCATTAAAGGCCTGGTCACACATATGCCCATCTCGGCAAATGACCATCGCCTGCCAATACTGAATGTTGCAGGATGTGAGGCACACTAAAAGAAGTCTGCTAGTTTGTCGTCCACGCGATGCCAAGATGCAGATTTGCTTCGCCAGCGGATGCAAATGTTTTATTTGAAGTGAATCTGAGAAGAATATAAACCCTGGTTGATTTTGCATATGTGACTGTGCCCTAAAAGTTTGAGTCATGTGGGTGAGACTTGCCAACAGAGTCAACAACATGACGGCTGTCTTGCAGGTCTTTTCTTCTCTAAATGGTTTAGATTGTGTTTAACTGATATGATGAAGTCATGTCCATGTTTGGTTTTTAGAAGGCCGTCTCAACGGCTATGAATAGCCTACACTCACTACCACACTGTGTTAAACCCACAGTCTACAACGATGCACAGTTTGGATCGACTACTCCGTGAAAGCCCGACCCTCCACCGCCCCGGTCTCCTTTTGTAAATGGTCAGGATCATGCGTGGGTTATTGGAATACGGCGTACGCTAGCTCCAGCTGAGGTGAACAAACCTGTCTTGGATGTTAGGAGGAGAGGTGTGGGAGTTAAGGTCGCTGATGTGATCAAGTGGGAGGCTAATTGAGACATGCACCTTTGATATTTGTCAGTTATGTGGAGATTTCTGCGGGGTTTCGTCAGCTTTTTGGTATGCAAACACCACTGTTTCCACACATAGACAGGGGAAAAAAAATAATAAATCACAGATGCTCACACGCAGCATATCAAATGTGACAAACTTCAATGGAAAGTGATGAAAAAATATGGAGGAAGGCAAGACTGGATTGCCCTCTTTGATCTTTATGGATTTCTTGGTGAAATTCTTTGACTGCATTATCCGCACGGTTTCGGTCGGAGGGGGCGAAAAACAGATTGCAATTTCTGTAAATCAAACGGGGATAATGCAGTCTGTCACAAATAAGGAAGAGACGAATCAATAAATATGCTAAACCAGTGAGGGAAACGTGCCAGTCAGGAAAAAAATAAATCAGCAGCAGAAACACACACAGATTCATGGTGTTTCTGTGTATGTTTCAAAAGGCCACGAGTCCTTTTGGCAAGGAGACTCGTTACATTAATTCTCAGAGGTGACCTCAATAAAACCTCATGATCTCATGCTGCCTTAAAGATTAACTGTGGTTCTCAACCGTCGGTAGACCTGCCAGCGAACACACACTCATAAACACACACACACAAATGGAAATGATTGGTTTCCTTCAAAGTGTGGCTTGTGGAGGGCACTTTGAAGGAGGTGATTAACACACAGCAGGGCTCCATACAGCAGCGGCAGATGAAACACTTACTGTATATTAGGTAACCATCGTAAGCCAATCACCATGCGGGACACGGGTGCTATGATATCACATGATGATGAGAGGGGCCACGAGGACTGGGTCAATGGTGAAACCTCGTTATCTAGAGAGGTTGTCAATTCTAATCTTCGACTCGCTCGCATAGAAACAAATTACATTAACGGTAAATAAATCAACGCCCTACACGGGTGTGCTATCAAAGTCAAGCGCTGCATATATAACGAGCTAAACTCCAATCATACACCCAGTGTGAAGAGCAAATTACCTGAATATGAAATTTAGAAAAACAAGAACTAAAATGCCCCAAAAAGCTAATTAGGAGAAGACACTACAGGCTAATAAAGTGCAGTTTGTAACTAGATATCAACATGAAACGTCTCCGGTTGAGTTCTTACGTTTAGACAGTTAGTTTTTATATAACGAGTTTCCTGAAATGTTATGTTTAAATATGCAAATGAGGCAGCATCTAATTAAAAATGCAAAAACAGACGGATAGAAGCAGGGTTGTTTCAATTAGCTGACATGTTCGAGTCGAAAGGTTTTTAAAGAGATTATTTTAGATATCTCTTTTAATCACTCCATAAACTGATTAAATACATTTATCGACGATCAGAGATGGGTAGAAATACATCAAAAAGTACTTGCTTGTCAAATGATTCAATATAAAATATTAAAGGGACTACCGGCTTAAACTTTAGAAAAAGGTCAATGTTGGCAAAAACAAGCACTTCTAGCTTAACTTTGATGGTCAGAGTTAACATTACAGCTGTTGCAAAAATGAAAAATACAAAAAAAAACAATTTTCACCATGTTTTTTAGGGTTAATACGTTATTGCTCGGAATGATTCATCCGCTCTGTAATAACCTTCAAAATATAAATGGGAATAAAACTGTAAAGTTTGGTGTGTGAGGGTCAGTGAAGTGGAGATTTTCTGGCTCAGGGTCTGAGAAAAAAACATATTTTGTGAAAAAACAGCCTTTAAAGATTTTTGTTGAAAAATTTAATACATTTTAAGGCAAAAATGGAGACTAGGGTAAATATTTTAACTATTAGATAGTTTATTACTTAGATGAAGCTTTCTGACGTTGTGTAATTAAATATGTTTGCATTAATGTCCAGAACAGATGTGTGAACTAAAATAAACACCTACATTTTGTTAGTGAAGTTAGAGATGCAGAATCTTAAAAACTGACCAGTGTTTCCACCTGTTAGTGTCTCCCCTTAAATTATTGGCATTTTATACAATCTCAACCAAATTGATTTATTAATTATTCACACAGGAGCAGCATTTATTTAATTTTTTTTTTTTTCACAAAAAGAGCCAAGAACATTATTGGACAAAGATTCTGCTGGACGCAGAGGGCGTTGATTTGAGGGGCAGCTGAAGAGGCATCGATATCTGTGACACGGGAGCGATTGCCGGTGTCTGTAATCATTTGATGACTCAATGGATCGACCCAGTCCCGAGTGTGGCTCGGGAACACAAACGGCATACTGATGGTGATTGGGTACAGAAGCAAAACCACTGATTGCAGCCTCGTGGCGGCTGATGCTGACATTTTCATCCAATTAGCACAGCTTACCGTCATCAAAGAAAACGAAACTTTGAGACTTGTCTGCATGGAGGGAGAAAAGAAACCAAGAGGAGAGAAACCAGAGTCAGTCACCTTTTTTCTGATCAACAGGCGAGCAGTTTCTTGGATTTCACACACACATACAGTACGACACACTCTGCAACCTCACACACACACACACACAGACACACTTTCTGCTTAACAGGCACGCACATAAATATCTCTGCTGAACAGAAGCTTCATTTCCTGCCCTCCTTTACCTCATGCATATTAAATATCATTTTCCAGAGAAAATCCCTCAATGTCTCGTCTTTGTTGGGCGCAGCGAGATCTTATCTTGATTACCGTCTACAGGCTATTACCAAAAATTGGATTTTATCACCGATAGCAGTTACGTGTTCGGCGAGTGTGAAGAAGAGGAAGCCCAAAGACGTCAATGAAGAGATCAAGATGGAAAAAATGACATGTGTGGCCGGCCATTTTTTCATGTGGTAAAGAGCTCGAATTAATGGCTCCAATTTAGTATTCTGATCATTCCCGCAGAATGTTACAGGGAGATTTTCATAGTGAAGTGTCACACCTGCCGGCCTGGAAGAGATATATTATTATAACAGACAGAGGAGAGAGAGTCGGTGGATTCAGAAATACACAGCACCTTTTTCCTGTTGAAGAGAGTTAATTATGTTCAGATTATTTACAGTAGCTGCTGTCATGTATCTGCAAAGTATGTTGTTAGGAAAAAAAGCACGCAGCTTTAACAGATGCTCATGTATTTTTTTTTAAATCAATAAACATGTTGGGAGGGATTTCAGAGGCGCTCAGGGTCACAGACTGTAGAAATGGCTGCCCGCATTTTGCAAAGTTTTGAAGTCTTACCTTTGCAGCTCTCAAATCATGACTGTTTTTCAGTTTGATTTGAGCTGGCAAATGTAAAAAAGAAAAAAAAAAAAAAAAAGAATAACACAGGAGGATTATGCAAATCGAGGCGAAGTGGAGAGCCGGGCGAGATCGATCAAAGGTGACAGCAATTTAGGGGAGAAATTATGGTACAGTCATCACAAATAGGGCAGACAATCAGCAGAGCGCGCAGCAACGAGCACTGTAGCTCTGAACGGCAGCACAAAGGGAAGAGAGGGAAAATACAATTACACAATACATCATTACTCAAAATATTAACAATTAGTCACTGCGAGACAGCTGCTCATCACTGTTGTATGCGCTGTCATCATCGTCGGCATCCTGTAATCATTTATCGGCTTAAAACGTTGGACTATCTTAAAGGATGCAGTGTTATTTTCATAGTAGTGGCTGTAGTAATATCATTATCAATGCATTGCATCATTCGTTACTCGGCACAACGAGCGCATTGTGCTTCATCACCGAATCCCAGGAGAGAAGTGAAGAAGAGAAAAAAAACAGCACAAGTTGGCCTCCAAAAAAAAAAAAGCGACTCCTCTGTACGAGTTGGAGCAGGACTAATTATCTCTGTGGGCTTTCATCTTTTTTTCATTTCTGTAATTCTCTGTTCTTTCTGTGCCTGTTATAATCTCGCCCCTGTTCTCTTTATCTCACAGCTGTACAGTATTACACTCCAAATGAGCTGGTCCGCTCGCCAGCCGTATCACCCCGCCGTGGCAGAGTGAACGCAGATACGGCAGAAATTAATACCTGAAGAGATATGTCCCGTTGATAACATACTTTACGTGCAATATGAATGTATTCCCCCCCAGAGGAAGAGTCTTTGTTGTTTTTGTTTATACCCCCACCACCACAGCGGTGACATGAGTGTTTGGCACGTGAACATTCGTGATTTCGATTCAAGGATCTCGACATGCAACGTGGGGATTCTCACTCTGAGTGAACTATGAGTCATGGCACAACAACATACTGAAGAGAGGGATTTCAAAAACCTTTTGAAGTGCTGCATATTCTTATTAAATTATTAAATAACACCAAGTCAAAATTTAAGAATCGTAGGTAACAGGAATCCACAGACGGCTTGAAAAACAAACCTTCCTCCCTGACGTGAATACGTAATCTAATGGCTGAATGGATTTCTTTCACGTCTTTTCCGTTCATTCTGTAATTATTTCTACATGCTACATCCGTCTGTAGATATAATTTAACAGCTGAAGCACAGTAGTGAAGCTCATTTACATCTTTGAAACAGTAAATCTTTGTCTTTGTTGCATAATTGTGGAATTGTTACATCATCTGCAGCGCAATTAATTATCACCCGGTTCACATCTCGACTATTATCCTTCTGCTGCTGCTCCTGTATTTCCCCGGAGTGACATGTCAAGTTTGAGCTGAACTAAAAGAGTAGTTATTAAAAATAAAATCATGAGTATTGTTTCTGAGAATCTTTAGTCAGTTAGTAACACGTGACTGACGACTGCTTTCTTTTATGCTAATATTTAAGATCTTTCGTACTAATAACGTATATTCCCCTGACGCTGTATATTAACGTTGTACTGATGAGTGCGGGCAGTACTTGATAACAGGGTTAGGGTTTAAGGCCAGGTTAGGGTCAGGGTAGGGGTTTATAATAAAGTATCAGAGATATTAAAGTATTATCCTTTATTTTTCTGTGCGGCTATAAGCCACTTCAAATTTCAGTGAGACCCCTGAAAGCTCAAATTGATCCTCAGACAGCTCAGACCTGCGCAGGAAGCCTTTTTTGTTAAGATGGCAGCCACAAAGAAGAAGAAGAAGAAGAAAAAAAAGCCTCTTCCTTTTGCCTCTTTGCGGGGTATTCTCAGAGAGAAACAGTCAAGTAGCCGCAGCCCATCGCAGCTTGAGAGTCTCCGAGAGGCATTTGAAAAGCTAAGTGAGTGATCGATGACAGAAGTCAATTATCACCTCGCGGATCTGTCAGAGGCTGTGCAGGGTTGAGCGTCACACACCACCCACCTCAGACTAACCATCAACAACTGCGGACACCAGGCCCAGCCAGACAGGAAAACACAGGAGACGGAGTATAAGACAGGCAGCACCGCACACAACCATCCACATGCTCTTATCGTGCAGAGAAAACCCCCTCGTGTGTATTTTCCCGCATCTTTAAACATCTTGCAGCCAGGCAAAAATTAATGCACTGCAAAAAAAATAAATAAAAAATTCAATTCTTTGTGACATCGTTTGATTTGCAGAATAATTACTTTTGTGAAAGCGGCGTGCTTGCAGCAGAGAGCGAGGCTTCAACAATGGATACATACTGTTATGTAAGAAGGCGGATTTCTCCTGCTCTAATGGGCTGAGGAGATTCGCCTTAACCAAGAGGCTTTGCTACTCAGCCAGAAGGACCTGTGCTGGAGGGACTGAACTAATGTGACATGGATCTATAAGCCGACAAAATGGGCACCAAAACCTGCGGAAACTATGCTACATTTCAGAAATGAATTTATGCATTAGAGGAGAGGAAGGTGGGCAGAAAAACTTTATGCATATCTTAAATACTTTAAGGTAGAATAAACTTAAAGCTTTTCAGGTATAAATAGGAGGATTAAAACGTAGATGTGTGCTAGTAAAACTGTCTTTACCGTTTTTAACTAAACCCTATCTCCTGAAATATTAATTTAAAGTGGAACAGCAACAATGAATCGAACAGCTGCCAACCTTTAGATTCATCTTGATATCAATTAATAGGTTTGAGAGAAAAAAAGGTCAACAAACAAGACATTTTTCAAGCCAAAATATGTCTTTTTTATGCGTTTTTATGTACATTAATCCGTACGATTACCACTTGGCAGTATTCCTGGGAATTAACGTCTGCACATGTGAATGGTTGCCAGCACGATTCGGCACGTTGAGCTCTATTTGTGTCCACTTTTAAAAAAGCTGTGGGGCAAATGAACGGCCTCGATTCAACCATCGCAAACCTTCCTTTGGGTCTTAAAAGCTTCTTGAACCATTCTCAAGTCTATCTGACAATCCTGCTCCCGAGCCGGAGGTGAAGCCGTTTTTTCAGGTAGGTGTTGACATGTGAACACGTCAGATGTTTTTAGGTCAGGAGTCATATGTCACGGGGGTCTGACTGTGAGCACGAACAGGCGGTGCAAGTTCTCAGTTTTACTGTGCTCAGGTTGTCTTTCACGCATTTCTTCCACAAGCTGTTTTTTTTGCATGCAGGTCGACGGGTTCGCTTGCTTACCGTTGACCTCCTGAGCTCCTGCGTCTGTGAAAAGCATGCTCATCACCTCCTCGAAGTTGCAGCTGGGCTCGGATGAGTGACTGTCCTGGCCCACGTGGTGCAGCATTCTCTTCAGAACGTCATCCAGGGAGGCGGCCGTCTCATCCAGCAGGATGGTGGCCCTCGCCAGGAAGCCATCCAGGTCCCGGTGTGCCCGAACTTCCTCCTCGAAGTTCATCAGCTTCACATACTGGAGAAAAGTCAAAATTGTCAAAATGCATCTTGTTTCTGTAGAACTGGACCACTTAAATAATGCTAATTGCATACAGTTTTGGTTGCAAACTTTAGTTTGGTCTCCCTTGATTGACAGATTGACAGACAAATTGGGCCTCGACTGAAAGTGCGCTAAAGCTTTGACCTCCAAGTAACCCCCCATACCAGCCCCTCTGAGCCAATTAGTGTAGTTTTAGCAGCAAACAGCAGAGCAGTGCAGAGACTACAGCTCTCCAAAGTTCATCAAAAATGGACCGGTGGTGTCTGAGAATCACCTGAGAGACGGACGAATGGACAGAGAGATGAACACAGCTCGATTAAGAGCCCAGACACCCAGCAGCCCCTCAGCTTCATCGATCGTGTGATTTACAGAAATTCTAAGGATGAATAGCGTCCCTGCTGTTCTTTTCAAAATAAAACAAGTACCGGTCCATGTCTGGAGTTATCTGTGTATGAAGCTCTATAAATACATCTGATTTTGTTTAGTTTGTGTGAGTAAGGTCTGGGGTTCTCTTTCATCTCAGGTCAAGTGATAAAAAGGTTAAGAAATTGAATTAAGTTTGGTTTTTAATTTGAATTTCATGATTTGTAAGAAAATCTGACAAAAACATCACTGTATCAAAATTACTTCTATTTATAGACCACCGCAAATAAACAGATCCGCAACACAAAGTTCTTGGAAAAATGATAATAACTTAAATTAAAACAGAAGTCTCATGTCTAACTCTCGAACATCCGTGGTCACCAGTTTTAAACTGATGCCCTCTGGGTGCCACTTTAAACTCGCTGAACTGTGGAGGCACTGAAACACCCATTTATCTCCATCACAAAAGACGGATTGTTGTATTTCTACAACTTTTAAAAATGTCATCCCGTAAAATGTTCACTGGCATCCAAGTAGAAGTTGTTGTTTAGTAGTTTTGGATGTTTTTAACCATTTTTTTCATTATTTTTTGGATGATAAATCAAAGGAACGCTTTTTTTTTTATAAGCCTTACCAGTTATGTGAGCTGCTGAGGTTTGGGGATTTCGACTGTAGCGATGTCTGCCGTCTCTCCGATATAATGAAACTCGCTCGGTGCTTGTGGTGCTCACAGTGCCAAAAGAAATATATTCTCAAGCTCAACAGCATTTATCTATTTCCAGAAATCATGGCCCGCTTACTCAAGATAATCCACAGAACTTGTTGTGAGCAGTTTCATGTGCAGGACGAGGCTCGCATCTACTCTCGTCCATGAGTAGATGCACGCTTCCCTCTGCGTGGTTTATACCTCGGTTTTTGGAATCAGCAGTGAAGTTACAGATTGTTCACCACCTGAGGTAGTTCGGTGCAGCCTGCAGTGCGTGAAGCAATAAAGGGCGAACATACGGTCTGGCATATGTCACATTTTTTATAGAAGACGGATAAAAAAAACAAATGTAAACGTGATGTTAATGCCAAATGCTTTGGTAATGTCTTCGGCCCCGTCTGCTTTCACATCTAGAGGATACTTAAGAGCAGCAGGAAACGTTGGAGTCCTGTTGTTTTCACCTCTCTCTCACTCTACAGCTCCACCGTCTCATTTGAACTCGCCATAGTCAGCCACAGTGTCCTCGTCTTCATCTTGTTTTCTTGTGTCTTCTTCTTCTTGTGCGACAGTCAGATGTATTCTTCGTAGGACTGCACGCACCGAACCGTTCGGGGTGAATACATGCACCGTTACTCCCCTACAGACTGCTCACAACGAGGTCTGTGGATTATCTTGAGTAATCGGGTCATTATTTCTGTAAGGAGTCACTGGTGTTGAGTAGTCATATTTATGTTTTTGGCGCTTTGAGCAGCACAAGCTGAGTGCCATCTATCTAAGCTAATCTTAAGCAAAAAGGCTGCCAAGACAGTGACCGCAGTTCCAGACTGTGTTTCAACATCTGCATGTGTGAAACCACTGGATATCCTTAAGGAGACCCCAGGAAATATCCAGCCATGTTTTTGGGCAACAGAGCAGGTATTCAAAGCCAAGACGTGCTCTTTTCTTAACCCTAACTCAGTGTTTTCTGCTCCTAAACCTGAGCAGAGAATGATCACAGCGTGCTGAACCTAAAGAAACTTAGAAGTTGCAACATAAACGCATGTAAAGTTTCAGCATGTCTGCGGTTTGCAGATACAGAACTCACATTGCCAACGTTTATTCTGGTGCTTGGGTTGTAAATAGCACTACAAGAGGAAAAATGTGTGTTTTTGATTTTTGGGGTGAACTTTCACTTTAAATATGAATGTTTCCTTCGGCAATACAAACACTTTACAGACGATTTATATTCTAACTATACACCACATCCTTTTTTTAGTCTGGCTTTCATGCTCACTCGTGTTGTTCAGCTTTAACGTGCTCCCACTGGGAAATATTCTCGGGGACCTTGGGACTGATTTACAAAGCTACGGCAGGCAGATGATACGCAGCTGCAGCTCCATATGACACATGAGTATTACTCCTATTGATAAAACTGGTTCACTGTATGGATCAAATCATCTTGCAGATTTCACAGAACGTACTGCAGACGAGATGTAAGATAGAAGTTGTAATTATTGGTGCAAAATGCCCAGAGAGAGAAGCAGCAAGTTTTTTTTAACCTGATTTTGTAGTTTATTATAATATATTCTTTTCTCTGTCAGGCAGACTCTGAAAAGACGTTCCTCACCGGCAGTCTTGATTACTGTAATTCTGTCTTCTCTGGTCTATCCCGGAAAGCCTTGAAATGCAGATGATCTAAAATGTAGCAGCAGGTATGCTGGCCAAGTCCAGAGGCAGAGGACACATTACAGCCTCTTTAAAGTCCCATCACAGGGAGTAGACTTTAAAAATACTGCTATTGGTTTCTGAATAACTCAAACTTACTGATTTCAAGTGTCAGATTCTTTGGTGAGTTCCTCTCACACTATTTGGTCTCTATGCCAGGACTAACACTCTACTTTTGGCAGTCAGAAAGACGAACTGAGAGGATCTGCAAACAGAAACCTTAAATAATCATTTTTAACTGAGAATCCACATTAGACAGTTCTAGTTTTTATGTTTTTATGGGGTGAATTTGACCTTCATTTTCGTTTTATTTGTATTTTTTTTTATCACTTTATGAACATCAAAAACAAAGGTTTGATTTCTTTGAGTACTCCCTCTTGAATTTCTAATGAAATCAGCTGCTATTGTGTTTGTTTGGAATGAAAATCTGCATACAGTGCACAGGTCTGTCTGTCAGTGATTGAAGACTTTCTTCCCATAATGCAGTGTTCATTCAAACAGAAAGCCAATTAAAATGGCAAACACATGGGGCCTCAGGGTAGCCATCAGACAGGCATCTACAGGACCATCAGACAGGCAACACCATCAGAGATGTTTTCTAAAATGCCCTGCATCAGCAGACGATAATGATATCATTGGGATTTCCTGAGCTTTTCCATAAGATCCCTCTCTGATTGATCAAATGTTGATGCTCTGCTGCAAAGTCTGGATGCACTGACTGTTGTAAAAGTATCATTAAAAAGTATGATTTGTAGGAAATGGCCACGCCAGCTGCTCACTGCACTGGACTTCCTACTCTTAGCTGTAGGTCAGGTAGCCATGGAGCTAAGTGGCCCTATTAGGTAACAGGAGCCTGCCCGCAAAGCAACCTTGGGTGACCCCTGGTCAACAGTCACAGTCAACCAGCTTCCGAGTGACAATGGCTGGACACCCGACTGGGCCTGGACACTGCCTCTGAGACAGTATGGAGGTGATTTACAGCGGCTCCCATCAGGACTATGACTCCAGGAACGAGAAGACGCGGCAGGTGGGGACAGAAGAGCGGTAAAGAGGCAGGTGAGCTGGCAGCGGGCGACAATGGTGTGTAAAGCTGCAATCTTTTCAATCGAGGATTTATTTAGACTGTTTGAGTTTGAGAGTTTGTGTTATGATGAGTTAATGGGGCGATTCAGCTCATCTCAGTTCGGTGAAAAAGAGAAACTTGGATTCAGACGGTGCACAGGTGCATTTTTTCTGTTCGGTGAGGAAAAAAAGGTGTTCAAATATTTATTTTCTTGACATTTTGTGAGTTTATTGTGAGGAAACGCTGCCTCTACATCTCCCAGCTGGAACTACAGGGCCTTTTGGACGATCGCCTCTTGTGGCACAAAGTGGTATTACAACCCAAAACATACATTTTTAAACTAAAATTGGCCTTAACTTACAAATCGCTTTCTAAAACATTAGAATAAACTCCAAACATGGAGCAGAATGAGAGAGCCAATGGTAAAGCTTCACGGGAAGATAAACAGTTTCATAGAAGATATTCACACCGACAGCAGAGCTATTCAGTTGTCGAACATATCTTACATACATTAGATGTTAAAACTAATGTTGTGTAATGTTTTGTTCTTCTAATTTAAACATCAGGGACCTTCTTTGTATATTCTATCCTCCCAGATTTGAGACGAAGAGTTTAAATATTGTATCTGAAGTCAAATTTAAAATGAGCTCATCGTCAACAATGTGCTGAGTTACTTGACTGCAAAAAACTCACTTGCTGCATTAAATTTAATGGAATAAATGTGTACACGTACCTTTCTTGATGTGTTCAACAACACGCAACCGGAGTCGTCAGCCTCTGCAGAGAAAACAAGACAAGAGGTGCGATTAGACAAAACATCGTCAAGGCTCATGTTGATTTATTTAACATTATACAACACGGGGTTGCAGAAAATAAATCAAATGTGGTATGTCTGTGATTAATGTATCCTGATGTCCACTGAAAGGTTTCAAACACGCTTGTGTCACATTCAAGTATCTGTGATTTGTGGGGTAAGCAGAAAAAAACAACATCGGAGAAGATTTGCCATCAATTTTAATAATATTTTGATTAATTGCTCAGCCTTAGTTTGTTGGAAATATATTAAAAAAGTAGATACAGTACATATATATTTTCAATAAATTAAACACATTAAAATAAGGAAACTATTTTATCACCTTTGGCAACCAAAACACAACGTCTGGTGGTCAAGCTGGCGACCATTTCTCAAAGTCGTGCCCTCCACATTTTAAGAATTATTAAAGCCATGTCTATCATATGTGAGCCGTTTGTTTCCCTCATTAGACAGTCGAGGGAAAAGAGATTATATGAAATGAATAACAGGACTTAAGGCGGTGTAAGGTCACCCCGACAGCTCAAGGACACTCCATGTCTTCAGGCTTTCTTGCTTTTGTTGAATCAGAATATTACAAGTTAAAATCCTTAAAGTTTTACTGCAAATCTGTAGTGACACGGTAATTGTCACGTCCTGTATTTGCATTTAAAAAGCAACAGCGCACTCATTACCAAAGTCTGAAATAAAGATCACAAGAAACAACCACTCAGCCAGGAAAGAAAAGAAGCCCGGGACCTCTTTTTTTCTAACAGTGATGAAAATGTCAAGAGGCGAGTCTCTAAATGCTCTCATTGAACAGGGATTGGAAGTTCTCTGCTGATAAGGCTTTAATACACATGTCTGTGGAGCTGAGGCGAGTGCTCAGATAAAGTACAAAGGTCTGGATTTTCCCAGTGCTGGGAAAAAAAAAAAAAGGAAAGGAAAGGGAGGAAAAACCTTTTATGCTAGAAAACAATACGGGGACAAACCGAGGGAATGAGGTTTTCAACACACTTCAGTCCCTTAACCAGCAGCCTGTCAGTACCCTGCTGACTCTCATAAAACAGTCCGCCACCGAGTTACATAACGCGGTTATCGCCGTTTACTGTGGGGAGGACGTTATTAGGTTACCATGGGCTTTCCTCCTCTGCTCCGCGTGATGCACTGTGTCGGCTCCGTCTGGAAATCAATCAGCGCTTTAACTCCACCCTCCAGCTATGGAAAAGCAAAGGAAACCCCCCCCCCCACCCCCCCTTTTAACAAGCCAATGAGCCCGAGGAAAGCGCCACGATATCATAATATCAATAATCCAGCCACAAGTGAACATGTTTGAGTGCAAGTCTGCAGAGAAAGGGGAGGGGGGGGGGGCTTTCATCGGCACACCAAACACCTTGCCGTCATAAAACCCTGCAGGCAGTGGAGGAAGAAAAGAGAGCCCCAGCCTCCCCACCTCTGTGATGAGACTATGGCAGGGGGCACGTGTCGTGTGCAGTGGATTTGGTTCATCAAAGCTTCACAATCAAAAAGCACACGGCTTGGGCTTATCCGCTCCCAGAGGGGAGAAGGAGCTGCGGCTCTAATTGCTGTCAGGCTGCAGCCGTAAGGAGATATTCATATATTCATATAAGATTACCTCTTCCCCAATGATCACCTCCTTCTAATGGCCCTCTGTACGTCTCAATATACTGTGTGGCTTAAAGTAATCCAGGAGAATTTCAGGGTTTAGGGATTAGGGAGAGGAAGTGTTCAAATGTGACACCGGCTTGTTTCCCTACTTGGTTTCCTTATTTGATCAATGTGACACTTACAACTGTTGATTATATTCTGTCTGCCACAAGTGTTATGTAATATCAGAGTGGAGTGTTGTATTATTTTAGTCATTAAGGGTTGCAGGGTGGTGACTGACAATGGCTGAATTACTGTGTGATAGGACAGGATCTCGTATCCAAACAGGCTCGAGTGTCCTTGGGCCGGGGTTAGTTTGAGACACGAACGTGTTTGAAATGAAAATAACCGGTTTGGTCGTGTTGAAAAAAAGTTCAATTTAACTGGTATCAAAACACCGATGGTTCACATTTTTAAACTTTCAGCATACTAAGAATACATTTACCACCAATCTCCCCAAACTCTGCCTTTAAGAATTGATGTGCCCATTAAGATTTAATGTGCCCCATTGCTTAAGTCAGAGTGAAACAGTAGGGATGCACTGATCAGACCAGTGTCTGAACTTATGAAGCAGATTTTTTGGATATCATCCAGAGTTGGATCCACTCTACATTAAAAATAAATACTTCATTTTTATGTTATGTGTAAAATATGTAAATTCTGGGGTTGTAACACTGCTCACGTCCATAAAAAGAGAAGCTGAAGTGGAAACAGACAACTCTCCTCCTCTAGTGTTTCAAAGTGGTATTATTGTTGCCACAGCGGTAACAAAAACAACCAGATCGCCTTATGTTTCCTACCAACTACCAACAGCAAAGGACAAAATGTGGGTTTATTCATTCATTAAAGTCTCTAATGGAGACATGAAAGCAGATAGAAACGGTGCCAGTGCTTCCAGCTTTTTATTTTCCTGGGAGATTTCCTGCCCGGTGGCGGCAAAAAAACAGCACAGTGAAAGCGAAGTTCACAGGGAACCGGTATAAACACGGTCTTTATTTACTTGAACTGCTGTTTACAGTATACAATCTAACGTCCCTGAAAATTCACAATCATTAAAACAAATTCGATGAATGCCTATTTAAGAGCGCTTCCGATTTTATTCAAAACCTGCACTAATTCTGCACAGAAACAAAATAAACCGGCAGATTGCTTCGCCAAATACCACATTATTCTGCACAAAATACTCAATTCAGAGGCAAATGAAAAAACTCAAACCTTGACCTCTGCATGACATGTCCTTGCAAATGTGTTAATATTTTAGTAATTGCTTCTCAGGCAGCTGTTCTCAGGCTTTTTCTTTTTATCAGCGCCAGAGAATATTTTGCATGGAAATATTTTACCTTCTCTGTTACTCTGTGTTTCATAAAATAAAATCAGAAAATAATCAGAAAATGAACAAACATGGAATTCATCACAACCCTTTCGGATCAGACTAATAGAGAAAACCCTTTGCCCTGAAATCTCTATGCAATCCACCCATCCATCATCCATTCATTAATCCAACCATTCATTAATCCAACCATCCATCCATCCATTAATCCAATCATCCATCCATCCATTAATCCAATCATCCATCCATCCATCCATCTATCCATCCATCCATCCATTAATCCATTAAACCATCCATCCGTCCATCCATTAAACCATCCATCCATCCATCCATCCAAATAAGATATAGGTCTCCTACCATCTGGATGTGCCTGTAAAACCCCTGGGAAGGCGCCCAAGAAGCATTGTGATCAGATGCCCAAACCACCTCAGCTTGCTCATCATTGGCTCTGCTCCCTCTTCGCCACAGTGTTTGGATACAATGCCTGCATTACTGCTGATGTCTCTCCAATTTACCATCACTTGTGAACGAGACCTTGGGACTAAAACTCAATTTTCTGGCAGAAAACCCATGTCAAACTTTGATTTGCCGACTGATTCACACTTGACCGTGAACTGCCCCAGAGCATGCTGAAGGTCAAGGACTGACGAAGCCAACAAAACCACATCAATCAATTGCAAAGTTGCCGAGGTCATCCCAACTCCCAATGAAAGAGTGTTTGACTTCAACCGAGAACACGGACACAGATGTCAATCTGGTTAAATAAGCTAACTGGATGTACGATCGCCCATGAACCCTCCGATGGATCCGAGCTTCAATGATCTTTCCAGGACCCTAGCAGAAGCTTTCCTGGGGAGGCTGAGCAGTGTGATAATCCAATAATTGGAGCACATCTTCCAGTCTGCCTTTTTAAAAATAACAACCACCAACCTGCGTTGCCATTCCCTGACATTGTCCCTGACCTTCATGAATCATTGAAAAGGTCTGTTAACCAAGAAACACCAACAAAACAAGGCTGAAGGTTCTGGAAATTATGCAATTTCTTCGATAGCAATTGATGAAATAAATTCTCCAAGTTCTCAGTATTGCATGTTCATGAATCAAACCCCACATAGAGTTATCAAGGTCAGTAAAATGTCCTTGTTCAAAGCTCCAAATCCTCAAGTTTCCAGTGTGAGACACGCCTGCCCTTCCTCGTGACTTTTCCACTTCAATATTCAGCCAAATTGATCGAACTAAAATGGAAGCGAGCCCGGCGCTGGCAGGAATATAATCATGGAATCAATTCTATTTATGGAGACCATTTGACAGTTTTATGACAAAGTTCTCTGAAGAAAGAAGAATGGATACAATCATGTCAAAACACTGAGAGACTAAAACAAACATCCCTGCATTACCAGCTGACAACGCTCTCAACAAGCTCTTCAATTTCTGATCTTCAACACTCACTTGAATCACTGCCATCAATCACTGTGATATTTGTCTGCTGCCCACTTGTACACTGATACCTGCATGTTTTACTGACTCTGCAGACCTAACGCGAGGACGGTGAAGTGGAATCTATCAAAAACTAAAACCTGATTGCAAAATCTTAAGGGATCACCGAAGCTACTGTAGCTCATCCAGAGGGGATCAAGTATGACTGACTGCACCAAATATTGTGGCAATCTGTCAAATATCTGTCCAGAAATTACACCCAGAACAACAAATATAAAACCTCATGGATCAAGTCCAAGTATGAGTATGAGATTTCATGCCAATTGGTCTAGTAGATTATGAGAAAATTCACTGGATAAGCCAAAAAACTTTGACCTTCTGGTGGCATTAAAGATATTCAGGATTCCTTAAGAGTCGGCACCATTGATTTCTGTACCGAATTTCATGGCAAGGAAACTTGAAGGATCACCAAACTCCGTAGCATTCACCCCCCTAAATATTCAGGAGGATTTCCTCTTGAATATATGGTTGAAAGTCAGTAAAAGACACAGTTTTAGTCCAGAGACAATCATTTTCTGAACAGTTCTTCCCCAAAAAATAGACATTCAGAACTATTAGAGCTTTTTTGTGCATTTGAACATTTTAGCTGCACTTAAAAGTAAAAAACAAAACAAAATAAACCTAGAAATGTTTGACATATTGCCAATAGCTGTTTAAACGAATGCATTATTTACCACTGATCTGTCTTATCTTATTGAGGCCGTCTTCATTTTTCCATTTATAACTTTGCCTCATCTTCTGTCTCATGATTCAGAAAGAAAGAAACATACGATGACTACATCGAAAAACATAACGTGTAAAGATATTTCCTACGAGCTGAGACAGATGAGGACAAGAACTATTTAGTGTTTGCAACGATGAATCCTGTTTTCCCTCTGAGTGATGACGCACTGTGGTAAAAAAAAAAACAAGACCGCTGCAGTACTTAGGATGCAGAGCTCACATTGGGACACTAAATAAAAATAATGCATTTTAAATAACTCGAACAGATAAGCCATTATAAAACATATCTTTAGTATGCTACAAATATACAACAGACATGATTTCATAAAGGTCAAGATTGAATACTGTCCCAGTGTTACAGATTAAAATCATAAAAGCATCCCACATTTTTTCATGAAAGAAGCCACTGTTGAATATAAACTGGGGTATTAATTAATTACAACAGACATGTTTTTGAAATTAGATTTAGGTAAGAGCTGCTGTCTCGGGGTCTGATGTAATCACTACGCTATTTCCTATTCTAACCACTGCTTATGTAGGCAGACAGGATGTGATTAAAAGTCCTGTTCGGGAGTCTTACATTGATTTGATATGGTGGACATATTCCACAGCGGCCTGCTGATGTGGAATAATAACATAACCTAATAATTAGTGACATAAATTAAAAGCAAACGCAAACAGCTAATGACACCGGGATCAAATGTATGTGACAACTCGACTCCGGGAGAGGCGGAGGAGGAGGAGGAGGGGCGGCGGGAATAAAAACAAAACACACTCATCAACATTCAGCTGCACTGTCAATGAATAATGCACTGAAAATTTGGGAACAGACACCGCTGGGCATGACAAACATTTCTGCACCTACGGGTGAGAATTTTTTTCCTGATGACAGCAGCGAGAATTCAACATATTACAGCGATACAGAAGAAGACGAGCGCAGTAAAAAAAACACTGCCAGGTTCAAACTAAAGCCACGGCTGCGAATCAATGGCTCCGTGATCAGGGGTGAGTGATATGGCGATTATGTAGCATGAGATGATATAACGTATCTCACCCTCAGAGATTTTGCCACAGTTAACAGCCTTTTTATATTTCTGGATGGATTATATTATTTTCTGGGCAGTGTTGGGTTTAAATTATGTCCTGTTGAATGCACTGAAATAAATATGTGCAATAATGTGAAACTATCTTCATTCTCACGGCTCCTACAAGATGAAGAACTGACTGCAGGATTAAGTTTGACAAATTATACTGAAATGAGAAATACAGAGATGAAATGTAACCGAGTACTTGGAGGTGCCTGTACTTTACTTGAATATTTCCATTTTCTTCTACTTTATACTTACACTTCTGGCATTTTGGGCACAAATATTCTACTTTTTACTCCACTACATTTGTTGGATAACTTTAGTTAATAGTTACTTTGCAGATTGCAGAAAAAAAAACTGATTCTGAAGTAGAACTTGTGTAACCGCCTCACTTTTATATCATAACTTAATTTTATCCTTTAAGGCATTTGTGTAAAATGTTGTCATAATGATTTGATCTGATCACGATGACCTTTGAATACTCAAATCTAATCAGTTCATCCGTTTAATTCATAAAGTCTAGACACCCGGGGGTGGGAGTGAGGGTTTTTCCGGGGTGAATTTGTACGTACTTATATTTTTGTTCTTCTAATAAAAGTCCAAACACCACCCTTCTGTCAACTGAAAGAGAAGTGGTACGGCCCAAAAAAGAGTGGTGGGAATATGCAACTCCACAGTCATGATAACAGGCATTGACTATACGATCTGTTCTGCTGTGACAGTTTACACTATCGCCACTCTGGTGTTTTCACGCTCTTATTTTAGACCTGACATGCACTCGTCCAACTTGAGACGGAGAGTTTTCCCCCCTTGTTTTCTTCCTCTAACTTGTTCCCAGCTTGCACCACTCCGGCTCTCTTGTCAGATGCCTTAAGTGTTACTATGTATGGAGAATCAGCCCGAGTGACATGGTCACCTGTCACATCTCCCTCTCTTCCCCCCCCCTCCTCTCCCCCCTGGTGCACCTGGGACTGTTACCGTGGCAACGGTAACCTGTTGACTTGTGGGGTTTCTGGTGATGGGGTCAAAATCATCTGCACCTGCAGCTGAGGAGCTGTCTGTCAAGTCAACACCTGCCAACGGGCTGCGGATGGACTCAGAACACAGTGAATTCCATAGAAAAGAGTTGAAAGTTGTTTCTCGAGTGCTTCGTGCTTGAATGATTGCTTGGAGAGACAAATACTGCTTTTTGAAGAATGAGCCTCATGTTATGATATAAAACATCTCTAAAAGTGCCAGGAGCAAAAAAAAAAAAATGTGATATTGATCAGTCAGTTGACAAACAGAGGAGATTATTGACTGGAAGAGGCAAATTCAGAGAGGCAGCTCCTCAAGTTTCTTTAGATCTGCACAAGCTGGTTCTGACACATTGTCGCAGTGAAAATGAGACCAGGTCAGAGGAGGCAGTGCAGTGGCATTATATTGGCTATTTAACATGAGAGGGTTCTGCATAGAGAGCTGGAGGAGAACTGGAGCGTGCTGGTTCTGTTTAAGAAGTGAGCAAACGTCATTGAAAATCTCAATGACTTGTCGAGGGGCTGTGGACAAACTCCTGATTACCCAGGTGGTCTCCTGTAAACCCCTGAGGTAAACCCCTCAGGTATCTGCTAATTGTTTCTGCCTGCAGTTTGGTGCTCATCAGGCAGCACACAATGGGTTTATCAGAACTGAGAACATTTGCCTGCTTTAACTGGAAATGAAACTGATGAAAGCGATGTCACCAAAAGTAAATTTACGAGCCACAATACCAAGACAACGCGCTGAGAGATGGTGAAAAGCTTCGTAGAGCTCAAGTGAGCTGCATAGTAAGGTTATAATCCCTTTCACAAACTGTACAAGTAGTCATTTAATCCATTGTGACTATAAAAATATTGATTATAGCTGCCTTAACAGCAACTTAACACTGTGTTGATTTAGTGTATAATATTAGGCTGTTAGCAGGTAATACTGAATGTTGTGGTTGTATATTTTAAGGGTCAGCATGTCAACATTGTCGTTGCACCGAAGAAATGCAGCAAACGGTTTCCACATCATGATCTTTCAATTTAAAAGACCCTAATGTGTTTGTAAATGAAAATGTAATTTACCTGTATGTCCCTGTAAGAGTTCACATCACACTTTACAGGCGGTGGAAAGGTAACAACATTTTGTGACAAGTGACATTTCCTGGTACCTACCTTGTCTTTATTCAGTATGTGGTACATATTAACATACTTCATCCAAATCACAGATAAAGGTCATACGTCTGTCACCAACAATGCACACTACACTTTACAGGCAGCGGAAAAGGTAATTATGGGTGTTGGCGGTTAAAATATGTGACCACACAGGTTGGTATCAGCTGCTAACAACCTGTCTTTGTGACGCAATAAGTGACAAAAACACTAAAAAACTCCGTAACAACCAAAGTATTACGTTTAGCTTAATTCCCATAATTTATTCTGCATTCATTTTCCGCTGTAATTACCCAGTACTTTAAAGTCATTTTCAACTTAATTAACAGCCTGTAAATGAAAGGGTTAGCCCTCCTTTATCTTATCACTTCTCAAGCTTTGTTCCTCCTCCCCGTCTGTCTCCCCGACTCCTTCTTCCTCAAGTCTCTTCCTCCCTCTTTATCCCCACCACACACTCTAACCCCCGCCGCCCTCTCACTCTCTACCTGTCTCTCTCCCTCACTCTTAACTCCGTCTCTCTCTCCGTACTGACCTGGCCCAGGGCTGATCTGGTTGTCATAGAGGTGGATGTCATCTCCGCAGGCGATCGGCGAGTCCTGTCCCTCCTCTCGGCCCTCGCTGCCCTCCTCCTGCTCCACCTCCCGCTGCTCTGGGGACACAACAGCACAGGGTCACCTCCTGGACCTCAGCGGATGCCAGCGAAACTCACTTGTATTGTTATCGTCTTCAGCCAAAGTAGCTGGCGAGTCCAGGAATTCAACAGGTTCTTAGTGTGCATTACTTCACCTTTAAGTTTTAGGATAAAAGACCATGAAATGAGGCTAATACAGTTGTCAAAATAAAAAAAAACAAGACAGGAACTTAAGTTTCCTAGTCTTATGTTCTTAAATAAAGACAATAACTCCTATTTCAGGACCCCCCTTCAGTCAAATCCTCAGAATAAGGCTTACGGAAAGTTTAGACAGCAACAAGAGATTAAGACAAGAAATTCTGCTTTTTCGTGACAGCTTATCTGACAGTCAGTGAACCATCCTGACACCGTGATAAACAAGTGATGCTTAAAACAAAAAAAATCCTCAGAATTATATGCAACTATTGCAGAAGTGTCTCCTGAAGGATGTCACGAGGAGGCTCGCTTGTTAAACACGCAGTCAGATTTCACGGCAGGGTTTGTTTTCTCGGCCTTTTCGCAAAATATAGTTTGAAAACAGTTTTTAATTACAGGTTATTGTTAAGTTCAGGCTTGACTGATCAGGTTTGTTGATCTACTTGTGATTTTTTCAATGAATTATTAAAACATTTGGTGTCTCAAACTGTCTTGTTTGTCCGACCAACTGTCCAAAGCCCAAAGATATTAAAAGATCCGCTCCACACGTGCATCAAGGAAAACAAAAAAGGGGGATTTTAGTTGCAAACTATTCTGACTCTAACTTTATAACTCGAAGGTTGATCAATTTAAGGTAAAGTACGTATAGTATAGTGTAGTACGACGCTGGTGGTGACGATGAAGTCATGCGACTGCAATGTAATCATTTAAGTGTTTGCCACCACCAAGCTTATTTTCTGAAAAAATCCAAAATACAATGAACAAATCCCATTCGACAGAATATGTTGTCTCTGCAGATCTCTACAGGTCAGATTTAGATCTTTAATCAATGTCAAAAGCAAATAAAAGCATGTTTGGAGACGTGTAAATGTGATCAAATATGTCGGTATAGAAGCAGTATTTAATTATTTTGGGGTGGAAAATGTCTGTAAGACCGAAAAGTAACTTAAACATTAATCAAAGATGTGGCTTTCGACTTAGCTGTCGAGTAAAAGGAGAAGATTTGTTGATCATTCTGTTATTTCTGCACCCTTTGTAGCTGCTGTGTGTTATACTGTGGCATTATTTATATGTGGATGTGGACTGTACATAAATCTGGCGAGGTACAACAGATGAATCTCACTTTATAGGCGTCTAATTTGCAGTTTTCTCTTTTGTTTGTGTCAAAATAAATCCCCCCTCAGGACAAAGGTGCAGAGTCCCCTGTGCAAAGAAAAACATCTATAGAAAATCTCTCGTGCTTACTGCAATTAATCATCTTAATCAGAAAGGACAGCGGCTTTTTGAAGAGAGCCTTTTACCTCAGCACGCAGCACATCTTCTTTCATTTTTCATCCTCGAGTCCCTGCTGCTCCTTTTAATGTAGCTTCCATTGTGTTTGAATGTAAATGTGTTTTCCCTGTATCCTTTTCATCACACGCAAGCGAAGACAAATATCTGTATTTTCACACAGATGAGAGTATTTTCCCATCTTATTCCATATGGCAGAAATGATGTGTGTTTGTGTTTGTTTTGATATGAAGACATGTATTCCATGAATCAGCGGGTAGACAGGTTTTTTAGCAGGTTTTCTGGTGTTCAATGGAAAGGATTTTGTATGGTAGAAAGCATCACAGGACGCAGCCTGGAGCCTGTTTGTATGACTCATCGCGTTCTCTCTTCCTGACACAGCAGCCCCCTTAAATCCAAATCTACAGCTGCTGGTGGGCTCCCAAATATCATCCGGCGATCGGCTTGATGCAACGAGAACAATATCTCATCCTCGTGCTCTTTATCTGCTGACCTTATCTGTGAGGGGGGCCCCCAATTTCAGTTCATTCAGTTTGTCTTGCATCAGGATCATCCCTCAGCACTTGACATTATTTGAACCTCGCTGTGTCGTCGCCTCGCCTGCATCCCTCTGTGCCTCAGACTCACCGGCTGGGCTCTGACTTTCAAATCACCTTGGGGAGAAGAGAAGAGCGGCTGCAGAGCGGGAGGAAAAAAAAAAATCGACGGCCTTACTCCAAGATGCATTTTGGTATCAATTTCAGAAAAAAAAAGTTTAAATGTTTATCTGTTTTTATATTAAACTGCAAATATGCAATGTACTTTTGGCAATGTCACTCCAATGTTAAATCGAATCAGCTCTGCAGCATTTAAATTTAGATGAGCTGCACATGAAGCGGAGCTCGGTATCTGTGACCCGTCAATACAAACATGCAACATGCAGAAGGAGCGAGTGATGTTTGATATGAAAACACTGAATGATTGATGCGCTTCCTTCAAACGGTGTGCAGTGTTCTGCAGCAGCCCTTTGAGCTGTGACATACAGACACACTACAGCGTTACACACAGACACACTACAGCGCGCTTGCATCATTAACGATGTTTAAACTTTTATGCTTTGTGTTCTGAGAATTACTCGAGGAAAGATGCACAGCAGGTGTCATCGTAAGGTTATATAAGGATGAAAGAAACCGTCGTTTTCACGGATGGATTAATCTGACAGTTATGTGCCGATTAATGTGTCTATTAAACAGCAAATCTAAGTGCTTTAAAGTGTCGCTTTCTGTCTAACCAACAGTCTAAAAGAGCTAAAACAAGTCGATTATCGTTTGTTTTTAGCAAACAATTCCCAGTTCCAGCTTTTCACTTTAAAGACTGGCTCATTTTCTTTTTTAATGTTTGAAAGTAAAGTGAATATTTTCGCTTTTTGGAGAGTGACAAGACGATTTTTAGGAAATTAGGATGGAAATATTGACTAAACGATTACTTGAATAGCCGAGAAAATTATCTTCAGACTCAATCGTGGAATTAAAAACGTTTAAACATGAAGACGGTCGATGTGCGATGATATAAAATGGAGAAAAAAGGAGCGAATATTCACATTTGAGATGCCGGAAACAGAGAGGACACTTAATCTTTGTTCGAAATAAGCTTTCTGTTCTGTTAAAAGACTTATTGTTTCAGGCTAAACTCTCAAGCCAACAAACAGGATGTTCAACACAACATTAGCTTATGTAGAACAATAAACAAACATCAGCTGAAAATCTTAATCTCCATGGCATAAACATAAGTGTATGCAGGATATGTCAACAAGCGATACAATTCTGGCCCAATAAATAAGAGCAGACAAGAGCAGCATTTACAAACTCTGATGCAGTCGATGGCTGTTTGCACCTTGAAACTTGTGATCTACCATCAACAGTTTCAGTTTCAGAGGAAGACGGCACGATTGCACTTTGCAACACATGAACACGACGGTTCGGAGAGGAGGGAAGACGTCAAGCTTTTTAATGTTATGAAATATTAAATCGTCCATCTTTCCTCGCTACATGTTAACCTTTCTGACCCTCGAGTGTGCACAAACTACAGGCTAGGAACCACAAAAATGTGAAATTATTAGTTATCTTGTTAGTTTTGGCCATGAAAAGCAGGTCGTTATCGGCTGAATTATGCATCGCTGATTTTTATGAGTCATCAGATCCTCTTGAGCCATTCAGATGAAGGTTATGTTGCTACTAAAAGGGTTGTATTTTAATATGTGGACCTGAAAAACAATAATGCCAGCTAAATAACAGGGTTTCCCAGTGTTTCAAAACGGTGATCTGCCACCTCGCCTGAACTAAAGACCACCTCTGATAATAAAAAATGAATATGTATACGTAAAGTAAGACAATAAGCTTCAGGGAAAGGAGCTGAGGTACACTTCCTCACCCTGTATTGAGCGTGGCTGTTGTTTATTTACTCGCTAAAAAAGATCAGACGATAAGATGCGCCTGGATCTGTGGTGCTTACCACGTCTGCTCGACAATCTCCTCGGGGGAATCCCTGAATTAAGTCCTGAAATCCACAGACTCACCTTTAAAAACAACCTGTAGCACTATCCCCTTGATGCATCGCTTCAGAAACCGCTGTGCTGAAAATACAGTGCAGCCCCCGTACCCATCAAGGAGATCACATGGGGAAAAGCATATCACGACATTATTTCTGCAGCCATTTTCTAACAATTTGTTCACGTTTCAGTCGTTTATTCCATTTTGCACACATTAAAGGTTTGTTGTTGTTATTTTATTAGACTAATGAAGAATATAAGAGGGCACCAGTGTAAACAAACCGCGTCCACAGTGCAAAACATACAACAAATATTATTTTATTTTGAGGAGCATCGGACTTCCACAACAACCTTCGCTAATGAACGTCTGAGATGACAATGGCGGATAATGCTTACATGCCAACAATAATGTAATTGCATTTATATCCTGATAAAGGGTTGCCTAATAAAGACGCTTATGTTCATCTGCAGCGGGGGGCCTCCTGTGAATCTGGCTGAGTGAATCGGTGTGTTGCAGGAGGGGGGAATAATTGGCTGGGGGAGACAGGGAGATCCAATGCGAGCATATTCTCGTCCCGACTGCTTGTGCTGCACATACTAATTGGGTGCCTCTCCTTGGCTTGAAGGTAATGAAACTGCCGTTATCATAACAGCCGGAGCAAAGTTCATTATTTATATCCCAAATGCAGTGGAGTGTGAGAGCTGGGAGAGTTTTCTGTGTCTGTCCTGCAGCCTCCATCTTTAATTCACATCTTTTATACTGTACGACGCACATTATTGGCAACATTAAAATGAAAAAAAAAAATCCCTCGACCTCTTTTCCCATTATGATGAGAGGATTACACTCATGGAGTCCTTATTATTGGTTGCTTTGTTGGGGAAAAAAAATGAAAATGTAATGTAGAGTGCTATTATACGTCCTGGTGGCGGCTCACACTCACCCATTTCTTGAAAGAAGTATCCATTCTTGGACATCCCAGAGGGAGGCGCCTCTGCAGGAGAGAGCAAAACAGAGGAAGACAGAAAATTACTGAGGTGAAACTGGGCAACAGTATCAGCTCCTGCAGGGGGTCATTTTCATTTTGAAATGAGATTATGTGTGGTTATTTTTACACAGTAATTGTTTATATGGCAGATGGGGACAAAAAGAAATGCGAGCCATGATCGCAGCACTGTTAGATATTTAGTGCTGATGTTCAAGAGGGAAAGATTTGGACATACAGGCATAAAGCATATCACGGTTACAGGACGCAACTAATGAAAACTCATACATTCATTCACTCATGTACTCCAGACTAAAATATCTCCCTGCTGACGGCCATTTACAGGCATAACAATGCCGAAGAAGGACACACTGAGAACTGTGATGCTGTGAAACCGTGTGAGTGTTTTTCAAGGTTTCGAACGTGCGTCTATTCGGGGATGAGAGGTTTGTGCTCATGACCAACACGTGATGTTACATTAGCGGTGTCCTCCTCAGCAGAGCTGTAAGATCTAGAGCCCCGATGATACGACGGTTAGCTGCTGTTATCAGCCGATATCACAGATACGTCCGTTTACAGTACACTGATGTCATTTTTGATAATTAAGGTGATTAATAATCTTTGAAATATCCTGTCTTTGTTACATCTCTTGCCACAAGTGTTTGATAACTAAATCTGAGGGATCAAAATGTGTGTGGACATCAGCCAATATATAATTTTTTGGGTTTTTTTGACGGACTATCACATCATCTGAGCCCTTATGTCTTCAGTACGTACAGCAGGATGCCTGGAAATATCATCTGGTCCGTAGGTTTGACTTTATCATGGTTGTGAAGCATGTTCGTTTACATTTTTGACATTTACCTTACATTTAAATCCCAATGAAAAAGAGCCGAACCAAAAAAATGTCTTAAATGATGCATCAACTACCAAAATTGTTGCTGATGAGACACCGTGGGTGCCCTGTTCAACCTGTTGCTCTGATTTATTTGATTTAAATAATGCAAAGCAGCGACGCCCTCGAGTGCAAACAACGTTAATGGGAAGAGCTGCCTGACTTGTCTTGGTCTGATCAGCTCGACAGAGACTTGTCAAGCTTTGCTAACGGAGAAAAAGGAGCTGGTAAACAGTGAATAGACTACGTGTGTGTGTCAGACGGGTTGGGTAAGTAAAATATTCCCTCCTAATGGGTCCAGAGCTGTCAAAGACACTCAGAGCGAGAGTGAGAACAAACTGGGCAACCCCGCGGTTCAACCAGAAGGTGAAGAGAAGAATTCCCTTTAGGAGGGAGCGTTATCAGAAAAATGCATAGGCTTCATTCCTGACGTGTTCATTAGGTGGAAGAAAATGTTAACAGGCGCTGATTATGTGCAATACACACTCTTTTCATCAGCTAAAGGTCTTGACTTGGCTCATACATTCAGTGATAATCCACAGTGAGTTTTTTTGCTTCCAGGCAGGAAAATCGTTTTGCAATGGGGGGGGGGGTGCAGCGTTTTTTAAAATGGTGGATATCTCATTTTGGAATTAAACTTAATCTGGTGAAGAGGCTCCACTACAAATACACACAGAGAGGGAATTTAGAGTACGACATTTCAGAGGGTTTGTCACGCGGCCCTGTGGATGCGTGCAGCATGCGGATGGCACAGAGAGACGAGGCAGATATGGGAGAGGGGGATACTTTGAAGGTTATTGAGACATTGTGGGCTGAAGGAAAGGGGGAGGGAGGGAGGAGGGGAGGGGAAGAGAGGGCGGGAGGCGACTTCTGTGAAGCTTTTCTTCAGCATTAAGCCGATATGTTTACATATTCATCCTATAACCGAAGATCAACGGCATGTCTCGGGGGCATTTCCCTGACTTGACTTCTAAAAATCCCAGACGAATGGGCACAGAAATGGCCGCACGCACACTCATATTCCTGCACGAGCACGTACACAAACATTGTCCTCTCGAACTCTGATATAGAAAAGGGACGTCAAGTATACAAGATCCCTCCTTCTGAAAGGAGGAAGGAAAACAATATACAATTTTAATTATATATAATGTTCCTTCACTCTTGGGGTTGAATCTGGAGAGGAAGCTGGGATTCATTTACCCCCGTAACAATTAGCTTTTCTAATCTACACAGGTACAGTAATGATGCAGCTGCTTGGGTTCTGTAATAGATATTTAAATTGTGTCTTAAGCTTCCCTCTTCGGCCCCTTGACTGTTGTTGATTTGCCGCTTTTTCTTCAATCCTGTACCCAAACCAAATCTCTGACGAATAAAGACAATTTTAAAGATGTAGTTTGTCATTTTGGGAAACATATACGCTTATTGGTTTTCTTGCCAAATACCATTCTCACAGCTGTACAGTAAAAGTGATGATGCTGGTTAGCTTCGGTTTAGCACAGAGAATGAAACAGGGCGAGAAACAGCTCGCCTGGCTTTGTTCAGCACCTCTAAAGCTAAAAAATTAACACTTTAAACCTCATAAATTTAATCTGTTCGAACATCTAAATGTTAAAATGACAAAATGGGGTTGTGAGGGAAGTTTTCTCGTGAGGGAGCGATGATAAATAGTTCTCGACTCACCCTATAAAACTTATATAAGCCAGGCAGCCTTCCTCTACGCTTTTAACTTTTCATCGAACTCTTTGCAAGAAATAGAATAAGCACATTTCCAAAAATTACTTTGTCTCTTAAGGAAATGGAAGTAAAATTAAGTAAATTGAATTTTCTTACCCAATTTTCTTTAATGGTATCTGTGACGTAGAAGCATTTCAGACGTCCGGTCAGATAAAGTGATCTCTGCCTCTTTTACTCTTAATTCAAAGGAAAGGATATAAGCTTTGTCTAATTATAATAATTTCTTTATCCTGTTATCGATTCTATGCCGTTGCCCGTTTGATAAAGTTCGTCACATCTTCGGATCCTTTTAAGAAGATTGAAACACTTGGTCTCTGCCTTGAAATGAGATGAAATGGAATAAACTGATTTATTAGCGACCTTCAGGACCGCAGCTCTGACGGGTTACTAATGGAAAAAAGAGTTTTAAATGTCAAAGACCTTTTACCGTGTGAATGTCGCACAAGTGCATTCGAATTTTTTAGCTTGCAATTCCTTACTTGACACCTTTACACTGACATTATTTCTATGAACTGTCGGGTTTACAGAACCACTGCTCCTTACTGAAGCCAAGGAGGAGACGCTGCCAGGTGAGTCGACTGTGTCGAGATGAATTCAAGAGGTTGTAGATCTTCCTGATTTATGACGAGAGTTAGCAAAGGAAACTAAACTTTCCAGTGTTTCTTTTTCCACCTCCCTCAAATATCAAAATGAAAAAAATTCAGATAAGTAAAACAAACATGTGGGAACATTTCTCCGACATCCTCGGCTGCTTCTGTGTTACCGGGTGTGTTTGATTGTGATGTCAGTCACACAGAGGTACATTTTTTCCTTCACCTTCCCACGCAGCACACACGGGTCGATCACATATATCCCCGTCAACAGTTTGCTTACTTGCAGCTGCTGCATTAAACATATCTTTTCAGAGCACAGGCACTCGGCTACACTGCCGGCACAATGGACATTCAGCAATATATAGTAGTTTGCATAACCTCACCAACAAAATCTGTTTTCCTACGCTGTGGTTTTTATATATGCAGCTAAATAAACTAGTCACTCAGCTCAGCAGCCTGAGGCAGACATCCTTGCATCATCGTGTGCCTCCTGGAACATTTTTTTTTGCTCGTCTTGACAAATACATCTCTCTCTCAGCTGTAATGATATTTATATTATCACCATTGCCGTCATTATTGTGGTTGTTAGCCCCTTTTTGACGTAAACATGATGTCAATTTCACACGTCAGTCTACCTCCTGACTTGTGCGTCAGCGATCGTACTCCTACTGTTGGGTCGATTAACATTTCCCCTAACACTTCCAAGTCTGTATTAAATGCTGTCACATTAACGTAAAAGGCTGCGGCAGCACAAGGTTAAATAAGCCGAGAGATTAAATGCACGTCATGTTCACGCCCCATTAAGAGCCCCGCGATGACTGTACCACCCAGTTATCATCTCTTAAGCATCAGGCTAATAAACAACAAAATACTGAGTGAGCCAGTTTTACAGCAAGTTTGTTTTTTCCCCCTCCTCGCAGGGTGCGAGACATGGGAGACAAAACAAAAGCCAAACGTTGTATAACCACAATAATTATGAATTAATCTGCCAATTATGTTCTTGTTATTGTTTAGTCCAAGAATTGCCAAAGTATTGTGAAAAATACATCGCAAATGGGTCCAAAAACAAAAAGCTATTCACTTGTCCTCTCATACGTGACAAAGAGAAAGTAGAAAATCTGCACATCTGAGAAGCTGCGACATACTGCTGTATTTTCTAATTTCATTCGTGTCATCTGCGTGGCTGAAATACATAAAATATCCAGCACAACACTTCACAGCCCGTGAGCAAATAGGAATAAAAATCAGCGTCGCAACTTAAAGTCTCCTTGGGCATGGTAAAAATAGGCCACAGAATTCTCTATCTAATAAATAATGAAGTTTGTGAAAACATTTATTGGGAGATTTACTGGAGATCCCCTGATGCAGCCAGAGAGAACAGTGCTTCCTCTTCCCACACCGAAATATCACAGCTGCATTTAATAATCAGTTTCATCATCAGTTAATCTGCCGATTATTTCAAATTAGTTGCGAGAGCTCAAATGTGACGTGTCCTGTTGTGTCGGACCAACAGTCCAATAACCCAAAAATATTGAGGTTGCAACAAAGTCAAGACGAGAAGTTCTCATGTTTGAGGACGACTGTACAGATCAGGGTTACATAATCCAAATTAAAGAAGGACTTTTTAAATTACAATCAATTATTATTCAGCGGTCGTAGATGTAGCCGTAAAACCAAAAACAAAACACCACACTGTCAAAAGAAAACTTACATAAAATCGATAACACACGCTTCAAAAGAAATTATTTTTAGTGCACACAGAGCTGTTTGAAAATCATTGAACAAAAGCAACTCTTTCTATGTCCTGCAGGGGCTCTTCTATTGGGCTGCTCATTTATTTATGGGGCACATCACGCCAGCTTCCTGCGGACGCTGCGCTCCTCTGAACTGCGTCTTCGCCTGAGTGCTGTGATCATCATGAAGATTCATGTGCTCTGCTTGTATTGAGCTGTTTGCCGCTGACAGATGCAGAAAGAGATTTAGAAGGATTGGAGGGAACTGCATGTTACCCGTGTACCGGCTTTGCCAGATCAATGAAAAGTACAGCGGGAATGTTGCTCTGTTGTGAGACACCAGGGTTTCACATCATGAGCAAATAAAGAGCTGTGATTTAAATGTAAACACCCCAAATAAGTAACATTAACTTAAGTGAGTAACCTGGTACATCCGTTTACATTTTTGCAGACCATAAACTCCAAAGGTAGACAGATTTGTTTCACGTTCAGTCAGGATGTGTTTCTGTTTCTGTTCTCGGTTAATACACTCTTCCTCCTGTCTGCTATAATGGGCTGCACACACATGCACATAATTGTTAGACAGCTGATTAAGGACCTTTACATAGTTCACGCTCTGATGGTCTTTTAGAGACAGGCTCATTAGCAGTCATGAAGGCTATTCTGTTGTCAAGTCAGAAGCAGATTCATTTAAATGGTGCGAATTGAGACGTAATGACAACCAAAAGAGTCTGAAAGGCACAAGGACACCTGCCGCTGTGAGAGGCCGGGGAAATATCACCCTCAGATGTTTTACTTCTTTACAATATAAACTGTTAAATGCATGCAAATGATCTGATGTTTGACGTGCTCATGGATAGTTTTAGAGATTGAAGGTAAAGTAATTTGCCTGTCGATGTTCATATGAGGCCACTGGCTCCGTCATACTCCTATTTACTGCCTTTATTGAACTTAAAAGTCCCAAATTCTGCTTATTTTCAGGTTTTATTTTGGGTGTCTACTAAAAAATGTTCCCATGCTTTAATGTTTTCACATTATTATTGGCCATCGCTGCAGCAATCTCAGTCTGAAAGCTCAGTTTTTAGTGCCTGTCTCTTTAAAACTCCCCCCCCCCTTCCTGAAAAGCCCAGCCTGCTCTGATTGGTCAGCTCTCACAGGCCTTAGCAGGAACCGCCCACCATGTTTCCGCATCAGCTCTGCCGATATGTTTGCAACCACAAGGGCGTAGCTGATGGCGTTGACTGTATAGTTGTGACATCGCAACCTTTAGGGCGTTTTTTAAGAACCTCACAGTATTTATATATAACACCTAACACCTCATTTCCTACAATATGGGGCCTTTAATTGTAAAATTAAAAGATGTAACTGCTCAATTAAAAACCAAATACATCACTCAGATAGCATCTTTTAGGGCGTGCAGTGTTTTTGATGTGTAACCAAGCATTGACAGACAGCAGGCACATGAAACAGAGGTGCATTGACAAGACAGTTGTGTGTTTGTGTCTGGTGGTGTTCAGCACAGCAACATGAGTATCAATCACTGATTCAACCACATTTTGAGAAGCAGAAGTCAGATCTGTGCTAAAGCTGCAATTACATCATCGCAGAGGAATGCAGTGACATGCAATCTGACACAAGTAACGTATTGTGCAGCGCTGTCCCGTCTATAATTCAACTCCGTCTCTGACTTTATTCTCTTGCCACAACTGCGTCAGAGTTTCAGTCAGCCAATGCACTGCTGGTCTCTGCAGTGTCACCACAGATGTGATTCCTATTGGCCGTTTTGAAAACATCGTGGGGGATGCACATGCTTCTTCTTCCTGCTTCCAGGTCATTCATTGATTATTTCATTCTTATTTGATCTAGTTATCAATATTTCATCTTTTATTAATTAATCCCCCGTTTTACTGTCAAACTAAACATCAATCAATGAGTGGCTGGACAACCTTTGCACAAGCTCCTCTGCTGGGAGAGAAATCTAGATCTATTTACAACTATTAATTGCGTTAACTTCTTACTTGGCAAACCCTGAGACAGGATATATCATTAATTAGCACGCACTGAAACCACGCATCTGCCATTTCCCCACGCATAAACATCTAATTATAAAAACCCAGTGTGGTGAGAACGTGTGAACTGCATACTTCATCCATAAACACTCGATCAATAATGTGAGAGGTGGAATCTAACAACATTTATCATTTCTTTAAGATTATGTGTACATTTTGTTGATTGCATGACTTATTTTTTGCTGCATGCACAGTAATTATGATGCCAATCAAAGGTAAATGAATCGTGTTTGTGATTCTCGTCATCGACACCACAGGCGTTTTATTTTTCTGTGTTAAAATTCAGGGTTTTTTTATCGTTTGTTTATTTGTGGTCTGTTTTGATTGGCGCTCCATCAAACTAAATCCTTGATGGTTGGCGTATCTGTGTGGATCATGTTTACTGATACATGTGATGAATTAATGATAACATGGCCACTATTAATAGACACTGTTGGGAGTAATCTGCTACTTACTAGTGGCTTGTTTCTGTTGCTGTTAGCCCACATTTCTTTAGCTGTTGCTGCTTAGCTGACATTGTTACCTCCACTGTTTTGTCGGATCTGTGACCAAGAAAACATTGACACCTTATATCTACTCCCAGATGCTCTTGTTGGGGCACGACAGCTGTTTTGTGACCTTGGGTTTTTTTTATTATCGACTTACAGCAAACCAAGCTCCCACCATACCTTCAAAACATACAGTATCTTCTTTTATGTGTGATATTTATTATTATTCTGCTATTCTTTTTTGGCACTCAACTGCTTTTTTTCATGTAGAAACTTGAAAAATTATTCAGCACAATACGGACATTCCAGCTATTATAACTCCTCATACTTTTAGAAATATTCAACATTTTCTGGCAAAGGTTTTTCATGCATTTTTAACTCTTATCTTTCGTCGTACTTTCAGCTAGTAACTCAACATTCCCGTCTTCATGTTCCAAATACTCGAGTGAATTTAAAAAAACCTTCAAACCCACTCATCTCCGACCTCTTCCCTCTTATAGAAAACCTGTTTAAACTTTCAAATGTTTGACATAGTTGGGATTTTCTCACATCAAGTCAACCTTTTCATGTCATCACATTTGATAATTAAGGTCACAATCTTTTCTTAAGCTTGCCCTTACTTCTACAAATTTTCTTGATTTTTGGCGGGTGGTGGAAAGGTGGTAATAGTTGTATTATGGTGCTATGACAGCATCGAACATGCATTTTAGATGATGATGCATCTTTAAAAAAGACAAATAAACTGTAAGCTAATGCATGATGTGGTGGATTTCTACCGGATGTTACTTTAAACAAACATTGTGATTTAGAATAGGACAAATGCACAAGAGCAAAACTAACTTCCTCATACTGCAGCCATACAACACAGCAACAAACCCACAGATACAAATGACAGAGCACATTGGTCTGTGTTTAATTTACATCTGAGGCCAGAACCACATGACATAATTTATCCTTATTACTGAATCCTCGCTCATTCTATGCAGAAATAAATACAAACAGTGTTTAACAGCAGTGGCTGATGAGACAGCTCGTCCAGGAACAGACACTTCAGAAGGTCGTGCACACAGAGATGCTTGATAACGTTCTGCAGAAAAGAGGAAGAAGATTTCTACTTGCCAGCAGGAAGTCAGATCTGGTTAGAACAGTATCTCACATACGTCTCATCACTTTCACTGATCTGCTGTTCGTGTGTGCGTGTGGGAGTTTGTGAGTCTCTTACTTAGAGTCGGTCCTTTCATCATTGCCCAACGTATACATGAGGGGAAAATATCTGTCAGTCAGCCGAGTTTACATGTCACAAACCCACAAGCAAGGCAACATCTGCTCTGCTCATCGCTCGATGCGGTGTCAGGATATGCCACATGACAAACTCTTTCTTCCTGATAAACCCAAACCTTCGTCTGATAGGAGCTATCTGCAAAAAAAGATGGCAGGCAGCTGCTTGTTGCCTTCGCAGCGATTGTGGTTTTTTTTGCATCAGTTTGAAGTAGCAACACAGCAAGAAATAACCGTCTGACAAAGACAGAGAGGGGGGGGTTTAGAGGTTAAACTACACACCACAAATACGTCTGTGGGCTACGAATCAAACACCGGTCGACCCTTCCCTCCACTTTGAATCCCCTTTTTGATCTCTGTGTACTCAAAAGAGAATAAATGTGAAGGGAACATGACTTCCCACAGTCCTTCTGTACCCATCTGTACAAAAGTACATTCAGGGATAGTTTTAGTGATTTGGATGCCCCGGGCAAAGATTGAGACGAAGCCCACGCGGTGTACAGTATGCTCGTGCCCACATTTAATATGATTTACCACCTCTCCTATCAAGTCACAGAGCACCATTACAGCTTAACACTGCAGGAAGCCCAGTCCTTCCCCACCTGCCCTGACACAGTCATACAGAGAGCAGAACCATTTACAGACAGCTTGTTTCAGTAAACAAAGCCAAGTAAGAATCCTCCATGAAGGACTATAAATGCTCTTCACTCAATTAAAAAAGATAATGGGGCCAGAAAAGAAGATCATAAGCATAAACTTTACGCTCTAATTTCCTCTTCCCATTGTGGATTATTATGCAATTTTGGTGGCTGCTTTATGAGTAGAGTTACTTCACTGACTGATTTTAATTTGTACTATTTGTGGTCGTTAAATCAATTAGGACCCCGGGGAAGACGGAGTGAACGACCACTGTGGAAGACACAACAAGTCTCAACTCAGCCCACAAAGTTTCTGATGACCTCAGGAGCGAGCGCAATCCACAATGCACCATCTAGAGGAGGCTAAAGCAGGATGGATATATTTTTAGAAGTACAGTATCAGCGGGATGGAGCTTAAATAATGGCCATTATCTCTAATCCCCTTTAAAAGCAGCAGGCGCTTTAGTAGTTTCGAGAGGAGCAAGAAACAAATATACATCACTAAGTACTAATATGCTGAAATCCCTAAAAAAGAGCTCTGGAAGTTAAATTTAATTACATCAGTCTCATAAATTCGATATTAAAAGTGTCTAATAGAACATTTTAATATGCTTTAATGTTCAAAAACACATTATTTTTTTCTTATACTGTCCATTGCTGACCCATCTCTATTCACCCTCTGTCTGAATTCTCCATTTTAGTGCCTCTGTCTTCAAGGCCCCCCCTTCCAGTGTTCTGATTGGTCGGCTCTCACAGGCATGAGCAGGCACCGCCCACCATGTTTGTGCATCAGCGACTGCATAGTTGTGACCAGAGCCTTTATGTAGAGGGAGTCGCGACGACGGAAGTCCAAAATGCCGATCGTCAAGTGACTCATTGAGACTTCAGACGAGTTTTTTGCACAACGGCGTACTATTGCAAACGTTGCGAGAAAGGAAACAAGCTGCTGTTTTGATGGATGAAAACAACAGAAAATGATGTAAATTATCTTCAAAGATTTTTTTGTTCTTTTGTTATTGTCAAGAAATCATTTGAGAAGCCCAAAACCAACAATTTGGTGGTTCGTCTCCTCTCAGCCTGTCTGCGGCGCTCCTACTAAAGATGTAAATCTTTAAAAACAGCTTTCATATATGCTTTCATTTTTAAAAAGGCTAAATAATAAATCAGCCGGGCACTGTATTTTCTGTACCAACGCTACTCAAAGAGGGGCAAAAAGGAGCTATTTATATCGGAGCACTATAAGAAAAATATAGAATATCTTCAGACTTATTCATCTTTAATAAAATGTCTCATGTTTTGTTCTGCGGCACTCGGGACACATCCTGACAACACCTGCTTCATTGATTAATTATATTCAATACATCGTGCGTACAAAAGCGCAGGAGGTTGTCTCGCTATTGTGCTACATCAAGATAAATCAATGAAAGGATACTTTTATACAGCTAGGTACCCACAGTGTTTGACCTTTGTTTAATTACAGTGTGCTGTTTCAAGAATGCAGATAACACAACATTCCCGCTGCTGCTGCTGAAAGGAAAGGACCTTATACAATCTACAAGCAGTCTGCGGATGGCTTTATTGGTAAGAGGCACTCATTAGTCTAACCCATTACAGACTCTGCCTTAAGTGCATTAAAAGAAAACACGATTCGATGTGTATTTAGATGCTCCGAGACAACAGGAAGTCAACTTCTACGACTCTCGGTGTCTATATAAACCAGCCAGGTTGAAACTGAGCCAACCGTCCTCACAATCCAGGCTGATCTGCTGCAGGTATATGCAAAACAGATGCCGGAGAGTTTAAGGAAGAGGTGAGGCTGAGAAGTGAAGAGGGCAAGAGATTAAAAACGCGCCCCTGCTGCGTTTGTAAGGGGGAATCTACGAGGGCTGGGCCAGCACCGAGGAGGAGGCCGGGCCTTTGGTTGGCTAATTGTGCCCGCAGGCTTTCTTGGCATCGGTCCTCTCTGGAGCTGTGGTCGTTGAGAGAGCCCAGGCAGAGAGGGAATTCCTCACGATGCTCTGCTCTGGGCTGGTCTTTTTTTTTTTTTGCCTCGTATACACGTTTTAAAGAGCAGAGCATTTATTCGTCTTTCTTTTTGTTCCAAAGGAATTTTAAAGAACTTCAGACGGCATGTTTATTACACACACATTGTAAACTGAGAGTCACAGTATGTGTTTGCATGGTATTTCCCAAGAAGCACGCTGTAGAGGTGCACCGGAGCCCACTCAGGTGAGAGGGCACACCTACGCATTTTTGTTTTCCAGCAGTTTTGTTAAGTTACTTCGGTTGTTTAAGGAGAACGCTGCAAAGATGTTTTGATGTGAAGCTCCAGAAATGTTTCGTGGAGATTTTACCCGACTTTCAATCGATTGAATTGTAAGTTTTGGGTGAACTTCTAACCGTACTGAAACATTTACTTTAATGCACTTCATTTATTCAGGCCTGCAGCAAATATAACATTTAAACACTGGTACTAGCTGCATTTCCTCGCTCTCCTCTCCGCCACGTAGCCACTTAGCCCTTCCTGCTCCAGAATACAGTACACAAGCCTTGTTATACTCATCTTTTAATAAAAAAACTAAACTTTTATGCCCTATATGTTTACATTTTTTCCTTGTGCTATCGAATATGGTATCAATTATCAATATATTTTGTGAAATGGCTGCCGAGCAAGACACCACTGTTTGATATGGCTTATCAACACTTAGCTTACTGGATATTTTGATGACAGTCTGTCTTAGGTTTTACACGTCCACCTTAACTTGGATGACAACTGCAAGCGCTCTCCAGGCTCCTCCCGAAACATCTTAGATCATTATCCCGTCTCTATGGGAACTCCAACACTCCTCATGAAGGAGAGCAAGGGCTTGTATTTGATCTTATCCTTTCCATCACCAGGTGAAGGGGAAAATCCGCATCACGCCGGCCAGCTGGGAAAGCCTCTCGAGGAGGCTGCTGGTGGAGGGACACCTCTATAATCTTGATAAGCAGCCCAAACTGGCTGGAATGATTGCAATACTGTAACCACATGAGTGTTGAAAGGCAGCCAGCGAGGTGTAGTTTTCCAGACAAATCTGGTTTGGATTGTGTAATGTGTGAGGGGGAAAATGATCTTAAGCTAATCTTAACCCCACAAGGTCACGGTCACTTCCGTCAGGACAAGTCTCTGCCCGTCTCTCGGCACGTTCACACTCTCACAGCAATTTGTTTCTGTCAGCTCCACTCGAGAAAAAAAAGCCTTCCTGCAGCTCAGTTTCTTATTTTCCGTACATAATCCGTGATGATAGTTTATACTGAATCTTAAACGGCAGCAGACATCGACCGACCAATTTCAACTTCAGAAGCCAGCAGTCGATAAAATCTCACCTTTCCAGAGGGGATTTATTTACTGTAGACGCAAACCTGCAATTTTAATCTATATTTTAAACTGAAGTAGTCGTTATACCACCATTATACAGTAAAATGTTTTTATAAGACACAAAATGACAAGATTATATTCAAGATGAAATAAATAATAAAAAAAAACATTATGAAAAATGCTCCTCGCTATTGGTCAGAGTCCAGACTGACATCTTCATGTTGCTTATAACAGTCCAAAACCCCAAGATTCTTCATTTCTTGTCATAAATGAGGAAAAGCAGTAAGAAGATTATCGACAGGAAATAAATCAGCAACTATTTCGAGGAGCATTTAATTGTAATTTCTCTCTGATCTATCTATGTCACTGTTGGTTATTGGTTGGCCATAAACACAATGTGAGGACTTTGAGCTTTGGGATTTGTGATTGACACCAATTTAAACCTAATAAATAATCAATTAGTTGAGAAGATGAAATAATCATTATTTGCAGGCCTATGTGCTTATTTTTCTAACATGATCTGTTCCACTATCCCTCGTCTTACACCAACTTTAAGGGACGTGATTATAAGCTGTGTGTCTTATACATTAATAGCCAGCAGGGGGTGACTCCACTGGTTCCAAGAAAAGTGTTGCTATGCAAGCTTATGAGAAAATAACCCTACTTCTTACTTGATTTATTACCTCAGTCAACAGTTTCCTAATGCGTTTAGAGTCTCAATCGCTAGTTTCACGTGTTCTTCAATATAGGATGATGTTTATTTATGCTTTAGGACTTGGCTACCTTGCAACTGACGAGTCTCTACCACGGCATGTCCTCGGGTTCTCAGTCAGATCTAATCAGGATTAGATCCAAACATGGTCCCTTCTGGTTCCAAAAAAACAAGATGTAATCGGCCTTGATGCCAAACTCTCAGCTTCAAAACAGTAGTACACAAACCAATATTTACTCCCTGTCCTGTATGTGATGTCTTGTCACCTCCCCACACGGACAGTACCCTGAGTATTCAGTATTATCTGTAGGTTTTCAATGTGTTGTGCCAATTAAAATCCACTGAGCCAAACAAGCCTGTACTGAACGGTCCCCCGAGCTCGCCATCTGATGTAAACGGCACATTTTTGTGATGGTTGCTTTTATCTGAAGAACCTTGAAGTACAATGAGTCACATCGACGGAAGAAAAATCTGTTTTTGTCCTTCAGTTTTCGCAGATAGGTAGAAATCCTTATTCAAACTCAAGGGTATAATGAAGCACTGTTTGCAGCATGTTTTCAGTGAGGGATGCTTACAGCGTTAACAAGGAAATGCAGAAGGGAAATGTGAAGATTGCTGCTTCACATTGTGACAAGCGACTGGCAAAAAAAACATAATTAAAACGCCAAATGTCAAAATATGACAATTAAATTGGAAGTCTCCTTCTAACTAACTCCGGTTTTCATCGCTGATTGTTTCATCCATGACATTTTATTTTTTATTTCAGATGCTTCACTGATGTTGAAAATGTTCACTCAGTCGTCCACACTGGAGACACTGGTTAGGCTGCTTTTCTGAATGTTAAATAAAAATAAAATGTAGATATGACTTCAGTTGATTGCTTGAGAGGTTGCTGGCTCTGCTGCAGACAGCTGTGTCCCCGGGCTGGTGTCTGACGTTGATGATGTCACAGCAGAGCCTTGACCACGAGTCTGGCTTATGAGCGAGCTGTCTGGCAAGCAGGTGGACTCTGGCTGGCCCGACGCTGGACAGCATGAGTGTTCGCTCAGCCATACGCTGTCCGTGTGTGCGTGGGAGTGTGTTTTCTATCTTCTCCCGCAACCTTCAAACATCAGTGTGTGTGTATAATTTCCTCTATAAGAGCAGATGACTTTTAACACTCGTGCACGTATGGATTTGTAAATACGCTAAAGAGTTGCTGCAGGCTGACGTGCAGCACGGCCCGAGTGTTCAGAAGACACGGCCGAGGGCAAACGTGACCGAGAGAGTTGAAAAAACAAAACCATTATTTCAACTGCCAGAGCTAATACGAAGAATATTTCATACTGTGGCAGCCAGAGCAGGCCTCAGCCAAAGAACAAAAAATTAATACTCATGGTTTAGCCCCAATTTGAGTCACTTTGAATAATCGTCTAATTTAGATTTTAAATTCGTGCAAAAAATTCCATCCTGCAGCGTTTCTGTTTTTTTTTATCCCTCTCTTGGCATCAGGTCTGTGCACTGAAAAAGCTCTGCAGTAATCCTCTGCTCCTTTCACCTGAGAGGGATTGATAGTTATAGTGAGCTGGCTAGTGTGGGTTCACAGATGAATCCGGCCATGTCTGGCGGCGCGGCGAAACGAGGCATCGTGACTGAGGGGAGCGCCCGCAACACGCTTCAATTTAAACCCCTCCACCTCCCGGCACTTCATCATTTCTTACCCCCCCCCCCCCCCCCGCCTTTTTTTCTCGTCTGGCCTCCCTTCATCTATTTGTATGTTTCATTTTTCTATTTTTCATGTCTTTCAGTCTCATTGCTTTCATTTTTTTCCTCCATCCTCTCTCGGGCTCTAACAGTTACACACAGGTATGGGATTACGCTCAGGTGCTGCAGCAGGGATGCTGAGAGTGTGTTTGTGTGTGTGTGTGTGTGTGTGTGTGTGTGTGTGTGTGTGTGCTCGTAGTGTGCAAGCCAAGCTCGGGAGTGAGTAAGTGAGTGACTGAGGGTGTTGTTCCACTACACGCACACACCAGCCAACCGCTCGCTGAAGAAATTGGCTGCCTCGATTTTCATAAAAGGGGGGGGTAGAAGAAGAAGAAGAGAAAAAAAAGCCAGTGCTAGGGGATTCCTGCTAATTGCTTGCACATTCCCCTCTTCCTCCAGCTCGATTAAAGCCAGGCCACCATCTCCCTTTCAAGTCTGCCGTTTCTCCACACAGCCCCTCTACTGTATGCTGCTCCAGCCTGGCCGCCATCCGACAGCATATCTCGCTGCTTTTCATTTGTGGTGTCCCCCTGCAGAACTACACAGACACAGTTTCGACAGAATCGATGTGAGGCAGCGGGAGAGAAAATGCCGGCAAAGTCTAGTCTACTGTATATCTGTCAGGCTGTCTGCCTCCACCTTGTGTGAGGTCCTTTTACGTGTATGCTGTGCATGTTTCTACCCTATGCCAAATGTGGGAATTTGGATTTTTTGGGACTGGAGCAGTGACTTTTTAAAACGCGAGGAAATATAAATTCTTAGTTTTAATCGAACGATCCTTTCAGCTGAGTATTCATATCTGTTGGGGCCCCCGTTGAGATTCAAACCACTAACCTCAGCAGTGTCAGCGCCCTGCCCTGCCCTGTTCAGCAGCTGTCTCTTTGCTTAGCTTAGTGGTATCCAGCTCCACACTGGCAGAATTTAAATTAAGAAACCTCGACGACCGACTCTCCTCCAGCTTATTGTCCTACAGTGCGTCTCACTGCTAGCTGTCGTGTTTAATCCTCCACCTGACACCGGTGGAGAGTGGTTTCTGTCGTCTTCTGTCCATTTTGTGTCTCGAGGCGTCTCTTTACACTGCAGGTGAGATCTTTGTGCCCCCCTCTGCGTCGCTCACTGTGACCTGTGCTGCTGTGCTGATGTCTCTCTGCACCAGAGCTACTTACCAAGTCGCTCTCTTTTAATTGTGCACCAGTGGACGATTCAGACAGATTTTAAAGGTTAAGTTCACCCAAGTATGAAAATTCAGTCGTTATGTACTTACCCTCATGCTGATGGAAAGTCGTGTGAAGTTTTGTAGTCCACAAAATATTTCTGGAGCTTCACAGCAAAACATGGTTGCAGCGTCCTCCTGAACAACTGAAGCAGCCGAGGACTTGTTTTGTAACAAAAACATAAAATGGCTCCGTAGAGCTCATTCAGCGAGAGTCTGATAATGAGGAGGCAGTCTTCATCACGGGACGTATTGGTGACTTTACAAAGACCACCGCTACATGCCCCAGATAGACTATCGCTCTCTTCAGGATCTCAACTCCTCTGTTGAATCTCTCCGTGCAGTCCGGGTTTGTCGTGAACACTTGTCGCCAGAGGTTTACCGTCCAAAAATGCATTGAACTAATGAAAGTGTCAGCCACTTCAGATTAATGGTTTTAGATTAGCGGCTGCAGTGAAGATTTTTGGCTTAAAAAATGTCGTAAATAACATCTTTTCAAATCAATTTGGTGTTTTGGAGCTTCTGGAGACTTATGGCCTGAACACACTACACAACTTTAAAAGTCGTCAGATCGCTGTCCTTTCTGCCTTTTAGTCGACGGTCTTACAATCATTGTGGTTTTTACACTACTTGACTGATTAGGACTTGGCTACCTTGCAATATGGAGTTATGGACAAGATCATACACGTGCGACGAGACACGGGCATGACTCTATCCAAACCAGGTCCAGGTCCAGGTTGTTTGTACGCTGATATTGCAGCAAGAACACCAGGAAGAAAAAGAAAACAATACAAGTGAGAGGATGGATGAAGTTGCATGGACAGCACTGAAGACACAGTAGTTCAGTGACTGGTTTTGCGACTCAGCTGGATATCTCGCCAGCTAGACGTCCAGCAGACATCGGCGACATGCTGGCACGCTGTCCCCTGAGCTCCGGGTTCTGGTCTTTGAACAGTTTACACATGCTTACTGCCGTTCAAGGGAGTGTGTGCTGATCTGGTGCACTCTCTTTGTCAGCGAGTTCGAAAAATCCATCAAGGACAGCAAAGATCAGGGCTCAAATCTTACGGTGTGAACTTGACCGCAACACTGTTTTGCTTCCCAGCTCCAGAAATGACTTTCCATCAGCATGAGGGTGAAAAGATAACGTCTGAATTTTCAACTCTTCCTTCAACTACAGATATATAAATGTGCAACAATATGGATGCAAATTTGGTGCTGCAGCATGTGGATAATGTGAACGACGCCGTCACGACATGCGACAAGGACAAAAAGGTCATCAGACGGACTAGTTTGAAGGAATAGTGCAAAACACCAGTTATGGAGAAAGACCATCACTGCCACGTACGCAAACAGCAGCCAGGTATAAATAACCTCCGTCTGAGTGGGGAAATGTCTGCAGAAGTCATCGTTCAACATGATGCAACTTGTTTCCACAACGCATCTCGTTTGAATCGCTTGGATCATACATGATAAGACGTGTGTGTGTCAGCATGCTCATGCGACAGTGAGATTATAATAAAGTGTGCGTGCTAACACCCTCCTCAGTCTGCATTATACCTGCTATGCATGCCGCCACACTCTATTTAGCACATTGGTATTTCTGCTCGGTCACGTGGAAAGGGGAAGCTTCACAATCAAGGTTTGGGAATTCATCGACACGGGCATCCTCAGACATCTTGGAATAATTACTATGTTGGGGAGGAGGGGGGGTGCACATATCGAGAGGAGAGGAGAGGAGAGGAGGGGAGTAGCAGAGCGCCATGTCTGCCACTCCGTCGTGTTCTGTTTGTTGGTTTTAAATTAAATTCACTGCAAAAAGGAGAAAGTACTCGGCACAGTACAAATTGTTCTGCGCCCGAAACGCTGTGCAGCCTTAGCAGACCATCCAAGAGCAATATTAAATAGGAACTGAAACATGCAGCTTGCTTGTGCACAGTGCTGCTTCCTGTTGCTGTAACCTGTAGAGTAAGCTTTAATCTGCGGGCGAATGGGTGTGTGCATGCTAGAGGGTGGCGGTAAACTGAGGGCTAATTACACAACAGCAAACCGGAGCAGCTGTCACGACCGAAGACGTGAGAGGACCACCAACGCTGTGTGTTTTTAGTTTCTAAACATGTGCATTTATGTGCATCTGTGTGTGTAAAAGTAGCTACATCAACTTCGTTCTCGCGTGTGTGCATGTGAGAGATTACATGCAGGTCCATGTTTCTGCTTGACTCAGCAGAGGATCCTCTACTTTTTATCTGCAGTGGCAGCTGAAAATCTGTTTTATTTCAGAGTTAAAAGCATGTATTGGATTTTCAATGCAATTAGGACACGACCTCTCTGTGAAGTCAAATTAAAGTGGATCAGACCTACACTAAAGGGTGGCTAACATCGGTTTCCACTTTCACCCGCTGAAACAAAAAAAAACCCTCTTTCTCTTTTAAATTCAAACATGTGATCTGCTGCTAAAACCAGAAAGCAACTGCAGGGAAACAAAAAGCTTTACATCCAAATTTTGTGAATAAAAACGACCTCCCCATTAATCGCCAACGACAAAAATAACTGTACTGGTGTAACCAGTGATTTATGATTACTGGTTGTTCTTCTAGGATGCAGCTAACTGGTTATTTAGGCCCCATTTTTATCTGAATGTTGTAAAAGGAGGCAAAACAGTTTCCCATTCATCCTCACAATGCAGATGCTCTTTATACTGCTGCTGTAAAGCAACACAGACATGTGAAATTAAAAGGTTTTGCAGAAGTAACACGTTAAACACCACGTTGGAACTACAGGGCTATTTTTGTGCGTTGCTGCTAATAGAGATGGGCTGCTTAAATAGCATGTGAATTCCTCATTAGGGTGTAATTCCGAAAAGATTCTTAGTAATGGCCCAAACCCTTCATGTTTCGTGTTGTGCGTGCTGTGAAGACCAAAATACAACAAGGATGTCGTTGAGCGAGCCAACCGTAGTGTCAGTTGGACTTCACAGTGGTGTGAACTGATGTTTGGCTGAGTTTTCTGACGGCACAACAGTTTGTGATTGATTTAATTGAGATGTTGAGGGGGAACACAGCAGAGCTCGTGTTAATACATCAAAATCTCTCTGCTGCTCTGTCTGCAGGCGTTGATGTAGAAATAGTATCAGTTTAAGGTGTAAGACAGTCTCGTCCTTGGACTGGAAATGACTTGTTGATGGTCTTAATGTCTCTTAAACAAGCTCAAATAAACAAGCAAAAAAATAATTGGCTATACTCGAGTACTACTAATTTGAGTTGGTAAAAACAACACAGAAAATTATGTTGGGGTCAGTTGCTGCACATAATTATGCCTATATTTCATTTTTTTCTTAAAAAACGATCCAGAAAATCTTTGATTCAAAACTTAATTATACAAAAAATGACTCACAAAGTAAATGTTTTAATCACTCTGTTACTTAAAGCGTTTTCTGAAATTCAGTTTCATTTTCAGTCTGTACCTTCTGCATTTCTCATGACAAGTGGTTGAAGAACTTGAGCCTTCCTCATAATAACACATTAACTCGGCTTTAACCTCACATTTTGCTCAAGTGGGGTCCTGACTTGACTTGAAAATACAATATGATAGACTATTTTCATTATTGCTTGATCTGTGCATAATAATTTTTTAATTATTTTGTCTACAAAATGTCAGAAAATTGCAAAAAAGCAGTATGAATTTCCCATAACCTGAGGTAATGTCTTCAAATGTCTTGTTTACTCTGACAATATATATAAAAATATCTATAAAATCTTCATCTTCATTTTTGCTTAGAAAATGATTATTCAAATGTCAAAAACAGCTGCTGATTCATTTTCTGTCGATCATCTGATTGATTAACTGGCTCATCTCTGCAGCTCTGATACAGATCATGATCTTGATTGCTGTATTATCATTTGACAATGATTCTGCCATGTTTGCTTTAGCGGGGAGATCAACAGGTGCTCCCGATGTCTGTCTCAACCTGTACAAACAAGTAACGCAACACTCTATGTCAAAAGCTGCACGGGGAAATGGAGGCACAGGAGTAAAGTGCAACGTAATAGCTTCTTGGCGTGCACACATCGTGCCCATCGTGCCATCAGTGTGGGTTTTCATGACCAGAGGTGCAAAGTGCACCTGCAGCAGCTACAAAACCTTGTTGAGATGAGGAAAAATCTTCAAAATCTATCTTTATAATAAACTGTATGTGGGTGTGTTCGGGTCTGGTGTCAATCGTGACAACTGATTACATCAGTTACTGTCAGTGTACCGACCGGAGGCCAGACTACAGTTTGGTGAAGGGGAAATTAAAATTTTTCAGCACACGCAGACAAGCAAAGTATGAATAAACAGCAGTGGACCTCCGTCTACTAAAGGGATGGAAACAGAACGGAGCATCGGAGCACTGTGACACAGTGAGTCACCAAAATTGCACCAAAATACCAAACAGCTGCATTAATGTGAGCAACTGCATCGCAGGAAAATGCTGCAGTCCACAGAGCTGTTCACTGGGTTTTTAATGCCACCAGCATTGTTTGCAGTCCTGATTGTGTTACTTTAAGAACATAATCTGGTTTTCTGATACATGAAGGTCTTATTTATTTATTTTTTAAAGTATCACTGCACAAAAAAGAGCCAAAATCCAGAAATATTATGATCCAATATGTCAGAGATTCTCTGGAGAATACAGAACATTTCTGATGTATATCCTGGTTCTGACATCAGGTCAAATAAACACTGGAAACTTCATGTGTAGACATATTATACTATGATTCCAGATGTGTCTATTGTGTCATGTATGTGGTCCAATGATGACCTCATTTCTGTAGCTGGGAAGTCTCACGATTGGAAATCCAAGAAGAAGAAGAAGAAGAAGAAGAAGAAGAAGAAGAAGCAGAGGAAGAGGAAGAGGAAGAGGAAGAAGAAGAAGAAGAAGAAGAAGAAGCTTATCGGTATTGGCCATGAGAAGCAGGTGTCAGCTGAAACAAATCCAAAATTGTGCATCCCTAACCATTATTGGATCGGATCCAACTGTAATAAAAATAAAATAAAATAAAAATGGATGAAATCCTATTATCCTTATTTATACCACCATTAGAATGAACTGCAGTTGTTGTGTTAATTGAAGCTGATTGATGTCAGAGTGAGAAAACTAAGTGACACGTTCACATCGAGGGCGACGTTCAGAAACTCACCACACAGTAAATAACAGTCAGCGCTCACTGATGTCACACAGTATGTCAGTAAAGTATCGTCAAGACTAATTGCTGAAGAAAAAAAACAGTACAGCTGTGTGTGTGTGTGTGTGTTTTTTATTTATTCCAATACTCAGATAAAAGAGTGTGTGCGTATGTAAATGTGTGGGTGGGAGAGGGACAATGAAAACCAAAAAGAAAAAACCCAAAGAAGATGGAGTAAGACAGTGATAAAGACAAACAAGGCAAAGTGTGTGTGTGTGTGTGTGTGTGTGTGTGTGTGTGTGTGTGTGTGTGTGTGTGAGCTGTAACTGTAATGAATGTGTGGTCTTCTTCACTCTGTGTTCCTTGAACTGTGCATGATGAGTGTCTGTGTTGACACATCTACATAATTGTTTTGTGTGTGTAAACCAACAAATTATGTAGATAGAATGAATTGTGTATATAATTACGTGCGGCGTGTATGGACAATATCTGTGACACCGTCCATGCGAGTGTGTGTGTGTGTGTAAATTGTCAAAAAAATTGCTTGTGTGACTACACTTGTGCGTGTGCGGCTATCTCGTCTTGTCTTGTCTTGGTGTGTATTTGCTTTTTGCGTGTCGGTACTGTATAATAATTTGTATGTGCGTGTGTCGATGTGTGTTTCTCCTCTGCCCAGATGGCTGTGCTCAGAGGCTGGAGCTTCTGAGATCTGTTGCCAGCGGTGAATACTGATCAGAGATCACTGTCACATCTACAGGACACACACACACACACACACACACACACGCATGCACACGGGCACACGTCATCCATCTTCACACACACCTCCACTTCCACATGGTCGAACTACTAATTCACACAGCCACTATGTGTCCTCCATGCTGATAGTTTGTGGCTCTGCAGGTCACGGCTGCAGCACTGATTACCAGCTCTCTGTCACACCTGAAGATTGACACCCTGCAGCACAACGCTGGGAGAGGGTTTTTATTTTTTTTTTGTTGTTGTTGTGATGATGATATTTAGTCAGAAAGGTGTGGGGGAAAAATTTAGGATTCGGCTTGATTGGCTGAATTTACAATAATTACGATTTTAGTTCTTACAGAGCTGGAACGGGTCCTTATAAACATGTACCGAAACGATTTAATCGAGAAGCCGATGGACACAATTTGCAACCAGTAAGTCTTATTTGATACATCTACAATATTTTATGATGGGTTTTGTACTATTGGTCGGACAAAACTATGCATTTCGATTATCGATTATTAGGGTGCTAATCCCGCTACCAGTAACAGAAATGCCTCCGATACAGCCTGAAAAACTGGATCGAGTATCGGTGAGTACATGAGTCTCTGCACCGATTCCGGTACCACGTCATTTGTTGCTTAGAAATGGGACCCTGCATCTTCCCCGCAGCATCTGGTACCGCTTACAACAACAGATTTTTACTGCACCAGTAGTCAATATCCATAAGTGGCGAGGGACTTGTGTAACTTGTGTAACGGATCCATTACATAACATCCACACAGGGATAGCAGCATACAACTGCTAGATAAATCATGTCTATATATCTTTTTGATGACTGGTATCGGATCAGAACCGGTACTGCTATCTGAGAAAAAAAGTACTTTTTCAGTTATTTTAGTTAAAGAGCAAAACACTTTTAATTCTGGCTGCGTGATATGGTTTCAAAAAGATCACAATATTAATAATATCATGATCATAATCGTGATCTATATGATGAAACTTGAGGTTTAATGCACATTTACGTCAATATCTCAAATGAACTAACTCTTTTTTTAAGGTTTTTAACAACAATTTACCTCCATGACAATATCTAAATATGATTCCACTGAAAGTCAATAAACTAGCCGATAACAAGCCCACTGATACATATTGGTTGGCTGATACAATCGCCAATTATTGGCCTTATTGCAGATATATCGTATCAGCATATGTGGTCCAATATGCACCAATTTAAGAACTTTTTAGTAGAAATAATCCAAAAATAATGATTGGGATAATATATTGTTATTAAATTCCCAGTTAGGTTTATTGTGAACCTAACTGTTTGTGTGCACTGATGTCATTTTGGACTGCAAAACTGTAAAATGTTCTGCCTCCATTACATTTGCATCTTAGTTGCATGTGTTGATTCCCACATTTGAGGGATCAATGCAAAAATGTGTGTATAGTGTGTGTCTGAATATCGGCTGGTGCATCAAATCCGGTATCAGTCGGGCTCTAATAACAAGTTCGTGCCTTTTCCATGACACAAGGGAAAAGGCACTGAAGGAAACAGTTAATCCTCAGCGACACAGTGTCACACTGCACTTTTAAAAGCTGCAGTAATTTGTTGTTGTCCATTTTGAAGGCAAGCAAAAAAAACGAAAATCAGAAAGGTAAACCAATCTGCACCTCAGGATGAGATCAGGAGCTCACTGCAGTATTATCACATTGTGTAATGACATGGTGAAGCTCCGTGGTAATTTACAGCTCCATAAAGTGAATCCCATATCTCCTGACCTCCCTCCCACAGCTCCAGCTGCTCCTTCACCTGTCAGCAGGTTGCCACTGATAATGACACGATCTGGAAGATCTGCTCGCAATGCGCTGCAATGAGGTCTGCTAATGCTCGTAGACGACAACACCAATAAAAAACCTTTTTCTGTGATGTATATAGGCAGCTTCAGGCGAACATTGTGATGGACAACATGTTCCTGTTACGTATGCTGAAAGGTGCTGCGCAGAGAAGCTCGCTCTGCTTTGTTTGAAAATCCAGAGGGCAGCAAAGTGAGTTTGGAAAGCAAGAAATCTAATCCTCTGGCAAAGTAATTGTTGAGTCACTGGTGGTGATCAATAACTCCATCACATTCCTGCAGATGTATTTTTCATCAATTTTGTTCTGCTGGGCGGCACAATGTTTATATGCGCATTTAAAGCCAAGGTTAAATTACAC